>NC_090935.1:264615804-264930069 GCF_040938575.1 Ambystoma mexicanum | reverse complement strand
GTAGAACGGATCTGACATGTTGCACATGTTCTTCCTTATTCCGAGAGTAGATCAGTATGTCGTCGATATAAACAACGACAAAAATGTCTAGGAAACCACGTTGGACTTCATCCAAGAAGTGTTGAAAGGCGGCGGGTGCATTACAGAGACCGAATGGCATGACCTGGTACTCATACAATCCAAATTTCATTCTGAAGGCGGTCTTCCATTCGTCCCCTTCATGCACCCGCACCAGGTGGTAAGCACCTCGTAAGTCCAACTTGGTGTACATTGTGGCTCCTCGTACTTGATCCAACAGGACCGGTATCAACGGTAGAGGGTACCGATTCTTGATTGTTATGCGGTTTATCGCACGGTAGTCGATACACGTCCTGAGATCTCCAGTTTTCTTCGGAACGAAGAATAACGGTGAAGAAACGGGAGAGGTAGAGTGACGGATAAACCCATTCTGGAGGTTGGTGTCAATATACTCTTTGAGATGTTGGTTCTCGGATTCCGTCAAGGCGTAAATCCGGCTGCACGGCAGGGCGGCTCCTGGTTCGAGATCTATCCTACAGTCAAACGACCTGTGCGGTGGTAAAGTTTCTGCCGCCATTTTACTAAAAACATCCTGAAACTCTTGGTATTCTTGCGGTAATCCCACTAGCGGCTCTCCTTTGTTTTCCTGTGTGGCCCCTAGAACCTGCACCACATGTCCCAATTCTTTAGTGCACAGTGTACGGCAGAGACTAGAAGAGAAACACACTGTTCCACGTGCCCAGTCAATCGCCGGGTTATGTAACGCCAGCCAAGGTAGCCCCAGGATGAAACCAAACTGGCGGGCGGCGATGACATCGAATTGGATGCACTCTTTATGCCCTTGGATGTTCAAAATCATCTCCCCCGTTTGCTGTGTCACTGGTCCTGATGTCAACAAAGATCCATCGACTGATCGAACCTCCTCATGTATGTTCTTAGTGGCAACTGGCAAACCCAATATAACAGCATAATCAGAGTCCACAAAGTTACCGGTTGCCCCTGAATCCAGCATTAACGTGATGGCTTGATCCCTTTGGCGTGTCTGAAGTATTCCAGCAACGGTAACATGGGCTTTGTGTACCTGTGTCACGTTACCCAATAAATGCTTGTGGGCACTGTGATGATTTTGGCTCGGCAGATCCCCCCTCCTTACTGGCGAGCGTTGGCGTTTCCCGGCGAAGTGGAGATCTTTGGTTTAGCCCCACATTCCTTCACAAAGTGTCCTGACTTGCCACAGTACATACACAGCTTTTCTCTTCTGCGTTTCTCTTTTTCTTCTTTGGAGATCGGTCCGCGGATCGTTCCGATTTGCATGGGTTCAAATTCCGAAGTCTTCTCTGTTGCTTTCGAACCAGGTGCAGCTCTTGGATAATCCACTCTTGTCGAATACTGTTTGGTCTCCCATTTACGTCTGTCTTGCTTCCTTTCTCCTTGCCTGTGATCTAAACGTAGGGCTAACTCTATCATTCCCGTGCAGGTGGTTGGTTGCAGGTCCACCTGCACTATTAGGTCTTTCAACTCCTCCCTAAGGCCTTGATAAAAAAGGGCCAGTCTTTTTTCATGGGGCCACTCTGCTTCAACCACTAATCTATTGAATGTTTTCACATACCAAATGAGTTCCCTACTTCCCTGCCGTAAGGTGAGTAACTCTCGGTCCCGGATCAAGGAGACCGCCTTCCTATCAAACATTTTACCGAATTCCTCCTGAAATTCCCCCAATCATACAGTAAAGCATTGTCCTTTTGTACTAGGGGGGTAGCCCATGCCGCAGCATCCCCCGTGAGATAGGAAATCACAAAGGCTGTGCGGGACTGGGCCGAACGAAAGATTGATGATTTAGTCAAGAAATGCAACTGGCATTGGGTCATAAATATGGAGAATTTTTGTGGGTCTCCCTCGTACCTTTCTGGGGTGGCTAAGGACATGGGCAGCTCCATGGTCACTTGAACCTGTACTGGGGTTGGAGGAGGCCCATCTGGCAGGGGTCTACCTTGTGCTGTGATTTCCTGCACACGGTGAGCTAATGTAGCATAATCCTGCCTTGTCGCTTCTAAGGCATCTTTTAGTTCATGTAGGACGCGAGCTATGTCTTCCATGGTGCCGGAGTTCGTGCTACTTGGGCGTGTGAAAATACGTGGGTCTGTGCTTCTGTCAAGGGGAAGTCCGTCCCAACGCGGAAGTAGCAAGAACTCCTACCTCCCCTTGACGGTCTTGGCGCCTGGATTAGCTGAAGCACAGGTCACCGTGACCCCCACGGGGAAAGAGGGTTAGGGTCCATGGATTGGATGGGTTTTGGGATGGTAGGATAACCGGATTGAGGGTTAGGGAGCTGTTATGGATACGGAGGCGTTTTTTAGGGTTGCGTTGTTCCCAGACTCTGACCTTCTGAGCCTGGACTACCTTCTCCTTGGTAGTTGCCTTTGTAACTCCTTGGGCATTCATTCAGTCATGCATTCTTACCACATGCATGCTTTACCCTCAAACTGGAACCCAGCACTTGTTCACCACATTCACAAGTTTGCCCCAGTTTTGGGATTTTCTGTAAACACAATAGTCTATCGGGCTTCAATATGCAAATAACGTCTGCCCCTTGTTACGGAACACCACAAGTAAAACATATATTCTGACACATAATGCACGTAGCTATAGTGTTCTGAGTATTCCAGTGCGCTTCTTCCGCCCACCGGCTCCGCAGACTGTGCGTTGCGAAACGATCTGGTCGTTCTCGATAGCAGCTCACTCCTGACAAAAAGGGAGAAAATTAGCTTTACCCTTTCACGCCTTGTGGCTTTTCACAAGTGCAGCATAGAATGACCCGCAACAGGCGAGTATACTGCTACGTTTTGCACCCGCAACTGGCGAATGCATGTCACATGCAAGTTTAGTGGGTTAGTTAGTTCGCGAACTTTCGCGTATCTCCCCCGCAGAGTAAGTTCCCTCAAAAGTCACTGGTAAGCAGAGTCTCTTTCCAGTGCACACTTTCCTCTGGTTAACTTTAAAAAGCAGGCAAGGTACTTATCTTTGACATCGCGGGGCCTGAGGGTGTGTGTCCAGTGGCGAGGGCGGCCCCGCGAGAAGCTTCGCTGGAGCTCCGTGAGATGCGTCCTCTCGGCAGCTGAGTCGAGCACGGACAAGCTTTCTGGGATCGCGCATGCGCGGTAGCTTCTTCGCGCATGCGCGTTGTGTCGGGCGTTGTCCTGGGCGTTTCCTGGGCTGCTGGAACTGCAGTTCAGGCCCGGGGCTACTGGGAAGCGTAGTCTTCCTGGTTTTCTGAGTCCTGCACACCTTGTACCCCTACACCAAATAAACCTGCAATGGGGACAAAGGTGGCAGCGACTCAGAAACGTTCCACCCACAATCCCTGCAACCACCCTGCCTTTATTCTTACCATGTGGGCGTAATGCCTGCCGTGAGTTTCTGACAGCATGTGACATCTGACTCAGCCAGCTACAGGCTGGCCAGACTGGGTTGTGGATTTCATATTGCACCAAATGTATGTTTTATCAAATTGCTTATAAAATATTGTATTAAGCTGACAGAAATGTACAATTTGGAGATTTTTAATATGAAAAATGTACCTACAATTTGGGACTAAACTCCACTCTGTGTGACGCTCTAAGACCGAACCCCACTATTTATTAATATTGCAGACACTGTGCTTACACTAGAGAATTGAAAACTTATTTTAATGTGCTCAGAGAGGGGGTGTAGCTCTGTGTAAATTTTGAGGGAAAACCAATGTTGCAAAAGCTACTAAAAAGCGCAAAATGTTGTCATTTCTGAACCCAAGCTCGCAGGAACATGGGGCTTGATCAGAGACCTGTCTTAATTCATCCATCATGTGTACATGTATTGTCAACAACTTGCGTATCTGGGAAATATGTGTTTTGGGTAAAATTGATTTTCTCAGTAAAAGCAAAGGGGCGTTTCTTCAATAGTTTGTAAAATGTAGCAATACTCTGACTCAAAACTCTGTTCTCCAGTGAGAGCACAAAGAATCCTATAGCCTATCAGGATCCTCAGAGGTTTGGGTATAGAAAGTCAGCCTTCCCACCCACTTTCACAAGACATAAAAAGGCCCACTGAAACCCAGGTAGGGACTGCTCTTCCATTTTCTTGCGAAGCACTTTGTCGGACGACTTCAAATCCAGACAATATCCAGAGACCAGAACTTAGAAAACTAGACTCCAGATTCCAGAACTTTGTAGCAGAGAGGCCTGATCCACAAGCTGAATCCTTTTCAGCAGGCCTCAAAATCTTTTGCAACCTAATTAAACTCTTCAACAGCCGGGCTGTGCTGTTTGATTCTGGCTAGAACCCTGTGCCAGAACCCAGAAAGCAGTGCTGTATCCAGAGAGACCCAGACCAGACCACTGTGCAGTGCCGATAGCAGACCCAGACCAGATCGCTGTGAGCAGAACCAGTACCAGAGACCGTCCGTGGCAAGTGAAGCCCAAATCTGACCAGACCTTGACAGACTATTCCAATTGTATAGTGTGAGTACCCACAGAACTGTGCATAGTCATCTCTTAGTTTAAAATCATCTAATTCAAACCATTTCCACCTATTTAGAACTGCATAGAAATCGTGTGTCCATTCTGTGATTCAAACCTGTGAAAGTGTCATTTGTCATTCTGAGCTTTACTTTAATTTTGAGAATCTACCTCCCCTATATTGTCCGTAACTTTTGAACCCTAAACCGACTTTCTACTCCTTATAGTTTTTCCTTAATCGCGCTCGACGCACTCGGAAAAAGTGCCGCGAATTGCAATTTGAATCAAATTTCTCCACCTGTCAAAAATCGCTGTCTTTTGCTTGCATTCGCTGAAATCCATTTTCAACCTGATAATCCCTCATGAATCACTGATAGTGTTGACCTGAACCAATCTTAAGTAGCTATCACCTACCCTAAATCTCCTATAGGGAATTAAAATAATTTTTAGCATATTTTCACTTCATAGCAAATCACATTTAATGTATTTTCGCCTGTGTTTTAAAATCATCCCTGTTGCTCTAAGCTTGCTAGGGGGGAACTGAATTGGTATTGCATTTGATTGTATTCCTGAAAATTGTGTGTTCTCCTTCCATCTCCTAATATTGCATAGGGGGGGAGCGAATTGTCAAAAGAAAACGTGATCTTATTAACTCTTGTGAAAACCATCTGATTTATTTCTGTGCTGCATTCTTTTCCATCATTGCATTTCCTTGAACCCATAAAAGCATTCTCAGCTACTTTATCCTCTCCATACCAACTCCTAAGTAATTAAAAAAGTGTGCTAGTGTAATATAATCCATTGTTGATCACTGTCATATTCATAAGTGTGCTATAAAATATTAATTTATTTATACAAGTGTGATATATATATTGTTTAATTTGTAAAATAAATCTTTTAATTTGCAAAACAAACCTACTTCTTGGCTCAGTGAGGTCAGGGGGATTCAAAGAGAGGGGTATTATACAATGGTTTATCATCCGGATATATGAACTTTTCATAAACATATATAAATAAGGGCTTTTCTTTGGCATCCCAGACTAGGCACTGACTTAGTTGGAGTCCTGAATTGAAGTCGCTGTTTTCCAGATGTGCTTGGAATCAGGCTGTGGCAAACTTATCAATAACTTTCAAAAGGAAAGGGACATTGGCAATAGGTCTAAGGCTAGCATAGTCTTTAGTATCCATGCCAGCTTTTTTTTATTAATGGGGTCACTGCCATCTTTATGAGGGCAAAAGGTACTCGTTTGGTTTTAAAGGAAGCATTAGGCAATTGAGAGGTGAAAGGGACAAATAATTCACAGTAATCCAGCATAATTTGACTAGGGAGAATGTCTCCCACACAAGTAGAAGGTTTCATCGATTTCAATATCTTAGATACTTCTTCAGTACAGATAGGCTTAAATGAGAAGCATAGTTGCTTTATCAATGATCTTTGAGGCTCATCCTCTTCACAGGAGTCGACAATCAACTGTTCTTTGCTTTCAGTGATTTTAGTGTGTGCCTCCGAAATTTTATCTGCAAAGGCCTTCTGAATTCAATGCAGTCAGAGTCAGTAGGGAGGTTGGCGCATGACAAAACTTGCTACTAATGCTTCCGGGGAATCAGAGTCAAATGTTATGTTCATAACCATATCTAAACTTGCACTTAGTCCTCACTGGGTGATATTGTTAATATTCCTACTGCATACATTTTTATGGGATTTGAGAGCAGGTTAAGGTGAAAAGATGCAAAAAAATGATGAGACCAAATACATGGTCTAATGATCAAGGGAGTTATATCAACATTCCTAGTAACTACCCAATCAAGAATGTTGCCAAGCTATTGTGTGGGTTCTTTATTGTGAATTCTAAAGTTGTTTGCAATGAACCTTTGGGTCAGTGTAAGAACAACAGAGTCCTGAGCATCATTATACCATTGGTTAAAATCACCCAGAATAAACATAGCCACATTAGGTTTACTGAAAGGGGAGAGTAATTCCACTAAATCCTCAGTAAAGCAAGGCATATCCTTTGGAGGTCGGTATAACACGTCGATATTCAGGCAATTATGGGGGTAGGAGATACTTTAATCAGCAAGACTTTGCATTCATTACAGCTAATAGGAGTCTGGAAAAAGTGCAAGTCCTCTCATGCCAAAATGGCCACATCTCCTCCTTTTCCAATATCTCTATTAGTACCATAAAAGGTGTAACCTTGAGGTATGGGTAATAACATATTTGGACCACTCAAGTCTTGCAGCATGGTTTCTGTAAGACACATAGGGCCCGATTCATAGAATCCAGTGCAGAAGTAGCGCAAGCGCTGTGCGCCGAGAAGTAGCATGCCCTACACGTGCGCCAGTCGTGGTGCAAACCAAAGATTGTGCCGCACGTGGATTCATGAATTTCCCGAGGCACCAGCAGAGGTGGCGCAATGAACATCAAGCAGTGCCAGTAATGTCCCCAACATGCCCCTGTGCGCAGTACAAAGCACCCCAGCATAATTGCGTACCCCGGTAGCACCAGCCAAATCGCCGGGAAAGGCCCGCCATACCCGTGCCGCATGCGAGCGTAACCGTGTACCCTGGTCGCACCAGCCAAATCGATTGGAAAGACCCACCCATACACCTGCCACACCTCCAGCGCAATCGTGTACCCCGGTCACACCAGCCAAATCACACAAGGGCCCCTCCAACACCTGTGACCACACCCTGCATACAGCCCACACCACATGGGTCACCCATCACCCATGACCATACCCTGCAGGCAGCCCACACCACATGGGCCCTCCCAACACCCGGGATCATACCCCAAAGGCAGCCCACACCACATGGGCCCCCCAACACCTGTGACCAAACCCCGTAGGCAGCCCACAGCACATGGCCCCCTCAACACACATGACATACCCTGCAGGCAGCCCACACCACATGGGCCCCCATCACCTGTGACCATACCCCGCAGACTGCCCAAACCACATGGGTCCCCCATCACCCATGACCATACCCTGCAGGCAGCCCACACCACATGGGCCCCCCAACACCTGTGACCATACCCCAGAGGCAGCCCACACCACATGTGCCCACAACATCTGTGAGCATACCCTGCAGGCAGCCCACACCACCTGCCCCCCATCACCCGTGACCTTACCCTGGAAGCAGCCCACACCACATGGGCCCCCCAACACCCGTGACCATACCTCACAGGCAGCCCACACCACATGGGCCCCCAACACCCGTGACCATACCCCGCAGGCAGCCCACACCACATGTGCCCTCCAACACCCGTGACCATACCCCGCAGGCAGCCCACACCACAAGGACCCCCCAACACCCGTGACCATACCCCACAGGCAGCCCACACCACAAGGACCCCCAACACCTGTGACCATACTCCGCAGGCAGCCCACAACACATGGGCCCCCCATCACGCATAGCCATACCCCGTAGGCAGCCCCCACCACATGGGTCCCCCCAACACCCATGATATACACCGCAGGCAGCCCGCACCACATGGGCCCCTATCACCTGTGACCATACCCCGCAGGCAGCCTACACCACAAGGGCCCCCCAACACCTGTGACCATACCCCGCAGACAGCCCACACCACATGGGACCCCATCACCCATGACCACACCCTGCAGGCAGCCCACACCACATGGGCCCCCCAACACCTGTGACCATACCCCAGAGGCAGCCCACACCACATGTGCCCCCAAAATCTGTGAACATACCCCGCAGGCAGCCCACACCACCTGCCCCCATCACCCGTGACCTTACCCTGGAAGCACCCCACACCACATGGGCCCCCCAACACCCGTTGCTGTACCCCGCAGGCAGCCCACTCCACATGGGTCCCCTCAACACCCATGACCATACCCTGCAGGCAGCCCACACCACATGGGCCCCACATCACCTGTGACCATACCCTGCAGGCAGCCACACCACATGATCCCCCCAACACCTGTGACCATACCTCACGGGCAGCCCACACCACATGGGCCCCACACACCCATGACTATACCCCACAGGCAGCCCATACCACATGGCCCCCCAACACCCGTGACCACACCCCGCAGGCAGCCCACACCACATGGCCCCCCAACACCTGTGACCATACCCCGCAGGCAGCCCACACCATGTGGGACCCCTCAACACCCATAACCATACCCTGCAGGCAGCCCACACCACATGGGCCCCCCATCACCTGTAACCATACCCTGCAGGCAGCCCACACCACATGAGCCCCCCAACACCCGTGACCATACCTCACAGGCAGCCCACACCACATGGGCCCCCCAACACCCATGACCCTACCTCGCAGGCAGCCCACACCACAAGGACACCCCAACACCCATGACCATACCCCACACCATACCCCACAGCCAGCCCACACCACAAGGACCCCCCCAATACCCGTGACCATACCCTGCAGGCAGTCCACACCACATGGGCCCACCATCACCTGTGACCATACCCTACAGGCAGCCCACACCACATGGGCTCCCCCCACACCCGTGACCATACCCCGCAGGCAGCCCACACCACATGGCCCCCCCAACACCCGTGACCATATTCCGCAGCCAGCCCACACCACATAGGCCCCCCCAATACCTGTCACCATACCCCGCAGGCAGCCCACACCACATGGGCCCCTCAACACCCATGGACATACCCCACAGGCAGCCCACACCACATTGGCCCCCATCACCTGTGACCATACCCTGCAGGCATCCCACACCACAAGGGCCCCCAACACCTGTGACCATACCCCGCAGACAGCCACACCACATGGGTCCCCCATCACCCATGACCATACCCTGCAGGCAGCCCACACCACGTAGGCCCCCCCAACACCCGTGACCATACCCCGCAGGCAGCTCAAACCACAAGGGCCCCCCAAAACCTGTGACCATACCCCACAGGCAGGCGCTGACTCATGTCCCCCTAACCCCACCAGTGACGGCAATCTGCAGGCAGCCCACACCACATGTCCCCCCACCCCACCAGTGACGGCAACCTCCAGGCAGGCCCTGCCTCATGTCCCTCCACCCACACCAGTGACAGCAAACTGCAGGCAGGCCCTGCCTCATGTCCCCCTAGACCCACCAGTGACAGCAACCTGCAGGCAGGCCGTGCCTCATGTCCCCCCACCCTCACTAGTGAAGGAAACCTGCAGGCAGGCCCCGCCACATGTCCTCCTACCCCTACCAGTGACGGCAACCTGCAGGCAGGCCCCGCCTCATGTCCCTCCACCCCACCAGTGACAGCAACCTGCAGGTAGGCCCCGCCTCATGTCCCCCCACCCCACCAGTGCTGGCAACCTGCAGGCAGGCCCCGACTCATGTCCCTCCACCCCCATCAGTGACGTCAACCTGCAGGCAGGCACTGCCTCATAGGACACCCCCAACCGCAAAACACATTGGACCAACATACAATCATGCAGCCCATTTCAACCAAAATGCCACCACACGCTGCACACCCCCGGTGCACCTCAACACCCATCCATTGGTCATGCACCCCAGTACATGCCCCATGTCAAGGGAATCCTAAAATCACACATGCCTGCATGTGTGCACACACACATCTACAACATTGGTCAACAGCAGGGACACACAACAGACTCAAGGAAGATTGAAACATGCACTAAACCATTGAGACCAGACACCACTTTGATGTCAACGGATAAAAAATATATTATAAATCATGCAAGAAAATCACACTCATTAAAAAAAAAAATCTGCATGAATCAAATCAAAAACAAAAGAAAGCGAAAACGGAAATAAACGAGATGGAAAAACTGAAAAAATCAAAAAAGTGGTCCATGCCCATTAATGTATGTCCAAATAAAAACACAAATTAGAACAAACAAAACTATTCCTTCATGGTGCTAAATAAATTTGTCAAAGAAAAACTAAACTATATACAAACATCCAGAGTCCATGGTCCCAAAACATGTATGAACTCTGCAACAAAACTATCCAAAAATAACTATATACAAGATGTGAAGCAAAGTCCCTGAATTCCAAAACAAATGGAAAAAACAAATCAAACTTACTCCTAAAGAACTATGTACAATGGCAGTGGGCTAGTCCTCTGACTCACCATTTCCCCCCAAGGTCTCGGCCAGGGTATCATCGAACTATGCGTCCAGTTCCAATAGGTAGGCCTGTGCTCTCCCCTCTAGGGCTTGCAGGGACTCCAATGTACTCCTCTCAAACTCCCTGCAAGACTTCTCGAGTAACTCGGCCCAACTCTCTGCATGATGCAGGGTTTTCTCCGCTCTGGCCATGGTGAGTTGTGCCCCCCTGCCTGCTGCCGCTCTGCTCCGTTCTGCTGGCCAAATCGCTCCAACACGGAAGACATGAAAGGTCTATGTGTGCTTCCTGCCGATGGCCGATACCTGCCTCCCCTCCATTGGACGTCCTGAGTCCTGTTGCCTCCTATGCCGAGCCTGCTGCTGCTGAATAGCCCAGCGCCTGTGCCTCCGCACAGCCTCTGGGATGATGGCAACCCTCAGGGCTGTCATGCATGTGCCCTGCTGCTTGTTGCCTGCTCTTCCACCATTTCCACATGTCGTGTCGCAGGATGGATCTCCATGCTGACCACCTCTGCTGATCCTCCTTCGACTCCCGATCCTGGCAGGGATGTGGTCTCTACCAAACTGGCTGCCAGGGTTGGGACAGGTACACAGAGAACCCCAGTGGTATCTGGGCCAGAAGACGGCAGGGAGGATGACTGGCGCAGAGAGGAGGAAGACGAGGAGGGGTCACATATGTGACCAGCCCATGCACCCATTGCGATACCAGGAAATATGCTAGACAGTTCACAAGACGGCAGATCTCCTCGTGATGACGTGCAAGTCCCCAATTGGAAGCCTGCACATCATCACGGATGGAGTCTGCCCATCTCGTGATACCAGCTAGCACAGGTTGTACCCTGTACTGAAAGGCGACATCTGCAGGCATTGGTGTTTCCGTCTGGGTGGCAACATCCGCCACCTGCTGCTGGGACCAGCCTGGGGCATGCTGGCAGGTGCATACTGGTGCAGTCACAGTACCAGGGACAGGATTAGGCACTGGCCCTTCCACAGTGACCTGCACTGCCTCTGGTCCCTGACCCTGGACTGCACAAGTCACACCTACGTCATCAACCCGCCGGGCTGCATGAGCTGGGCTGATGTGGCCTCCTCCTCCTCTCCCTCCCCCACCAACCCGGATGCCTCCCCACTGCCTTCCACAGTGTCATGCCCCTGTGCAGGCTCACCTGTCCCTCCCACCACTGAGTAGTCCTCCACCACCTTCACCCTCTTGTACATACCCTCAGTAGCTGCAGCCATTGACTTGGATGCGGCACCAGTCTCCTCACTCCAGGAAGATGACAGTACCTGGGAGGCAGACAGGGCCTTGCGTCTACGCCTCGTGGAGGCATCCCTGGTGCCGGGCTCTACAGTGCCTTCTCCGCCCTCTTCGATGTGGATAGTGAAACATAGAACACAAACATCAGGGTCCTGAACACATGTGTGTTTATCACAATGCTAATGTACATCAGTGGCACTGTCACAGGTCACAAGCATCATCACCGTCCACTACAAACACTACACACTGCACAAGGAAGTTCTATTCACACACATGCACAATCATGTCTCTCATTCACAATAGACATTCACATCCTTGGACAAGGCACTGGCAGCACCTCAGAATTGTTCATCCAGCTCACACGCATCCTGGGTCATACACGTCCCATTCACACACATCAACTGACAGTCATGAAGCAGGCCAAAGAGATATCATGTCACGGTGCATTTGAGGGCAAATTGGCAGCATGAGGCAATCACAAACCAAGAACTCAAGTAACATACATCCCGGGGTGTTAGCCAGACATACACTCACTACTCAGACACACGCACATGTACACCATGCATGTCCATGATGTTGATGTAAGCACCCATATGTCACACTCTCTCGCATGCCCCAGTCCAGAAACATGTACGCAAACATGTGCGTGTCATTGCATTGCAACACTTACACTATTGATGTGGCACACGCGTGAATGATCTCAAATGCAGCACTGTCAGGGACATGCACACAGTCATCTGAAAATGAGGCATGCCAGACATAAGGCCAAGGTGCAAACTCCAGCCACACATCAATATGCACATGCACTAAGGTGGACAAGAACACATGAACACTTACCAGTCGACTCCAGACGGAGCACCAACTCAAAGACCTGGGCGTACATCTCTTGGTAGAAGTACTCCAGGATCTTCATCTCATCAGTGGTCAACCGGCCCCGGCGCCCCACCTGATCATCACCAGCCTTGAGGAGATGCAGGGCCTTGTTGAGGGTCCTGGACTTGAATTTTCCCAGTGCTTGTGGACATGATGGTAGTCGCTGGGTGCCACCCGCTCTACGTTGATGGCACCCACGATGTCTGCCCAGAACTTCTTTCGTCTTTCATTGCCGACTTGCGATGGTCCGGGAAAGAGGGCATCATGGTGCCCCAGGACTTGCTCCACCATGATTCCAACTTCCCTGGGTGAGAAGGTGACAGCCCTCTGCCTCTCTGCCAGGCGTTTGCCACTTGCCCCAGATGTTGTTGTGTCAGACATGGCAACCCCCGAGGTAGGTGTGTGTGGGCAAGGTGGTCCTGGGGTTGTGCTGTAGAGCGGTGGTATGGCAGTTGGGAGTCTTCAGGATCAACAGAGGTGGTCACAACGACAGGATCACTGGCAATGGCTTCAGAGCAGGCACCAAAATGCAGGGCACGTGGGCAGCATGCACACAGAGTGGGTTGGCAGCAGCCGATGGCTCGTAGGAGGCAGCTCGGGGCAGTTGGAGGCAGTTAAATTGGCAGGTAGACAGGAGCATGGGTCTTCTGTGTTACTCGCATGGCCAGCCAGAAACAAAGTGACGCTGCACGTGCGGAAACAGCACATATGCATGAAAGCAGAGGAAAGGTTCTAAGTGTGTAAATTACATGACACATGCTGAATGTTGGGCCTGGTGTTCCGGATCGGGAGAAAGTAGAGCGTATGAGAGCCTCACGCGCTTGGAGAGTTATAGCGGACAGACGTGGGGACGTCGTTTCCACGCAATCTCTTCACTGCGTGCAAGCCTCTTCTTTTGATGGGGGATTGCCTCAGCGCACACGCGCATGTACCTTTGAGGCTGACAGTGAGTTGCGTACACATTTGCAATCAGTGTGTTGCCTCTGTGTGTCGTGTAACCCCTTATTTAACATCATTGTAGCTTACATGTCCTTTACGTACGTATTTTTGATGTTGCTGGGTGCCACAGCGTACTGCGTTAGGTTTTTTCTTTACATGTGGGCTGCAGAGGGGTCGTATACATGTTTTATTTTCTTCATATTTGGGGTTTCTGTGTGTTACGCTGCCCGTTTATTTTTTCCCCAGGGGTTACATTGAGTCTTGATGGGGCACACTGGTATGTTTGACATCACATACACTGCCCCCTCACTCAAATTGCCCAGGACAATCGATAGCTGCACCTCCCATTGCACCATTCCATCTGTGCCATGACTGGGAGAGCAATTAGTGGGAAGGGAGGCAAAGGTAACAGAGGTGCCCGAGGTGGAAGAGCGCCTGAGGTGTGTGTGGTGGCGCGGGTGTCTGGCCCCATGCAGGGAGAGCAATGCCCCCCACCCAACAGGGTCAGGAAGCTGTAGCAACCACCACCCAGCCTCCAGCTCACTCATGCATGGCTGTGATTCTCCCCGTCCTGGTCCACGGAGACGCAGGGCAGATGCTATCCATGCATTGAAGGGGAAGGGAACTGCTATGCAGCGTCATTGCACTGGCACCCAGGGTCCAGATGCAGCAGTGTCACCTGCTGTACGCACTCACCAGTGTCAGGTGGCTGCAGGGGCAGCTGGGGCAACCACCACCCAGCCTCTGGGTCTCTAATCCATGCCTGTGATGCTCCCTGTCTCGGTCCATGGAGATGCAGGGGCAGATGCTATCCGTGCATTGAGGGGGAAGAGAAATGCTGTGCAGGGTCATGGCACCAGCACCCAGGTACAGCCACCTGCAAGGGCACCAAAAGTCACATCATGTTATGTTATGTTAACTGTATTTGTTTAGCGCACGTTCGCCCAGGGGCAGCATGGTGCTGAAGAGGCCAGGAGTAGTGGATCTTAAAAAAGTAGGGTATTTAGTTTCTGATGGAAGGCATAGTGATCAATGGTGTCTCACAAGGGAAAGGGTAAGTTGTTCCATGCCTTGCGGCGGCGACCGAGAAGGCGCGGCACCCTTGCGGGCTAGCTTGAAATGAGGTACTGCCACCCACAGGGTGGGTTGTGAACAAAGATTACGAATAGGTTGGTAGGGAATGAACTTAGCTTGTAGATATTCTGCTCCCATGGAAGGCTTGATGCACTATGCACATGGATTTAAACAGAATTCGATGACCGACGGGGAGCCAATGAAGTTGCCTCAACAGAGGAGTCATATGGGCTCCGAAAGGTGGACGGATGATGGATCTAGCAGCCTCTTTCTGAAGCATCTGCAGATGTCTGGTTAGATAGGTGGGCTATGCCAGATATAGAGAGTTGCAATAGTCCAGTACACTAAGGACCAGGGCAGCCACTATCGGAGCATGACTGGCTGCAGGAATAAAAGGGAGGACCTTCCAAAGAACCCAGAGTTTAAAATGGCCAGATTTACAAATCACATTTACCTGCTCATTCATGGTCAAAGTCACGGAGAACCGCACTCCAAACCTAACTGATAGGACCGGTGTGGGTATGGGGCCATCCAAAACAGTTGAGGAGTCGAGGTACCCACAACCAGGACCTCAGTTTTACTGCCATTCAACTTAAGCCAGTTCAGTGTCATCCAAGTTCCAAGTTCCTCCAGACATTTTCTTAACCTGCTGGCTGTTTCAGATTTTGTCAGGTCCAGCCAGAACAGAATCTGGGTATCGTCAGTATATGAATAAAAGCCAAACCCATGAGATTCAATGAGGCGCAGGGGATATCTTATATAAATGTTGAATAAGATAGGAGACAGTGCTGTGCCCTGAGGCATTCCACAGACAGAAGATGGGGGCAGGGTCTGAGCAAAAAGGAGGAAGAGAAACTGATTGAGATGATCAGTAAGGAAGGCTCTGAGCCAGTCAAGTACTTGACCAGAGATACCGGCCTTAGAGAGCCGGGAGATAAGAGAGTGGTTGATGGTATCGAAAGCAGCTGACAGGTCTAAAAGCAGGACTGCTCTGACAGCGCCCTGGTCGAAAGCACAACAGGTCATCCAACACTGAATTTAAAACATATTCAGTGCCTCTGCCAGGCCAAAAACCCAATTGAAATGGGTCGAGAAACTGGGAGAATTCTAGAAACGTGGATAAGAGGGGGATACTAGTGCCTCCTAAACCTTCATTAGAAATGGCAGAAGTGAAATAGGGCGGTAGTTGGACAGCACTTCGGGGTCTAAGGAAGGCATTTTGAGTAGAGAAATCACCAGAGCATGCTTAAGTGAGCACAAATTGTTCCAGGGGCAAATGTGGTGTTAACTGCTGAGGTAATATGATTGATTAAGTAAGCAGACATCTCCTGCAGGAGAGCTAGAGGTATAGCATCTGCAGGGGATGCAAATTTTAATTTCTGAATGGCACCCAAAACTTCTGAGTTATAAAAAAGAGGAAATGATGACCAAGAGCCTACAGTGGTGCGGGGAGGGGTCTACTGGCGCCCTAACAGCAGTAATTGCCGTCACATCAGCTTTTATATTGTCCCAAATGATAGCTATTTTGGACAAAAAGAAGGTAGAGATGGAGTCACAGAGCTCTTGAGAGGGCGAAACTGTGTATTGTCCTGTCTTAGGCGTGGAGAGTGATTGGACTAAATCAAATAAGGCTTTAGGTTTATTGCTAGCCCTTTCCACGGTCTGACCAAAATAGGCTCTTTTAGCATTTACCACTTCTGTGTGTTAGGCAGCAAGAGTGCTCTACGAAAAAGGAATTTAGAATTGGGAGAGTAGCATAGATGCCACTTTCTTTCGGCCTGCCTGCACCAGAGTTTGCTTTCCCTCATTTTTTGTGAGAACCAGGGTTCCGGAGGAGGACTACGTTGTTTGCACAGCTTATACGGCACCAGTGAATTGGCAGTTGATGAGAAGGCATCTTGTAGTGTAATCAGGGAGCAGGTTGCCACAGTGCTGCAGTGGAATCGTAGCGAGCTAATCAGCTCAGGCTTAGATACACCTGTCCAACTGCGTTTACGAATAGCAGGTTTCGCCGCAGTAGGCGAGGGAGCTTTAAGAGGGATGTAAAAAGGTGCCAGGAAGTAATCTGACCATTTCAGAGGGACAGAAGTGGCAATATCAGCATAAGCGAGAAGGGTAAAAATCAGATCTAATATGCTGCCGCCGCTATGAGTAGGAGCGTGGACCCCTTGGAGGAGGCCTAAATCAGCATTCAAGGTTGTAAAATCAGTGACAGATTTGGCGGTGGCGGGATTAGTAGGCAGATTAAAATCCCCAATAGTGATTAGATAAGGGTATTTCACTTTTAACTCAAGCCACAAATGCTGGGAATTCAGTGTAGAATGCAGTGTCAGCCCCTGGAGGCCGATAGACCAGCAGAACTGTCAGAGTGAAAGTGGAAGAGATTGAAATGCGAGTCAGGATGCATTCCATTTTTAGGGAGTGCTTGGCGAGCAGAGTAGTGACTTTGTAGGTTTTGTGGATCAAAGCCACCCCACCACCAGGATGGAGAGATATACAATCCTCATGCACTAGCGTGTAGTTTTCGGGAAGAGATTGGACAATCACGGGGCCCGATGTGTCTCTGAGCCAGGTTTCAGTTAGGAAAAGAAGGTAAACCCCTTACAGGACAGGAGATCGTAGCAATCCATATGATGAGCAACTAGGGACTGTGTGTTGAGTAGAGCACACTGGCTAAATGTGCTACCTTCTTAATGATAGGGGCTGTCCCAAAACCTAAAGACCAATTAGTATTGACTGGGGCATAGGATAGCAGTTCACTATGCTTTGCCCAGCCGGCAGTATCTAGGGCTCCCGGGGAGTACTGCCCCTCCCGCACCTTCCACGCACGGACGGACACAGACTGGCTTGCCTTAAGCATGCCTTTGGCGTGCTGCTGGCGTTCCTGCTGTGCCCGTCTGCATGTGAAAGCACGTGAGGACTGCACGTGAAAGCAGAATCCTGAGATAGAACTCCACAAGGAGTATGATCTTTCAGTAGAACACAACAAGCGTCAATAATACACAGTTTTAAAAGATACTTTTAGCAGCAATCAGGGATAAAATAATAACGATTGGAGTGGCTTCAAAATGACATGCTCTTCAGAGCAGCCTCACCTCTCCAGCAGTATGACCACGGCACGGTGCTTGAATGCCGAAGCGAGGAGGGAGGGGAGGCTGAGCCTGCCCCCTCAGCGATAAAAGAAAGGGGACTGCGCGTGAAAGCAGCATCCTGAGATACAACTCCACAAGGAGTATGATCTTGCAGTAGAACACAACAAGCGTCAATAATACACAGTTTTAAAAGATAATTTTAGCAGCAATCAGGGATACAATAATAACGCCTGAAGTCGATCTAAAATGACATGCTCCTCAAAGCAGCCTTACCTCTCCCATCAGTGTGTGATGCCACAGCCCAGTCCAGCAGTGCTCCAGCCCCTACTGACCTAAGTGGACCCAGCCACTCAGGGAGTGCACAGCCTCTTAAGAAGGCAAAGTGTGCAGTAGGCAAACAGGCTCAGTCCCAAGGCATGGCACAGGAAACCTGCACATCGAGGAAGAGGAGCTTTAGTGATGAGGAGCTCCAGGTCCTCATGGACTGAGTGCAGCTAAACCAACAGGACATGCTTTTGCAGTTAGGGAGCACACATACGCCTACACAGCGTACGGCCCACTGGCAGTGTGTCGCTGACCTTAGTAACACCTTGGGCCATGAGAGGCACTCAGCTTCTGTCGCAATGAAGCATTGATATGACCTGCAGCACAGAGGCAAAGGTAAGATGGGTGCCAACTATGCCTCTACTCTGGTGACTGGAGGTGGGTCACCAGAAGAGGACGATGAACCCACTCCACAGGAGGAGATCATAGGTAGTATGATTGATGTGGAGCAGACCCGAGATGTGGGAGACCTGCCTATCTATGAGGCAACGTCTGGTAAGTGGTGATGCGTGTGTCCAGGTCATGTGTAATAATGCTTGAATGAAGTGTGTTGGTTGTCTGGCATTTCTGGCTGCATTAGCATGAGTGCAATGGGTGAACCATGTCATGGTGGACTGACACGTGCTCATTGACCTGCAGACTGCATACGCACAATGTGCTGCACACCGTGACGAACCCCATCACCACACCTGCTCACTCCTTCCATATCACTCTGTCCAGGCTCTCTTGGCCCTCTTCCTGCTCCAACATCTGATGGTGGATAGCCTGTCACAACCTTACACTCCACACAACCTTCTCTCCGCTCATCTTTGACGGGTCACACTGCCCGCTGCACCTCCTCAGGGGTATTCCTATGTTCCTCTGATTTCCTCAGTAGCTCAGTGTCTCCAAAGGACAGGTTATACTTATGGTGGGGTACTGCAACACCCTATGGCCAGTTTCAGTGTCTCTACTCTCTTCCCTCTGAAAGGCATTCTGACCTGGGCAGTGCAGATTGTCTTTTTGTCTTGGTGCCAGGTATTGTGTCTCCCTAGGACTGTGATGATGGTGCTGGCTCCCAGTGGCTACAACTGTTCATTGTCAATCGCTCTGCATTGTCCACAGGGCCTTATGACTCCTGGTGCCACAGTTCCTTCAACTCCATTTTCCTGATTTGCTTCCTTCTTGTGGTATTTGATCATCCCATTCCTACTCCCTCAGGGTCAGTTACTTCTCAGAGCAATTAAGTGGTAGTTAATGTAAAGCTTCAGCTGGGGCCTCCCTCTGCTACAGCTGCATCAATGACACTGGAGGTGAACCTTCTCTGGGTCTGGGGGCTCTTATGATCCTTCCTCATGTGTTCTGATTCCTCTGCCTCCTCTCTCTTGCTGGAGTCCTGGATGACTGGGTGAATGCACTGGTCAGCTGCCCACACTATGATCTCCAACACAAGCCTCTGAGCCACCAGTTGTACCCATGCACTGCCTCCCTGCCATACTCCACACCCTGTGACTGTTAACTGTATCCCTATAACCGTCTAGCAGCTGTTGACAGCGGATGTCTGCACATACACTTCCACCAGCACACCACATTTTCATTGATGATAATGTAGTTGTATTTATTTGGTTTGCCATTCCCATGTATTGCACTGCCCACTCCCACTTAACAACCCCAGTTCTCACCTTCACCATGCCTATTCACTCGTGTGATGTCAATGTGAGCTGGCCTCATGGGAAGGGCATCTCTGGCTTCACTCCATTCTACCACCCTTGCATCATTGCACCGTGTGACACCTGTGTGTATTGAGTTTGTGATTTACATGTCATGTCACATCCATTGTACATGGCTCTGGAACAGTAGTCAGCAAGTCACATCTAATGCAGTATTACAGATCAGGCATGGCTATGGTACGTGGCATATGTGTTTTCGCATCTGTGATGTTGGTGGATGAACTATGCCTATCAGGTGCTCATGTGTGTTGCAGGTGCTATGCACCATGCACTACAGGTTGTATTTAGCCCTTCCACACAGGTCCATGGCTGCTTTCATGCTAGCCTTCACTTGCATTGACACTGTGTAGGTGCGGGAGTTTGTGCCATGGCAGGTTGATGTGCTACATGATGACATTGTGATGCCTATGTGTGTGGTCTATGGTATTTACATGGCTCTTCATTTTCTTCCTGTCCATGTGCAGGTGATGAGGCACTAGATGCAGACGAGGAGGAGGAGGAGGGACAGGATAGTGTGCCACGACCAACCACCAGTGTAGGACGTGGTGTGGTAGCCCATGAAGTTCCACTGGTGTTACAGGCCATCCTGGCCCAGACTCAGTCTGAGTCCGCCACTGAGGAAGCCTTAGGCTCTGGTGGTGAATCAGATATGGATACCTCTGTGGTGTCGCAGTTTGACGGTTCTGCGTACATCCTTGGCTGCAGAGTGTCGTGCTGACAGGGAAGCCCTGAGGTCAGAGCATAGGTCCCTCAGGACTACACTGGCTGCACTTGAGGCAACCAGCAGTAGACGGTCTGAACAGCAAATGCAACTGATGTCTCGTACCATCACGGAGGAACTGAATGCATCTCGTGAGGTGTTGTATGGGGACCTCCGAGCCATCATGTTTCAGATGCAAGCATCTCACTCCCACATGGCCACTGCCATGGAGGACCAGACGGTCAGAACAGCAAATGCAACTGATGTCTCGTACCATCACGAAGGAACTGAATGCATCTCGTGAGGTGTTGTATGGGGACCTCCGAGCCATCATGTTGCAGATGCAAGCATCTCACTCCCACATGGCCACTGCCATGGAGGACCAGACCAGGGCTATGCGTGGTTATGCTCCCTTTCCACTACCACATTCTGATGCAGCACCAGAGGGTGGTGACAGCAGCGATGGGTCTCCTACTCCATCATAGCCATGTGGCACTTTCACCCATTGAGGGTTCTTTTTGGACATCCACATATGTGGTTGTTAATGTGCACCCTGCACCTTCTCCTCCATGGGATACCCCCCACCACCCCTAGTCCCCTATGGGAACTTTTGTATTTTTTGTATTAGTTTTTTGTTTATTGTGCATTTATGTGACAGTGTGTTGCTTTGTGTGGCAGCCGAGGGCATTCACTTGTCTCATGTTGGTGTGTGTGCCATGTTGGTGTTTGTGCCTTGGGTCCAGACACATATGCCACTCCTGCTTCCCCTTTCCATGGGCTTGCTAGGAGTGTGGCATGTGAAAGTAACTTACACAGTGGCATTGGGCTTCCATTTTATCTGCGGGAAGTCTCGATTCCGACCTGTGTATGCACCCCTAGTGGGATTCATGATTGTTTGTCCAGTGCATGGTTGTCATCATTTTATGTTCGTACATTGAGATGCATCCTTTGTTCATGTTCCATCTTCATGTATTGCCTTGACTGTCTCCATTATTGTTAGCATTCATGCTGTATACCCTTCCATGGCCCCCTTTGGTTAGCAATGCCACACAAATTTGGAAGGGTGGAATTTAGAAGGGTGGCATGCGCAAGTCAACACACATTGAGGCACATGTGCATTTGGGTATAGTCACGGTCAGAGAGATTAACTATTGAGTCCTGTGTTTCTGGTTTGTTGTACTATTGTACTGGCCATTTGATGTTCCTGTGTACATGATTATATTGATGAGTGAGTTATTTGTGGACCTTTTAGATTGATAGTTGCACGCTTTGTGGCAGTAGCGTTATGTGTTGACCATTTATTTCTCTGTTTAGACTTTGCATGCCATGGCATGGTGTTTCAAGCAGGCGACATGACATGTGGGAGGGTTTAGGTGACATACCGGCATTTAGATGTGTACTTTGTACTGGCATACTCAATCTTCCATGTGTTCCTTTTGTGCACACCAGATTGAGATACTTTTAGTACTCAGGGATGCACGCAATGTAGCACTTCCGAGGACACATTCTCAGGGTGTTAAGGTTGGGACAGATGATTGTCCCTTTGTCATCATTGATTGTGACCTCGAATGTGCCAGGCCTGTGTGTGCTCCACAGGGGTTTAATTTTAGGTGAAAATTTGTGCCACAAGCTGGGTACGGGCAGCCTCGCCACGTGCCCCTTCCACTCCCATGCGCAGCCACCGTGCATGTGGTTGGGGATGTGGGGGCACCACCATGTCCACCGGTACCCCACGCCATGTTGCAACGTTGTGCAGGACACATGCTGCCACAATGATCCTGCACACTACTGGTGGCACATATAGTAGCTCACCACCAGAGTGGTCAAGTGAGCAGAAGCGTGACTTTAGCACTCCAAATGTGTGCTCCACTATGTCCCTAGTTGCAATATGGGCTGTGTTGTATCTTACCTGGTGTGGTGGGGTTCCGTATTGGCGTCATCACGTAAGTGTTCAAAGGGTAGGCACTGTCCCATGTAGAGTTGAGATGGGTTGTCAGTGGTGTGGTTTTGTCTGTGTGAGACATGCATGCATTTGCAGGCCCATTTGTACTCACCAATGAGGCATGTGTTGCCATGCCTCCCAGCTCCCAGGGCCCACTGTAGGGGTGACATTCTGAATATGAAACTATCATGGGTGGGCCCCGGATAGTTGGCATATACACAGGTGATGATTCCCATGGCATCACATACAATCTGCACGTTGATGGAATGCCGGTGCTTGCAATTGTCATAGATGTGCTCTGTGGCCCTAGGTGGACATAGAGCCACATGGGTGAAATCAATGGCACAAGCACTTTAGGGAAGTGCACCACCCCGTAAAGGTCCTGGACCACAGCCTGCCTTTCTGCGGGTTTTCTGGGCATGTATATGTACCTGCGACTGAGGGGCGTGCAGTCATGATTGCCAACACCTGGTGTAGGCAGCATGACTGCGTGGCCTGTTAAATGCCCCTGACAATGGCAGTTGTCTGCTATAATTACCCAGTGGCCAAAAAATGCAGTACATTTGCTCAAGGTGCTCAGTGCTTGGGAGCACAGGGTGGTTGATGTGAGGTCATCTTCCCAGTCTGTGACCAGTTCTAATATGATATGGGGTGGGAACCTTTACCTGCCAAAGACCTGGTCATCAGGCATCCCAAAAAGGCTCGTCCAGTGTAGAAAAATGCATGCCCTGGGTATCCTCCTCCTCCTGCGGTGTTCCTTCAATCACTGCTGTGAAGAAAGGGACATTCATCATAGCTGTATACGCACGTTTGTGTTTGCATGCTCTTTTTATACATTGTTTTTTATGTGCTGTGACACTTACGCCTCGTTTTCCTTGGCGGACAAGTTTCTGGGCTAGCGCGTCTCCTTCCGCGCGCAGGGGAGCCCTATTCAATTCCATGAATACGCATTGTTTGTGTGTGTATGGGTGTTGCAAGTATTTTACTGTGGTACTTCCCACGTAACGCCCACATTTACGGTTGTTGTTCTTCATTCCACGAATTCCGCCCCCTTTTTAGGGACTGCGCTGGACGGTATGCGCCTTCGCTGGGCGACTCACACAAGGTGTTCGTGGTGTCGCAGTGACGTGTTGGACCTGCACAGATTCAGCACCTGTCTGCGGTAAGCCACACGCTATGTGTTCCATGAATCAACAAACGGGCACTTGCATGCGTTTTGCACGCTTGGGCCCGTTTTTCAGAGCTATATTAGTCTATGAATCAGGCCCATAATGTCCATTTGGTTATTAACAATATAGTCCCCTACGTCCACTGTATGTTTGTCCAAGAGCCCAGTATTTACAGAGTCACTTTGATAGGACTAATCGGCCGAAAGCCCCTACCATATTCGTACCAACCTAAAAACCACAAAGGAAAAGCTGACAACAATCAGTTATACCCAAAATCAAAGCGGCCAAGAAAAGAGGCTGAATATTTATGTATATCTGAAATACGCGTTGCACAGCAATCTAGTAAAACTATAGGTACAACTCACCTGTTAAGTATGGAAAAAGCCATCAGCGCCAGTGCACCGCGCAAACTTGCTTCACGCTGACGAGCCTGATTGGAAAATAAATACTACCCGGAAACTACAATCCCGATGGAAAATGTAATTTTGTATTCGGGAAATGAAGTACACAATACAACAATTAAATGTTCCTGGTACAGACGGTACCTAGAAGTTACTCAATCACACAGTAAAATATATAACACAGTTTCAAAAGCAAACAACTATGCATACAGTTATGAGTTTTAAAATTCGCTAAATAATATAAAAGCAAATTGGCCGTATTGAAAGAGTGCCTACAAGGTTTCCTGTCCCTGGTAAATGGTAGTTGCAGTATCTAGTATCTAGCAATGCCTAATTGCGCAATCTAGTGAACAGCCTGCAATACGATATCTTTTAAACTGAAACACAAGCTAAATAAATGCACATGAGGGGGAAACAAGCAGACTTACTTAGAATAGTGTGTAATGCATCTACATTTGTTGAATTCCTCTTGTTGAAGTATTCTTGGTAGTAGTAACTCTTCTCTCACTAGGAGGGTCACCTTTTTCACAGATCGTTCAATTACATTCGGACTATAACCTCTCTGCCAGAATCTCTTCCTCAAAATATAATATTGCTGTTTAAATTAATCTTATGTTCTGGCAATTCTTTATGCCCTCACACATTCTCCATATGGTAAAATTATTCAATATACTTTTTTTTGTTAGCACATAACATGTTATTTGCCTCTGCAGGTTTTCTAAATGTATTGGTTTCAATGTCATTGTTACAAATCCCTATTTCCAAATCTAAAAAGGAAATCTTAGCCTTATTGTAAGTCAACACACATTTTATACCACACTCATTTACATTTAGAATCGCTACATAATCCAGCAAATCTCGTTCTGTACCTGACCATATCATAAATATATAATTTATAAAACACCACCATGTAATTACTTCCTTCACCTGTTTTTGTAGATGTATATCTCTTCCAAGTATCCCATTAACAAGTTTGCTACTGGTGGGGAACATTTAGACCCCATTGCCACTCCTGACAATTGCTGGTATATTTGACCATTAAAGAAAACAAGCTGTTCTTAAGTATTAACTTGGGCAAATCCAGTAGCATGTTTTCTTTCCCCAAAAATATGTTGCTGACGTTTTATTGTAGAAAGATTCAAATGCCTTAATAGCTAATTCAGGTTCAATAGATATATATAATGCTACGACATATAGTGTCACCAGCCAATAGTGTGGTTGCCATATAATTTGTTAACAACTGTAGTATATGCATGCAATATCTTACATATGAGGCTGTTTCAACATAGGATTTAAAGAACTATCTACAAATTCAGAAATGGGCTCCATTGCTGAACAGATTCCATTTACTATTGGTCTACATATAGGTATTTTGTAAAAATGCTTTGAAGAGAGGGTCTCAGGAATGCTCCTCCTCATCCCCATGAGCATGACGGCCAGAAGAGTCAACGATGCCCGAAGTCACTCTTTTACGGACAACCCCCAAGTGCACCACTGACTAGCACATATGCTCAGACAGACATTCCAACCCTATCCAGTGCATGTCCTCAAGTATACAGGTGACTCAACAGTGATCGTGGATCCAAATGCACAGTTCTGTAGACAGAGGACACATGCATATACATACTGTCAAAACTTTTATTATTTTTCTCATAAACCAAATGCAGTAACGCTAAATGCAAGGCAACAAGAGATCCTGTGCAAGCTTGCAGATGCTTATGGCCACTAAACCTATGGAACTACAAGAGTATGGGCCTCCTCACGAGTTGGGCGGTAAAGCCGGCGCTAATAGCGCTGGTGTTATTAGCCCTACTGCCAAACCCACCGGTGCTATTAGCGCCGGATCACGGGTTTGGCGGAACGGGAACTCCCCATTGACCATTGAGCCTATTCAGGAATTCCCCATTGGGTTAAATGGGGAAATTTCATGCTTTTACCGCCAGCGGTTTTCCCACCAGCGGTAAACGCGCCGAAAATCGGCAAAATCTCGGCAGATTTCCCCCCAGCTCAGAGCTGAGGGGAAATCAGCCGAAGCCGTGATTTGGTGGACCCTTAAATCCAGCAGTAACAATGCTACCGCCGGATTTAAGGGCTACCGCCAAACTCGTGATGATGCCCTATATATGGAGCCTGGTAGGAGCATGTAGGACTAACCTTTAGGAAACATAGAACAATATAAGCGTGTAAAAATCACATTATAAGTCTAAGAAAAATTACAGAAGGCCTCAGCTACAGGACACCAGACAAGAGAAGCAGGTTCAGGCTGCATGAAGCGGGAAGGCAGAGCTCACAATCAAGGTCAGAGATAAACCAGCACATTCCAAGCTCCAGGCGACCAAGGGGCCAGCTGCTGGAAAACTGAATAAATCCTCATAAATGTAGACCCAAAGAGCTCAATTTTGGGGTCCACAATCACGTGATGTGGCTGCACTAGACAATGGTTACTCACCCATGGTGGGAAGACGAGGCATTCTCAGCAACCCAGAAGAGAAGTGAAACAAATGTTGCAATGTGGAGCGTACTCTCATAGGCAAAAGGTGGTCTGCTACCAGATACATTTGGGGTACATAGGGCCTCCTTACGACCCAGGCGTTAACCATGGCGCTATTAGCGCCATGGTTTACGCCGGTACCTTACCGATTCCGCCATGATGAATGGCGGAATTACTGACCCATTCCAAGGTTGGCGGGGCAGTTATTCCCCATTCACCATTGGCCCTTCCCCATTCCCATTTTTGCCCCCATAGGGCTCAATGTAAATGGGGAAGGCGGTAATTACAGTACCACAAATTGCGGTACCATAATTACCTCCAAGGTCCCTTTGCGGGTCCCGTCCTTAACGGCTGGTAAAACCAGCCGTTGAGGGAGGACCCGCAAAGGGACCTCAGAGTTGAGCGGTAAGGGATTACCAGCACCAGTGCCCTTACCGGTACTGGTAATCCCTTACCGCCCAGGTCGTTATGAGGCTCATAGTCTCTTCACATCACCTTGAAGATGTGTGCAGGGGGTTGAGAACCGAGTCGGATTCCATGCCTGGGAGACCAGTTCCACCAATTACGAGACAGAAATCCAGGGGTGGACGGCCAAAGGGCAAGGGCTAATGGTAAGTCACCACCTCTTCAACAATGTAATAGATAGTTTCAGGGGGAAGGGGTAGACTAGCCACCTGACATGAGACAGCCAATCAACTAAGACACCTATAGGGGATCCATAGGTTATACTACTCTGAGCACCCAACCAACAACGGGATAGTTTTTTGGGGGGAGGGCCCAGGTGATGACACCATGTAGCATTAAAACTGTGGAACGTGCCTTGTGAAATTGAGATGTACTGGAGAATCTTGATTGTCCTTTATGATCCCTGTCAGTTGTTTTTGTAATAAAGAACAGTTCTAACTTGCTGTTGGCTGAGTCCTCTGTTTTTCTGGGGAGAGGGTTGTTGGGTCCTTGGGAGCCGAGCAAGTAAGCTCCTAGCCATCCCCAGACCTCTGTTATACCTGGGTTTTTTACCAACAAGATGGTAGCAGAGGATGATCGATGCTATGCCCATTCGGCACAAAGCCGCCTCTCCCGCCATAGCACCCGGAGGGCTGCGCGATACCTCGCAGGTTTTAAGAAGATGGGGAAAGCATGCCCTGTGCAGAGAC
Organism: Ambystoma mexicanum; assembly: GCF_040938575.1. Lineage (NCBI taxonomy): Eukaryota > Metazoa > Chordata > Amphibia > Caudata > Ambystomatidae > Ambystoma > Ambystoma mexicanum. The sequence continues at coordinate 264,902,356 of NC_090935.1, read as the reverse complement.
CATATCTCGGAACGTGTCAGCCACCTATTTGAACTAACATTTTCTCTGATGTATAGGTTTTTGGATTAAATTACTGATTGTAATACAGAAAATGTCACTTTCATTCATTGAATACCTCTCTTGTTGACAATTATGCAGCTTCTTTTTAGAAAATGCCTAATGGAATAATTACTTAACCATCAAATGATGGGATTGTAAGGTGTTCAAGGAATGGGAGGGTTCTGTTTTGGATCCTCTTTCTTCTGTGTAATTGTGTTTTTGTGGCTGTGTGCCAGGGCCCTTTTTCCTCCCCTGCTCCTAAAACCGTATCCACCATTATCTCTTTTGAGCTACAAAACAAGTTAGATGTGAATTACCCTTAGGTGTGCATCCGTAATTCCCTTTGCATGCTAAGCCAACAGGAGACACTGGGGCCAGTGTCCCCACATTCTGCTCGGTATGCAGTCTTTCCATCGGAAAAAGTTCCATCAAAACTTTTTCCATCAAATTTCTTTGAAACGAGAAAAAGTCCATTGAATGCATATTTTTTGTAGGGTAAAGGATTAATTTTGTTTGAGGTGGGTTTTTAAGGTTGAGGTGGGTTTTTAAGGGTTCAAAACGGGGGGTTGGGACCCCGCCATAAAAAATGAATACATTTAAAAAAATGCATTTGATGGACTTTTTTTCGTTGTAAAAAATTCAATCAAAAAATGCTTTGATGCATAGCACCCTCTCCTGTGATTGAAAATGCAGAGGACACAGAAGGGTATTCAAATCCAGTATTTCAAACTCCACCATATACCAAGGGGGAGGGGCAGAAAGGGGTTGGATAGACCGACAGTGGAAAGGGAGCATGCAGTGAGCCACAGGCAAACTCTAAGGAGGGCCTATGGGGCATAGCCTCAAACGAATGGGTAGAAGACTATGGGTGAAGCAGCAGGGGTGACAAAAGAGATGGAGGGCTTTAAGGGTGCAGCAAAGCAAGAAACTGGGCAGAGATAATGGAGGAAGTGAATAGAAGGGAGAAGGAAGCAGATGAGAGACATGAAAGAGCGCATAGAAACAAGCAAAAAGAAGAAGAGGAAGAGCGGGAGCAGCACGAAAAGATGAGGAGGGAGCTATCGGAGAGAGAAAGACAAATGCAAGAAGATGAGAAGGAAAAGCAAGTAATAAAGAGGGAGCCGAAACAGTGGGAAATAGAGCGAATAGCAAGAGAGCATGCACGCAAGGTAGAGGATGAGCGCGCAATCAGAGATATAAAGACATGGTCTACAGTGAGCATGGGAGATGACAGAATGGGAGGGGGTAAACGAACGGAGTCAGACAGCACAACTATACAGAATAGGACTACTGCCACATCGGACAGGACAGGCATGGTGTCCTGAGGTTGAAGGGCAGGCAAGACTTGCTTGACATCGACTTCACAGTGAACCCCAACACAAACATGACCTCTAGGAGACTGAGCTTCATGGAACATTTTTGCGGTAATATGTACACCGATTTGGACAATGATGCAAGGAGTAGTGGCAATGAGGGAAATGGGCAACTTAAGCATCTGTGCTTAGGGAAAAGTGCAGACAGAAGTGTGAATTGGGACCTGGGAAAAGGAAAAGGGAGATTTAGGGGAGACAATGACAACGGAACTTCGAGGTCAGTGGACGAGTCATGCAACTGAGATTACCTGGTCCCATTTGACAAAGGCTTCGGGATCTCCCAGGGCAACAGAAAGGGGAGTCACCTAAAGCATACACTGACATTAGAGATGCCGACAGTCAGATTAGGCTGATTCAAGCAAGTAATGAGGAGGTAGGCTTTACACAGTTGCCCCTTCTGGAAAAGGGAGGGGTCGAACTCAATATATACCTTGGAAGCACGTAGACAAAGAGAACTTGAGGTGTAGGCTACCCTCATTAGCCACAGGTGCGGGCAAATGGATATATGAGATGGAAAGAATGACATTGGGACAGAAATCACAAGTGGGGAACATAAAGGACAACCAGTGACAATCGTTGGGGAGGCAGCTGAACATGTATGGAAAAGTGCAGGGTACCCAGGAGTAACCACCCAGCACATGACACACAATGGATCACCATTTGCAAACTGCACAATCACCAGACACATCAGACATTACTGCGATTTTGGCATGCAAAATAATGGGGGAAGACAAAGACCCCTTACACTATATTCAGATGATTCAAGAGCTTGGCGCCTTGAAATACGAGAACTATGGGACAAAACAGTGATGTTATCCAACCACATATTATGCCAAGGCCTACCAGCACTGGCTACAGACAATTAAGAAATTAGTAGACATGGAGGCAAAACCTTGACCGGAAATACAACACATGGTAGTACACCAGTGTAGGCTAATACAAGAAAACACAAGGAAACAGCATCAGCAAAGGAAGCACAAGGAAGCAAAGTTAGTACATAAGAAGTTATCCAAATATGCCATGGAAGAGGCAGTACTGACAAGCACAGGAGGTCAGTAGACACTGCAGCCACAATATGCACCGCCGCCTGCGGGGGGAGCACTGATGGGGCGAGGGAACATGCAGCTTGCATTTCGAGGAAGAGGGAGTATACCAATAGGACGTGGGTATGGTAAAGAGATACAACACAACCAAGGGGGATTTCCACGGGGGTTTCAAGGATATGAGCAACAGATACAGCAAGGCCCAGGGGGATTCTATAGGGGCTTCCAAGGGCAGGGGAGGGAGCCACCACAGTGCTGGGTATGCAGACAGATAGGGCCCATTTCGAGAGTCTGCAGAAGGAGGGGGATGCCACAGAATAGGTGGATGCAATACCAGCCAGCATACCAAGGGAAACAGAATGAGTATTACACACAGGACCTAACACAACAACAAGGACTGGCACCGAGCGCATACATGCAGCAAGACCAGCCCATGACACAGGCACTGCAGATACCAAAGTATTTGCAGTTACTAAAGATGCTCCAGTTGCAAGGTAACACACAGCACCTGTACACAGCACAGCTGGTGCTGCAGACACAGAATAACACACAGCCAAACAACTGGACTATAGCATGCATGGACTCCATAGTGACGGCCCCCATTAGGAACCTAGGAGAGGTCACCATGGTAGAGAACAATCCATTTCTAGGGAATGGGATGTCCATATACCCCCCAATAAGACAGCCCACAGACGGACTTCATGTGTTCCATCATGTTGATTACACCGAACCCTGCAGAGGAGCCACGCATAGGGACCATGATAGATGACAAAACGTTTTCCTTTCATGTGGACACAGGGGCAACTAAATCTTGCATCCGGGTAGCGAAATATTGAATATCAGGCAATGCCATAAATGCTCAAGGATTCCCTGGGGCTACGGAAGTGGTTCGTTCTGCAGACAATATTACACTCTCTATAAGGGAGCATGATCTATCGTAGCCCCTACTTTACTCTCCACAGCCACCGGTAAACATACCGGGGAGAGGCATTATTAGCAGACTTAACATGACCATTTAATTCACGGATAGGGGATAGTGTGCTCCACACCAGAGATACACTCAGAGATACACTTTCTCAACGTGATGGAAATCATTCAAGCTTATTGTGGGCAAAACGTACAGAGGGGGGTGACAGTGTATGAGGAGCTGTTGCAATATGGGACCTAGATTTCAATAGCATGGCTCCCAGGGATACAGGGGAAGATGAAGCACATTCCAAATAAGTGCTTGATCAGACCAGAGATACCATTGGATGAAGTAGAAGGGACAATAGTGCCATTAGAATTAGAGGCAGTAATTGTAGGAGATGAGTGGGTGGTAGTACATGAGACAGGTGACACTGGGCTGCCATGACAAGCAGTGATCAATGTAGCTGAAGGATAGGCTGACCACAGTGACAGATGAAGACATATTCAGGGATAAGAGATCAGACCATGAGATGGTCTTCTCAATGAGCGTCACATATTGGGTGAGGCTAAATTACAGAGAAGTACCACAGAGAAGGATATGGCCAAGGTATACCGCATCTCATGAACCACTAGTCCCTATGATGTGGGTCTTTTGAAGAGGGTGGGGGCAGCGAAGATTAAGATGAAACCGGGAGTGATTTCACAGTGAATAAAACAGTAACCACTCTCAAGGGAGGCAGACAAGGATATCTATGAAACCATGGCAGCCCTAGTGAAGCAAGGCATGCTAGTACCATCAGAATCACCATGCAACACAGCAGTGTACCCAGTCAAAAAGGCAACGGGGGGTCATGGCATTTTGCACAGGACTTGGGCCCTGTTAATCATATTGTAGAAGCTTCTGAATCCAGCAACAATTTTGTGCAGCATCCCGATGGAAGCTGCCTGTTTCCCAATCATAGATTTGAAGAATGTGTTCTTCTCTGTACCACTACACCCAGACTCACAAAATTTGACTTTTTGTTTCTATATAAAAATAAGAAGTGGAAACATACAAGATTTCCTCATGGGTACTGTGAATCATTGTCCATATTCAACGGGGTCCTTCAGAAGGACCTAGGCAATGTACAGATGGAGAGCACAGGCATACAGTAAATAGATGACATACTGATCTGTAGCAAGGCAGAGGAACAGTGTAGACATGACTCAGTACACATGCTGACAGTGTTAGCAGACAAGGGATACAAGGCCAAAATGCAATATTTCCAGACAGAGGTGTTTGTCATGGTCATTAGGCAAGAGCCTAGTCCTCCACTACAGACAAGGTCCCAATGGACCCAGTCTTGGTGCCTATGGCACCAAGCTCATTTCAAAGTGTGCTCAGCACACAGAATATCAGGGGCACATGCAGCAAGGCTGGGCGGGCCCTGACTACCACTGAGAAGGCATGTGCAGAAGACAGAAGGAGGAGCTAGGTGGGGCCACAAGGCGGAGCCTACAGGGAGTGGCTGGGGCCAGGCTATATAAGCCGGCCCCACCCAAACACTGGCGCTTGTCGTTAGTTTGCTATCAGCAACGTAACACTCACTGCAGACCAGAAGAATCTTATCTGATCCAGCACCTGCGCTCCCAGTCTCCGGAACCCTTTGCCACCTACCTGACTCAATGCGCGCACTTCCAGCCACCTCGACCATTTTACCTGGAAAGCTTCATCGCCGGAGGCCTTGTCACTCGCTTCCTCTTTACAATCGATGCGCTCGCCTTACCTGAGATCGCACCACCATCGGAAACACAGCCATCTGCCTTCACTCAGCAGCCGCAGTGCAAGCCTTACCTGTGATCGCTTCGTCGCTGGAAGCCTCACCATCAGCTCCCGACTTGGCTGCAGTCAAACTTACCTTTCCGGAGTCCTCGACAGGTACAACCCAACAACCTTACCTGTTCCGCATTCCATTGACTTAGGACCTTCTTTTGGTGCTGTCTCCACGCAAACCTGCATCTCCAACCATCCTCAGAAGCCAGGTATCATTCTCCAGCCATCGCCCACCTGCCGCATCTGCAAAGAGAGTAAAAGACACAAGGTGAGCGATAGCACAGACTTTAATCTGTTAAAGCGGCATAATTTACGAACTTGGTGCAGTCTCAGGAATCCCCAGCTTACCTACCAGTGGTGGAAACTCCCGGAGCTGCTTCCTTTTGCCATCACCCTCCTGGGTCATCTTCATTGCTACAGGGGGAAGAAAGGACAACATACCCTTACGAACAATAAGTGTCATTACAAGGGCATGGACAATACGAAATACGATTGTGTTGGAAGCAGCCTCTGTCTGTATTGGAAGGAGCGGAAAGAGTGAGGTGCAGCTTGACACGTCGGCCTAGGTGGGATCACTTATGGAGGTGCTTTCCTCTGATACCTTGTTCAGTGGCTGGCGAGGGAACGCACACACGAAGCGAACAAAGCGACGCAAAGCAGGGTTGCCGGGAAGCAAGGAAGCAAGGAAGCAGGGAAGCCAGGAGCGGAGGAGCGATTCCCGAACTCTGTACGGAGGCTCCCTGCTTCTTGCACCCAGTGCGACTTTCCCGTGTTACTCCTGCTTTTGGCACAGCGCCCCCCCTCGCAGCAGCCCCTGGGATCCCGGACCCTGCATCCCATTTGCTCGCCATACGTGGCGGCCGCCAATCTGCCCGTGGAATTTACCGGGAGAGGTTACTCCCTGGTTGATAGGTGGGTGTGCTTAGGAGCACCCTTTAGGAGTGGGGGCCTGGAGTGCAGACTCCAAATACAGACGGCAGGTTTAGCCTGGCCTGCATTCTCTGGTATTTGCTCCCCCTGGGGTTTGAGCTATAGGAAGGGTAGAGGAGGGGTCCAGAGTGGCCGGGCCTGGTGGCACTAGATGTGGGTGGAGAACTGCATACACTGCCTGTGTCTCTGGCTGTAGATCTGGAGGTGGACCTGCCGATGTGTCTGTAACCACTTAGGTTCCTAACCAGGAATCAACCCAGGGGAGTAGCCCCCCGCACATCTTTGCACTAAGGGGGCACCGGCAGTGAACCGGAACAGTGTGTAACGGCCCGGAGACTGTGGGCATGGGCCTTTGATTCGGGCTGGTAGATCCTAAATTCTGTATCTGAAATACCAGGACGCTCTAGTGGAAAGAATCATCGTAGGGGTGATTGCTGGAACCAACCTCCCCTTCTTTCCAATCACTGTGCTGATTATCACTTTTGCCGAGAGGCAGGATCACGATAAACTAACTCTCAACGGCTAGTTTAGCCACTCTGTAGTCATGCAGCAGGGGAAAAGAGCTCACCATTCAATTTACAATCTACGGAAAATCAAGCCCAAACCTGTGAAGGAATGTAAGGAGAATAACAAGAAAGGTGACAAACGCAAGAAGAACGCTAAAAATTCTATACCGGTTACGCAAGGAGCTATCACAGATTTCTTTGCAGTGAATGCTCCCCCTGAAATAAATTCCACCATCAATGAGGAAACAGCTGTGCCAGGCCCTAGTGGTAATATCTCCTTAAATACCACAAACTTTGAAGACATAGACAACAATTCATTGCTTGACCTCTGCTTAAGAGGAAGGAAGGAATGTCGTCACAGATTCCCCAGAGGGTACCTAGCAGCATAACATCTCCTAAGGAAAAAAACAGTACTCCTTTGGGTGTGCATAATCCTGAGGGTAGCAGCGGTCGCCTGTCTGCTTCTCCAAATCTAGCGATGGCTTCCATGGAGGATGGACCTCAAAATGAGGCTGAGGATGACAACAGTCCGCATCCAAGTTTATCTGCTGTAGCCGAGCTTCAATCTTCGTTGGCCTCCCTTCAATTTGCGCTTGAAATACTTCTGCAAATGTCAGGGCGCATTCTGACAAACACCAACACCATCACCATGGCGCTAGATCTTAAGGATTTCCCTAGAGACGATGCAGAAGTGAATCTATCTGACGCTGTGCATATAGCGGAAGAGACGGAACAGCAGGAAATCACTCCCGAGAAACTGCTGAAGTTTCTACGCCCAATGGGAGCACCCAAGAGGGGGATGTACCTGCAGTGTGCATAGAGGATTTGGAGCTAGCACAAAGTCCTTGGGCTCCCCCTTCTCGGAAACAACGTAGATTGGCCAAGAAGGCACTCAAAAATAAGAAAGCTACAATGAGTGCCCCACTCCCAACTGATAGACCACGGACTGCCCCAGAAACTCGCTCAAAAAAAAGCCAGAAAAAGCGGCGGCCCAAGCGGCAATGACAAAGGGTCCCCTTTCAGACTGGCTAGTACCGGGGGAGAAGTCCATTGTGGTGGACCTAGACGAAGCCTCGCTGGTGGACTCTGAACAAAACCTTGACTTTGGTACTCCCATATGCTCTGAAGAACCCTATGGGACGGGGGCAGCAGGAGAGCCACCAGAGCCTATACGGCACCGACAAAAAAGCTCATTGGAGGAGTGCAACCAAAACCGCATCTTCTTTATTAAGAATCTTTATCCTAGTGGAAAAAATCCCTGGCTGTCACGTTCTGAGTTCCTAACCAGACTTCATTACATTCCTCAACTTCGAGTTTTGAAATCAGAGGATTTCTTGTTTATTGAATCCCTGCAGTCCCTAATTCACATGTCTCAGCCATACATTGTACTTTTCTGGCCTCTGCGCAACTAATCAGAAACTTCAAAGAAGAATTGAGGGAAATTGACAACGACATTGATGTAGATCCGCAGGAGAGGGATCCACTCGACGAACCTGAGATCATTGATACATTTGCTCCCCCAGCCAATGAGCCCAAGCTTGTGGCAGCGGAGAACTCTGCCTTGGTTGAAATATAACAAGTTCTCAAATCACTTTTGGAATACCTCCCACGAGTACTGCAGAACCATTGATGTTTTACTTTAGTTTCTTGGAACTGTCGAGGCTTTGCGCATCTTTTGAGGCCAGAGGGCTCAGTAGACTTATTGTCCAAACACAGCTGTATTTGTCTCCAAGAAACTTGGTCATTGGACCCCCTATTGCTTGATGGTTTTGTTACATATCAGTCACTTGCTAAAAGGGGTGATAAGGGCTGCCCTTTTGGGGGTTTACTTACAGGGGTGGTTAATACGGTCATCTCACAAAAGATACAGTGTAAAGCTGAGGACTACCTGTTGGCGGTAGAGGTTGATTACTTAAATGAAGGTGGTCTTTGTAGATTCTTATTGCTTAACCTCTATAACCCCCGGGTGCTGTGACAAGAGAACCTCTACAAGAAGCTATTCGGGATCTATTGTCTACTTGGTCACTGAGGCCTGGCAACATAGCGGTAGTGGCTTTGGGGGATTTTAATTGCCATATGACAGGTGACCTTCTTGTATCTCCTAATCTCGACCTCATTGCAAGTTGCCTGATGACCCATGGAAGAAGGGAGGGTGAAGGGTTAGGCTGGCTGCAATTGTTTGACTCATGAAATCTCACCATGATTAATGGTCGTACACTGGGAGATCGGCCTGGGAAACACACTTGGACTAATGGTACATCGTTCAGTACCCTGAACTACATATTTATGTGCCCTGAAATGCAGTCCAGAGTTGCTGACATGAGTGTATCTCCCATTAAATGGAGCGACCATGCTTTACTTATTTGCTCACTCCGCCTCCCCTCCCCCTCCACCTCTCATTCTAATATTGGTAGTATTCAAACCAATTGTTCCGGCACTAGAATATTCTGGTCGGAGAAGAACATAAGAGCGGCTACTGAAGCTCTTAAACCCACCGCTTTATGGGGTCTTCCTCACTTCGATCTCATGAATGTAAATGACATAGAAGATTGGATCCGGGGATTCTCTGGCCTACATGCCACTATAAAAACGAGGCATATGTTAAAGCTCGGGGACAGAAATCTCCCCTATAACAAGGGAATTCGGGATGCCAAGAGAGGGTATAGAGCTGAGATGCGGGGTCTCAAGAACACGAACTTAGTGGGAGCCGCCTACTATGATAAAGTCAGAAAAGCTAAATACAGATATAGAGCCTGTATTAAGAGCATAAAAATGTCAGAGAGTAACAACAGATACCAAAGGCTCCTACAAACTATCTGCTCCAGAAATTCTCGTAGTATATGGTCACTCCTAAATGAGAATAGAGAGAAGGTTAATGGCCCGTTAGCCAACCCTATTGACGAAGAAGTATGGGTAAAATTTCTATTAGGTCGTAACTCTGGAGAGGCAGAGGCTCCTAGTATATCTAAAGTGAAGGTTCCCTTCCCCCCGCCTTTTGATGTTTCAGTGGAGGCCATCCACAACAAAATAGTCACTCTTAAGGCCCCTAGAGCCCCCGGCCCTAACGGGCTGGCCAATGCAGTAATTAAGCACTATTCTGCATTTTGGGCTTACCTCCTTTCTATTCTCTTCAAAAAGATTTTAGCTCAGGGGATTATTCCCCGTTCCTGGCAAACGGCTATTCTCGTCCCTGTGTACAAAAAAGGTAGCCGCACAGATCCTAACAACTACAGGCTCCTCTCTATGCTTGACATCACTGGCAAACTCTTTGTCGCATTACTGCTTAGTGAGCTGCAGAAGTGGGTTGAACAGACCAACATACTCAGCAGATTCCAATGTGGTTTTCAGCGAGATTTTTCCACCTCTCACAATCTTTGGGTGATGGATGTGCTTCGCACACGGGCGCTGAGCAAGGGGCAGCCCCCACTTTATGCCCTATATATTGACTTCAAGGCAGCCTTTGATTCTATACCTAGAGCATGGCTATGGACTAAATTGGAAACAATGGGCTGCCCGCCTGGTCTTCTATATTATCTAAGACAGTTTCACCATAATACCTCTGCATGCCTCAGATTAAACCAGGAGGGCAGTATGACGAGACAGGTGATCCAGAATAGGGGGGTAAAGCAGGGATGCGTAACTGCACCCCTCATTTACAATCTTTATGTATACGACATCCATGCAGCACTTGCTGAGGCTAATAACTGCCCTCCTAAATTAGGTGAGGCACCTTGCACTGTCCTAGCATATGCAGACGACCAGGTGGTATTTGATAATACCATAGCTGGAGTTAGGCGCTCTGCGGCCACACTATGGGACTACGCTAAGAACAATGGCTTGACTATAATCTTAGATAAGACAATGGTACTCAGATTCACTAGGAAAAGAGCAACCCAAGTCAACCTGTTGGTACATAATAACCATATACTTTACGCTCCATTTATCGGTATCTGGGAGTGGAAATTGAGCCATTGGGAGATTATCCCTTGTGCCGGCAAGGATGCATAACCAGGGTGATGCAAGTAATACCATTAATATCTTCGTTCACAAACAAGCAGGGCGGCTTTACCCTATGGGGGACAAGACACTTATACATCCAAGTGTTTGCGCCCATGATCACCTATGGCCTTGAGTCTCTTATTTCTTTCGATCTTACCTGGCTTCAAGTGATGGAGGGTACATTCTGGCGTTGGATACTGGGATTACCTCCCAGTGGCCCTGATTAGGCTTGAATTGGGCTTTCCCTCACTCAAAGCATTGGTACTCAAAAGGAGGGCAGGATTCTATCTTAAAATGAAGGACAGCTCTCCCCATCCGTTATTGGCTGTGATCCATCAAGAAGTGAGCAAAAAATACACCACTTCTCCCCTCCAGAAAGACATGACCAAATTTCTAACGGATATAGGCTGGACGCACAGGGGAGTGACTGCCTCTAAGGATGTTCTAAATGCACTTGGTAAAAAGGTGGATTTATGGGACTGGTTAGAGAATTTCTTACACCTGAGCAGCCTAAAGACCTTTCATTTCGTAAAATATAGACTCTATAATTTTATGCAACCACAAGCATATTTGTATCTTTGTCCCACCAAAAGTCTCAGACGTTTTATTATTTTGTTCCTTTTCAAGCAATTACCCACCCTGTCTAACATAGGAGCCAGGCAAAAGATCCCGGCCAGTGAGCGAGTTTGTCGCTTATGCAAATCTCCTGAATGTTTGGAGACAGCCAAGCATTTGTTGACTGAGTGTGCGACTTTTGGTCGTTCAATCTATAAATACGTGGGGGAATTTGTACACGATCCTCTAACCATTTGTGAAACTTCATTCTGGCTTTATTGCACTAACACCTGCAACATGCATTTGTTTGTCGCACTGTATAATGTTTGGCAGCTGATTGAAAAAGATCTGGGATCCTTGATCTGAAACATCTCATTATGGTGGGTTAAAGATTGCATCTGACACTCTGATCAGGCGGAGGTTTCACACCTAGTGTACCTTCATCCGACTCTGAGACAGGGTGTCTCTTGTTGAGATGTCCAATGCTTGCGTATGTGGCTAAGACTGTGCTGATGTGAAGATAATAAGCTACACTCAATTGTTTCTATCTGAGTATTGTGTTTTTTAGGTTGTAAATATTTTTAAAGAAATTTTGCTTCACTACATATTTTCTTTTTCTGTATATGATATTTGCTGATTTGTTTTCTTTTAATGAGTTAATATTAATGTATGCAATTTGTATTATATGTAAAGTTTGAATTTATTTTCAATATATATCACATTAAAGAATTATTATTATTATTATTATTATTATTATTATTATTATTATTATTATTAATACAAAAGACATAAGAACACTTACCTTCAAGACGGAACGGTCGCAGCCGGTCTGGACCTCCGCAATCAGGACCAGTGACGTAACTAGGTCCATTTGCACGCCCCTGCTGAAGGAAAGCAGGGCGGAAAGCTTGCCCCTACATACTATCGGGTGATCCTGCATGGGAAAACTTCTGCGCAGCATATTCTGGCATGAAAGGGCGAAAGGGAACCACAACTCCACCACACTAGCCTCATTGTCTCTCACCCTCTCACCGGAACAGGTGCAGCCTTCTAGGCCCACGAAGAGGCAGTTGTTGGGGGAGAGAAGCGGTCTGAAGGATCCAACTCCAGGGAGGGCTTCAACCATGCCCCAACGCTCCTGCAGAGACCAGGTGAGCGCAACAGTATTATACATTGGACAGATGATCTCTCAAAATGGATGACGAGTGATGCCAAAGAGGGTGGAGACAATATGTAGGACAGAAAAACAGTCAGGGAGATGCAGAAGTTCTTGGGACTATGCAACTATTGCAGTGCATGGATATTTGACTACAGCACATATACCAGACCGTTGCTAAGTGCACTAAAAGAAGGACAGAAGGAGCAGAAGGTAAAACAATGGATAACAGAACTGACTGAAGCCTTTAACGAGCTAAAGGAAGCAATAGCTCTAGTGTTAGGTATCCCAGACTATCGAAAGCAATTTATCCTGTTTTCCAACACTGATGAAGTGGTAATGACAGCGGTACTGACACGATGACTGGCCTAGGGCACAAGTCTCTAGCTTACTACAGCGGGAAGCTAGACTTGTTAGCCCAACAACAATTATTGCTGATGTACTAGGGGAAGGTGACTACACACATGACTGCACAGCAAATCTGGAAGATTTCAGTGATACTTGCAAAGTACATGAGTAAACACTTGAGGGGGGGACGTGCTCTATATTGATGGGTCATCAACAATCGACCAAACACATAGGGAAAGACATCCTGAGACAGCAGTGGTGAGACTGAGAGAAGACGGGACTAGTGAGGTAGTGACAAGCACAAGACTTTAAAATATAAAGTTCGACCCCACATTTTTATCATAGTGGGCTGATACTCGAAATGGGGTGATCGAACAGCGAAAAGAAGATATGAGTATAGAGCTACCCCTTCCTCTTTTGTTCAGGTCTGGTGGTACCTCTGAAAAAACACTGCATAACTCTAAATCAATTCTGCGCTGTGCAACGTACAGCCTTTTGATTTGAAATACTTAATAGTTTATTACACAATTCCTCATCAATATAACTCAAAGAACAAGTATGTAGCACATTAAAACATAAAGACACTTATAATAGTGTGAGGTTAGTCAAGATGTGTTCTTATAATCGGTAGGACATGTTTGGATGATTTTTACATAGTAGGTCTAACAAGGCATGCTTCTAGGGAAATTCAATGTTCAATACTCCAGTGTTCCAATTTTTAATGCAAACAGGTGAGAGTTATTGTACACAGGACGTTCTTCCAACGCATTGACCTGCAGGTTATACAGGAAATGACTCCTTTTGCTCACTTTGGGATGTTTTCTATGAAATATTGTCCAAGCGCAAGACTGCCCTACCATTACTCAGTACAAGCAGCAGAGCTAGCAGCAGAGCTAATAGCCTTAATATTGGGCTTAGAGCGCAGCATGGGAACGGAAGTTATGATTTATTGAAATTCAGCATACGTGACAACCACAGTGCATTCTGGGCTGTCACGTTGCATGAGGAGGGGCTTCAGACGTGCTGATGGATCCCTGGTGCAGCATGCACTCCTATTGGGCAGATTAGTTGACATCATACATCTCTCCGACCAACTATCAGTAGTGAAATCAAGCACATACAAGAGGGGAGGACCTTGTCTCACGGGGAAACGAGGCAGCAGACCCGGGAGCCAAATGTGCTACATTTTTTGGAAACCTTCTAGAAATGGAGGCTTCATCACAGGCATGTGATTATGCAAGCACAATGATACTGAAGGAAAGATACAACATAAAACAAGTAACACAAATCTTGGAGCTGTAGGGTGCTGTAGCCAGGGAGGAGAAGGACCTGTGGCTTACAAGGGGATGTACAGTATCTCCAACAGATGCCCTATGGTGGCACCATAACACAAGGAAGAGGGTTATGACACTCGCATTATTGCATACTGCACTGACACAGCTACACTATCTAACACATACAGGGAAGGAGGGGCTTGCCGATCATGTTGGAGAAACTTGGTTCTGTCCTAACTTGGCAGAACACGTTGCCAAAATTATGAGTAATTGCTTGACATTCAATGCAAGCAGTTTACTGCAGGACATACATTGACAGTTGTGAGAGGATCCATACCTCACCCAGTTGGTGCATTTCAACAGCTCCATGTCGACTATGTTGACTTGATCCAAGTCTGCCAAGGGTACCACTACATGATAGTGGTTGTATGTCCATTTTCCTGAGGGATTGAGGCTATCCCAGTTCTCATCCTGATGCCCTCAAAGTGGTGACATTTTTGGTCCGGGAATTGTTCCCAAGATGGGGCGTGGTGAGGTTCTGTGGTCTGACAATAGCCCTCACTTCGCCAACAAGATATTCCCACACATTACAACGTTGCTAGGTATCCAACACACATTTTCCTCAAAGGCCTGCTCAAGGAATCAATAGCCAAAACTAAAAAGAGTAGCAATAAGAATTGGCTGCATTGTCTGCCACTAGCCCAGTTTGCATTTAGCAACAAGCGTGCGTCTGACCACCATTTAACCCCACAAGAGGTGGCAACAGGATGACACATGCAACTTCACCTGGCTCCTCCCACTAGGGCAAATCAAAGACGCACAGAATACTGCAAATGTCTTGGGTCAGGAAATGTATGAATATATGACTTCCTTGATTGCTAGTGCCTCTTTTATCTCTCACTAGATACAGCGACACCAGGGGGGGCCTGAAGTCGGCAGAGGCAGCAACAGCATCAACAGCATCAGTAACCCAGAGGACTTGCTGAAGCAGCCTCCCGTATACATCAGAGACAAAGTTCTCCTCCCAAATTCTACTTGCTGCTGGTACGCAACCGGGTTCATAGGCCCACACCGTCTAGACATTGACTGAAAGAGCAATCAAATTAATAGGAAGACAGTCTGGAATCACGTGAATGACATCAAGCCCTAAAAAGCTGTGGCCTCATCTGGCTACGAGATTGACAGGGCCAACGATCCTCAACAAGAAGAGCAAAAAGACACTTTGGAACCAGCACATTCCCGATTGGAGGACACCCAATGGTTATTCACTCACGGGCAGCAGAGTTAGGACAATGAGTTCCTAAATATCCAGAGTGAGGATACACTGGCCATCATTAGGACCCTGGCGTTAAGTGGTTAACGGCACTGTAAAAGGTGTCGGCGCCGGTAAACCCTTAACGCCTTACTACGAGGTCCCTTTGCGGGACCCGACCTTAACGGCTGGTCTAGAACAGCCGTTAAAGTAGAGGCCCGCAAAGGGACTCTCGAGGTAAGTACGGTACCGCAATTTGCGGTACCGTACTTACGGACTTCCCCATTCCCATTATGTCCTATGGGGCAAAAATGGGAATGGGGAAGGGCCATGGTGGCATGGGGAATTACTGCCCCGCCAACCTTGGAATGGGGTGGTAATTCCCCATTCCACCATGGCGGACTCCGGTATCGACCAGGGTGCTTGTAGCACCATGGTTTTCCTCCGGAGTCCTAATGAGGGCCACTGTCTGTTTATTACTTTTCTTTCTACATACGTTCTTTGTGAAGGTGCGACTTGTTCATGCTGCCCAGTGATTCACAACCTGATATTTTCCACAACCAATTTATCCACTTCATTAGAAGGTCCAACAGATTCTGAGCATGTCCTCCTAGAGTACTACCATGTTTTTATAGCATATTTAGCCCAATCTTACCCACAACTCAAACGAGGAAACCCATCTGTGCTTGCAGTACTCGGAGATCCTAGAATTAGAACTGTGTCGGAACAGCTATTAATATTTGCAAAGCGTGACTTCATGATCCACAGGGCTTAAACTAATACCATACTGATCTAATAATGCCCAGTTTTTACCCAACTGATATCTTCAAACTGCATAAGGATCCTGAAGTACAGGTAAACGGAAACCATGATTAAAGATATGCTCATCTTGTCTTGCCTCTTATTCCCTAGTGGGTTTTTGCATATCTCTTCTGGCAAATATCTACTGTGTTTAGTGAAATCGCTGCATCCACCACTAACATAACCCAACCCCAGCAGATGGAACGGCCATGTAAGGTGGACAGGGGAGCACTGTAAGCATTGTAAGGAGAGGTAAGTGCAGTGTTGGCACAGACATGGGGGCGTGGACCTCTATCTCTCTGACACTGCTCGAGTGTCTAACAACATGTGGTATCAACACATGACTAAAGTAGGTAAAGACACCACTGGGGAAAACTGCTATGTCTGCTCACTAATCCCCTAAGCCATGAGAGTCTCCAGAACATCTATAGCAACTGAAATACAAGCAGCAAGAGCACAATGCCTCTTGTAACTATCCATGTTCAAAACCAGAGAAAGCTTCCAGGGGAAAACAGCAACATTGAGATGGATGTTTCAGACAACATTACCCTATGAAGACAGCTACATAAAGGGCCCGATTCATAGAATCCAGTGCAGAAAAGGCACAAGCGCTGCGCGCCGAGGAGAGGTGTTTGCCACGCATGTGCCAGCTGTGGAGCAAAGAAACAATAGCGCAGCACTCGTATTTATGGATTTTCCGAGGCATCATTAGCCGTGGCGCAAGGAACATCAAGCTGCTCCAGTAACACCTCCAACATGCCCCCACGTGCAGCAAAAAAGTAAGTGAAATGCCTAACACGGCGCAAGACCTCGCGCCATCCCTGGATCAGCTAACAACCCCCCATCCAAATCGCATGAAAACATTGTGCGTCCGGGGTATGCAATGAGTTTCCATGCGACTTGGCTGGGGTGCATCCGGGGTACGCAATGTGTTTCCACGTGACTTGGCTGGGGTGTGACAGGGCTACGCGATGAGTTTCCACGCGACTTGGACTTGGCTGGGGTGCGTCCAGGGTATGCAATGAGTTTTTCAAGTGACTTGGCTAGGGTGCGTCTGGGGTATGGAATGAGATTCCACACGTTTTGGCTGGGGTGCATCTGGGGTACGAGATGAGTTCCCATGCGACTTCGCTGCGGTGCGTCTGTGCTACGTAATGAGTTTCCATGCGGTTTGGCTGGGGGGCGTCCGGGATATGCAATGAGTTTCTATGCGACTTGGCTGGGGTGCGTCCAGGGTATGCAATGAGTTTTCACGCGACTTGGCTGGGGTGTATCTGGGGTACGCAATGAGGTTCCTTGCAACTTGGCTGGGGTGCATCCGGAGTACGCAATGAGTTTCCACGCGACATGGCTGGGGTGCGTTCGGGGTATGCAATGAGTATCCATGCGACTTGGCTGGGGTACGACCATGGTACGCGATGAGTTTCCATGTGACTTGGGTGCAGTGCATCTTGGGTACGCAATGAGTTTCCACGCGAATTGGCTGTGGTGCATCTGGGTATGCAATGAGTTTCCATGTGACTTGGCTGGGGAGCGACCGGGGTACACAATGAGTTTCCACGTGACTTGCCTGAGGTGTGTCCGGGGTATGTGATCAGTTTCCACTTGACTTGACTGGGGTGAGTCTGGTGTACACAATGAGTTTCCACGCGACTTGGCTGGGGTGCAACCGGGATATGCAATGACTTTCCATGTGACTTGGCTGGGGTGCGACCGGAGTACGCAATGACTTTCAGAGGGTACACAGCTGACCATAGCAGAATTGCACAGGATGTCATCAGGGCAGAGGAGTACCAGAAGCACACTCACAGAGGAATGACTCAAGTCATGATTGTGTACATGGCAATCATGCCGTTCCCAAACAACAAATAGTGCAGCATTGGACTGTCCATGTAAAACTATAGCAATTGAAATATATGAATTGCAAATCAGGATGTCAAAGAACATGAGAGACAAATAAATGATTACAAAGACATGGCTGTGAAGGCCCTGGAAGCATGACTTCAGCACTCCGAATATGCGCTCCACTATGGCCCTAGTTGCAGTATGGCCTGCGTTCTCACTTACCTGGGGTGGGGTGGGTTAGTGGGGTTCTCTATTGGCGTCATAATGTAGGTGCTCAATGGGTAGGCACTGTCCCCTGTGGAGGTGAGATGTGTTGTCAGTGGTGTGGTTTTGTCTGTGTGAGTCATGCATGCATTTGCAGGGCCATTTGTACTCACCAATGAGGCATGTGTTGCCATGCCTCCCAGCTCCCAGGGCCCACTGTAGGGGTGACATTCTGAATAGGAAACTGTCATGGGTGGACCCTGGATAGTTTGCATATACAGAGGTAATAATTCCCTTGGCATCACATACAACCTGCACGTTGATTGAATGCCAGTGCGTGTGATTGCGATAGGTGCGCTCTTTGGCCCTAGGTGGACGTAGGGCCACATGGGTGCAATCAATGGCACCAAGTAATCCACCCCGTAGAAGTCCTGGACCACAGCCTGCCTTTACAGAAAAGCATCCAGCAATGAAGATAGAAACAGCAGTATTATTGGAAGACATATTAGCCATTGTTAGATATTTAGAAGGCTTGAATCTAGGCATTACTGAATCATAATGCCCACTGCATTTTTTAAATGATTAGTAATTCCTACTACCACAGTAATTCTGCTAAGGAATCAAAAGACAAAACTATATAAAATATATATAAATATATTCTTGTAAATGGTACATGATCTCTGTGCAATAATCATATATATGAATTGAAAAATGACATGTTTTTCTAGTTGATTCATACTATTCTTAGTAATGCCATTTTTAGTTTTATGTTTTGACTACGTGTAAATCACTGATTAATTGTAAAATGTTAACTTCTAATTGAGAAGTTGTGTTAATTTATAATTGTACATCTGATAAATAAAAGAAGAGTTGTGTAATTTTAAAATACTTTTCCTTTTTATGTTCTCCATAGGATCGATCTGCTTTGAATTGTTCTTATATTGTATTAATGTTTGTAATTGTAACATATTTTATAATTGAATGTATTAAAATTGAAAGGTTGATTAATTAAACATATCAATTAAAAAAAATGGATCACTATCGGGCATGCGGATTGAAGGGAGGAGTTTGCTTGTTGGTGCACATCAATATGCCAGCACCGGTAGTGCCGCAGAAATACGTGAAGATCGAGGACTTCCCGACGATGGATATTAACACGAGAAAGAAAAGGTCAGTGGGAGTAGAAGAAAAGGGAAGAAAGAAATTACCAGTATAAAAGAGTAGAGTTAAAAGACGCAACAATTTCTCATCAGAGTCAGAAGCATCACTAGATGATGTACCAGCTGAACATCGATTATTCAGAAGGACAGAAATGTTTTTCGCGTCATTGGTTCCAGCAGTACAGACATATACACATGTGAAATGACTGCAGATAACCAGGTGGGAGCTAATGCAGATGATAAACTCAATGGCTTCAATGTGATAAAAGAAGAGCTCCGAGCAGTAAGGTTGATGGCACTCCAAAACATTTATGTTCTAGACCTTCTCACAGCAAAGAAAGGAGGAGTTTACACAAAGATCAGAAGTTCCTGTTGTACATTCATACCTGTCAATGACAGAGAGAATGGCACACTGATGGAAGCAGTGACAAGACTATCAAAGATGCATGCCACTATGGAAGAAGATACCAAGTAGACCAGAAAAGACCAGAGCTTGGTGGCGTACCTATGGTCCTGGATGCCGTCATGGCTGGTGGACAGACTGAAAGTATTACTAGCGGCACTAATATTAGTACTAGTTGGACTGTGTGTGCTGAAGATCTGCATGACACAATGCCATAAAACTACTGAGAGGTCAATCGGGAGGAAGGTGATGATGGATGTAAATATGGGAGGAGAAGTAACAGACAACATAGTGGAAGAAAGAAATAGCCTAATGACCAGGATAAAAGAATGGCTGATGTTTCCAACTGAGTTCATAATGTTCAACAACACATATGACAATAACAGATATTTGGGGAAGTGGGTGTGGTGCAACCCAGAATGAGAATCTACTTATATGGCCTGGAATTTCAAAGATCATGCACGTTTCTGTCGACACCTTGGAGTAGTGACAACAATATGGATGCCAAAAGCCAGAGTAACAAAGTATGGACGATTGGTGAGAGGTTGACCAGAGGGGCACCGAAGAGAGAGTTCCAGGAATGCCCCTCCTCACCCCCATGGACATGACAGCCTGAAGAGTCAAGGATAGGCAAAGTCACTCATTTTATGGACAAACCCCAAGTGCACCACTGACTAGCATGTATGCAGAGAGGTATTCCTTCAGACAGCCATTCCAACATTATCCAGTGCATGTCCTCACAAATACAGGTGACTTTACAGTGATCGTGGATCCAAATACCATAATGGACTGGATGAATTGAGTGCTGAGAAGCCATTGCGTTGACATAATCAGTGAAACCATTACATAGCTGCATTTGCCACGAAGAACACTCACAGCCATGCATATATTACACAAACACTCACTCGCATACACAAAGAACATGCTTGCACAGTGCTGTAGACAGAGGACAGATACCTATACATCTGTCAAAGCTTTTATTATTTTTCTCATTAGCCAAATGCAGTAACGCTAAATGCAAGGCAACAAAAGATCCCGAGCAAGCTTGCAGATGCATATGGCCAAAAACCCAATGGAACAACAGGAGTATATATGGAGCCTGCAGGACCACGTACAACTAACCTATAAGAACAATGGCACAGTATAAGCATGTAAAAATCACATTACAAGTCTAAGGAAAATTACAGAAGGCCTCAGCTAGAGGACACCAGACAAGGGAAGCAGGCTCAGGCTACAGAAAGCATGAAGGCTGAGCTTACAGTCAAGGTCAGAGATAAACCAGTACATTGCAAGCTCCAGGCGACAAAGAAGCCAGTGACAGGAACATAGAATAAATCCTCATAAATGCAGAACCAAAGAGCTCAATTTTGTGGTCCACAATCACATGATGCGGCCAAAATAAACAATGGGTATTCACCCATGATGGGAAGACCAGCCTTTCTCAGCAATCCAGACTACAAGTGAAACAAATGTTGCAATGTGGAGCACACTATCATAGGCAAAAGGTTGTCCGCTACCAGATACATTTGGGGAACACAGACACTTCGCATCACCTTGAAGTGGTGCATAGAGGGCTGAGAACTGTGTTGGGTCCCAGGCCTGGGAGACCAGTTCCAAACAATTAGTAGAAAGAAATCCAAGGGTGGACAACCAAAGGGCAAGGGCCAATGGTAAGTCTGCGAATCTGCAACAATGTAATAGATCGTTTTATGGTGAAGGGGTAGTCTAGCCACATGAGACGGCCAATCGGCTAAAACACCTATAGGGGATCCATAGGTTATACTAACCCAAGCACCCAACCAGCAACAAGGTTAGATGTTTTGGGGGAGGGCCCAGGTAATGACGCCATGTAGCATCAAAACTGTGGAATGCAAATTGTGAAATTGAAATGTACTGGGGAATCGTGATTGTCCTGTATGGTCCCTGACAGTTTTTTTTGTAATAAACAACAGTTTTTACTTGCTGTTAGCTGAGTCCTCTGTTATTCTTGGGGTAGGGTTGTTGGGTGCTTGGGAGCCGAGCGAGTAAGCTCCTAGCTCTCCCCAGACCACTGGTATACCTTGTTTTCTCACCAACAGCTTTATGCATTTTTGGAAGAACATTTTTAAATGGAAATCTAGGAAATGTAATTTGCATATTCCCATAACTCTTTTTGTTAATGATAACTTGCATATACCCATTTGGATTATCCAGCCAACTCACTGAACTTTAAAGAAGTTTGGTGGATGTTCAAGTTAAAATCCATAGCACCTGGACTTAATGAGGCACATCCAACAGGCCCGTACACATGAAGCAACTTTGGAGCACCATTTCCCACTCTCAACTGCTGTGCATTATCTTCTCAGGGCATTGCTCCCTCCCAGTCTTGTCTTACACCATGGACTACACTGCAGCACCTGGCAGGCTATTATCTGTGAGTTATATCATTGTATTACTGCACCTGCCATCTTGCTTGCTATACCACATCTTTGTATTAATTCTGCTCTCACTACTTGCATTTTACACTGGTACTGGGCTATATTTCCCTTTTCCTGACATATGTTGCCATTGACTTACAGACAAGCCATGGTTCTCATTATTTTAGCTGTTGTGTCCCACAGAGTGGCCTTGCCCACAATTGCCTGAGGCCTTCCAACAGCGTTAGCACATAGACTCTTGTCTCTTCCAGCTGTTTCTCTTGGCATGACACATTATCATTTACACGCATGTGCTGTGCAGCAGTGGCTAGTGCACGCTTCCTGGGGAGGATCGCTTTATTTTCTAACCCAGATGAGGTCCACATGCTCCCTTTCAGATACTGGGTGCGCTTTTCTCAGCATTGGACTCTGGTGCCCTCCGCTGCATCGGGTATTAAACGCTACTCCGGATCCCTTCCGCAAAACCCTACATTTTCGTGCATTGGGGACTGTGCAGGCGCATGGGAGCAGCAGCTTGCTCCCCACGCGTGCACAGTCTTCTATTTTGACACAGCTATACCGGCAACTGCTCACAACTTTCAGCTGTCCCTCACTGGTTGAGCTGTTCCTCGCTGCGGCACTACAGACCCGATTTAACATGTACCACCTAACTTCTGGTAAGTCCTGGGCGCCCATGCACATGGCCCTCCATTTTAGTTCACGCTGCCTTTTGAGCGCTACCAGAACCAACTGATCCTCAGTCCTTACAATTTTCTCTTTCTGTGTCCCCCCATTGTGTTTCACAGCAGCACGCATCCCTATCTACCCATGTGCTGTACTTCCATCTTTGGGGATTAGAATGTCTCAACCAATCCTCGGTTCTTACCTTATTTTTGATACCAAGATAACTAAACTTTATACTTTGACTACATTCATTTAACTATTGCTATGACTATTTAACTCCTAGTTTTCTCACAGTATTTTTCTGTGCACTAGTCTGTTTTTCTACAACATTTTTAGTGTCCCATTTCTAACGCTGGGTGTTGAAGGAGCCGCAGCAGTTTTTCTACAATGGGCTCCCCACACTCCGATCTCAATTACTAAGCCAGAAGGCAACTACACCTGTTGCTACTATTGTTAAGGTCAGTGCACAAATGGAATTGTGTTTTCTAGAGACTAGTTTTTTAACTCACCCATTTAAGTCTGTGTACTTAATGTTGTGTCACTTTAGTAGTTATTCACACTTATTAGTATCATCGTATGTATCGCTCCCTTTCACTTACGGTCCCACCGCTTCTTGCAGGGGACTCTCCGCCTTGGCTCCAGAAGAAGGCTTTTTTACAACATTTGCTGAAACGTCCATGAACCCTAGCAGAACCTTTTTGATGCTCCCCGATTCCACCCCATTCGGGGTCTCTGATTTAACTTCTAGGCGTCGACTCATCACAAGGTCACCCTTTAGCCTGGCTCTAACAGACCTCTCCAAGGTCCAGTCTCCTAGTGCAGTATATTGACTATACTCCCATTAAGGAAGACACAAGACTACAAAAAAAACTTTATATGGAGTTTCCATTTCCAAATAGGAGGTGTAGAATCCTGTACACCTTTTAGACTCTGTCATGTGGGACCTTTTTCTCTGTACATATTTACAATGTTCACACTGAACGACAAATCTGCATGAAGTAATGCTTTTGTTTTTTGGAAACTCTTCCTTATATGTGAAAACAATTAACACTGTTGGGACTTCATTGTTATTTGAACCGTTCTCAAATCATGAGATAATTTGTATTGGCATGAAGTAATATCTTTGTTTTTGGGAATTTTTTGACTTTGGAAACTCTCCCTCGCATGTATAAATAATTTACGCTGTTGGGACTACAATGCTATCTAAACCTTTCTCTAATCATGAGATAACTTGTATTGTGCTCTGTGAACCCTAGTTGTGTTTTTTCTTACGTTGTTCACAGTATTTTTAACTTATGTGTATGTTTTCAAAAAGAGTGTGTCAGCAATCAGTAAAAAACTGACTTTCACTAACTATATTGAGTGCCTAACTACATTTTTTACACAGCAGTGCATTACATGACAGTAATTAGTATACCGCCCCAGTTTGCTTTATATGTCAGTAAATTTGCATTTGAACAATTTGCAAAGTAATAGTATTTTTATAGGCAGGTCCCCTCCCTTTTCTTGTATACAGCTTTTGCCAGCCCATAGTCCTGTTCCTGTTCTGGGCTCTCCCTCCTGTGTCCTCTATATTAAGCCAGTGCAGTCTTTAATTGGAATGGTTTAATCTCAATAAAGTGAGTGCACATTTTAAATAGACGTAAGGACAATTATGGAACCTGTAGATTTTTTCAATAAGAATAATTAGGTCAAGTTGAGATGGGCAGTGCATTGTCTGTTTTCAGGTTATGTTGTCTGTATGCGTGAGGAAAACATATTAGCATAACCCAAGAATGATGAATGCATTGTGAGTTCTTATCAAATATAGCTAGGACAGGGGAACCGTAATTTCAAACACATTCTTCCTTTTAGAGAGTTTAAACAGGAGCCAGGGGAAACAGCAAGCGGAATGCGTGGCACTGCACACAAACACTTCACAAATTCAACATTTACCTCAGTCATACCAGACATAGCTACCCTCCTGTGATAGAATACGTTTTGTGCAAAACGTTGTTTAAGTCGGCTCAAAGATCTGTTGCAGATGACAAAGATATCATCATTGTACCTTCCCCGGTATGCAAATAATTTTGCCAGACTATTCCTTTTCGTTTTCAAATTTCATCACAATGCTGTTGTCATATGATTGAGCCATAATGGCTCCCGTGGAGTTTCCTGTGGTTTGAAGAATAAATTGGTAAACAGGATGCTGCCTATTTGTAATTTACAGGAGTTCAAAATCTGTAGAAAGAGCCTGGTTGGAATTAAATTAAGTTGCATATAGAATCTGCAAGTTCTCTTTAGCATTCAGTATGATACTCATTAGTACTGAGTACCAGCATTGTATGTTCTGTTTTGAGAATCAAGCCTTTCAAATTCAGAGAGGAGACTGCATTACCAAGTACATTTTGGAAAGATCTGCTGTCCACTCTCGAGGAAGTTGAAAATCTAGATCAAAATAAAATATGATCGCATGAGTTTGATTTCACCGACCCCAACCTCATTCCTGCACACTCAGAAATAAATCCATGTATAGAACGTTTGACAGCTCAAGGAGCTACCACTCACTTCTGTGCCACAACAGAAAGGGGAGAACTTCTATCCTCAGCATAAATTTAACAAGCCACCACATTTTCTGAAAGCCTGAAGAAAGCCGGATATTCTACATAGGCAGAATCAAACTAATGTATCACAAAGGTGATTATGAATCTCAACAAACATTACTTTGGCCAAAGCTAATTTAGCACACATTGACAGTCTTCATTCATACAAACCACAAAAATGCCCATCTCAGAATATCCAGAACAGAAGAACATGCCCTTAATGACTGTTAAAACGTGTAGGATATGTCTAATGAACAGTCCATAGGTTGTTTCAAAATCCCCTCTGAAAATCTCACAAGTTATGGAACAACCCTTTCAGAGGATTGCAAGGGACAAAATGGTAATCCATAAACCACCTAAGCTTTGTCATCCTAGACGTTGCCTTAAGCGGTACAAATGAGCAGGAATAGGTTCCAGAAAGTTTGTCAATGTTGAAGGTGTTTTGCAAAGTGCACAGATGCCATAGCTATGACTTTGCATGCAATACTCTAGGGAGGAAGTGCAGGCGATGCAGTTCTCATACAAAAGGCTGTGTGTGCTACTTTAATGATGTTACACAATCCTATTATGAATTGGAGGCTGGTAAGTAAATATGTAAATAAGTGTAGTTCTCTCTCAGTGCAGACGCTTCTTCCAGTACATGAAAAATTGTACCTATGCCTGGGATGGTCAGACCTTGGTGTGCAGTAGAAAGGAGGATGGGTGTAAGGTTAAGAAGGTCAGGAGAGGCCGAAGAAGAAGAAGGTGAAATGAGTAGGATGGGAATATGGGGAGCAGTGAGAGTATAGGTGTGGATGCATGACTGGTGCAATAACGTATTGAGGAACAGGTTCTGTGGTAGGTGGCGTGGAGTAGAATTTTATTGTGTCTTAAAGTCAGAAATGTGAACTTTGTTAAGCAGTTCTCTTATGGGTCAGTGTGTGTGTGTGTGTGTGATGGGATATAGATGTGATTGGGCACTGCTGTGAAGTTTGGTAGTCTGACACCTGGTAAAGAACTGAATAACCATATCCACACAGGTGAGTGACGCTACTGATGCTAATCATATTTAAAACTGCTACATAATGAATTTACTGTGTGAGAATGCGAGTACAACAGCAAAGGAATGTGGCAATGAAGAATGATATTAGGTGAGGATGATCAATTGGCGACCCAGAACATCTAATCTGGATGATTCTAAAATGTGACCAGCAACTGTTTTTTCTATGTAGATGGTCATGGTATGCCCTTCAGAACGCTCAAAAGCCTGGGAAGCCACGACAGGTAGAAACACACATTCTCAGTGACATGGGAAACTACATGGCAATCGTATATTGTACCGTCTACCTCAGCACTCAAAAGAATAATCCTCAGTATGCCAAAAGGTCTGCATTCGAGGACCCCAAAGGCAGACAAATGGTCAATCCTGTAGCAATATTGAACCTAGCAACACCCTCATCGAAGGATGACCTTCATTGTGTATATGTCATGCATGTTGAGATTGCAGCCCCCAATATCCCAAGCAGACAATTGACCCTGCCAGCAAATCTATGGGATCCATTGACATTGCAAAGACTGTGCCCCTCTTAAGACGTTTCTGATCTCCTGCAGAAATGTTCGGCATATATACCACACCTTTCAAACCACTTCTTTGTACAGCAGGTACATACTTGAGTTAACAGGTAGTAGCAGGTAGAACCTTGATAACTTAGAGAACACAACTCAGATCGGCATCTAAGTATATCTAGGATATTTCAAAAGGAACTTTGAGCAAATGCTGGCAGGTCTAATGTGCACTGTGGGAGTTGGGTAAAACCATGTGCAACCACTGGTGTAGACCTCTGGGAGAAACATCTAGGGATTCTGGCTACTTTCCCAATCTACTCTTGAAATTCATTAATTTCCGAGCCAGACAAAAGTATCCGCATGGCTCAATTAGTGCAGCAACTGATCAAGTTAAAATGAGGTTTGAGAACGTACTAAGCCTGCCAACCAAACATAATAAGGAAGCTGATGTCTTAATTTTCTCAGTCAGCCCAGTCTCTGATATTAATCCACAAAATGGTTTCAATATCTCTCTGAACCAAAGGTTCATGCTTCCCATAACGCTCCTCACTTTGGAAATGAGTTGAATCTTCAGGCTTCCCCTTGCTTGCCAATCACAGATCCTTGTTATACTCAGCGTACAACATATCTAATTGAGATATCCAAAGATATCAGGGAAAAAGGTTTAGTTGCAGGGATGTTAAGGTGAAAACGTAATGCAACAAAACCACTAAAGACACCTTATGGTGTGCACACTGTTGCATAGCCTATGACCACAATGATGACATCACTGAATTTCAAGGGTTTTGTTATACCATAGATTCAACATTTTCTTTGTTACAATCACTCATAGAATTGGCAATAAAATATTAAAAATGTGTTGTTCTAAATTGCTCACCTGATTTCTTTCATGGATGCCTGATTTTGTCTGCTCAATCAACACATCTGTGAAAGACAATGCTATATATGTTATAATGAAAATAAAAAGAAGAATTGTGATTTTTTTTTTCTTTTCACAATAGTACTCTACGAATTTTGAATGTATTCCGAGTACTCAAACAATTAAGGTTGTGAACTTCCATCATTGTGTAGAGGGAAAACAACTTGTCATTGGAGAGAAAGAAACCTCTACTCACTGAACTAAAACGTGTGCATAAAATGTACTTTTAGGTATACTTTTTTCTATTTATATGATACTTATAATACATTTATATGATACTTATAATACAAATACTGTTATTAAAACTCATGGGTTTATAAAACAATATTTCCTAAAAAATGATATACAGTGAGCTTTGCTAATTCATTCACTTGCTATACATGGGTTTCCTTAATAAATTAAATATGTATGCATACATTAAATTCTATCCCTATTTGCAGAAACATCTCTATATGGAAGACTTACTGAGGATGTTAATATTCCAATAAATGCACATTATATGGCTACATTTAGCATTAAAACATGGGCAACAAATTACAAGCCCTGGGAATGTGAGGACCCTAACTTCAGTTCTTCCAACTATTTCTGTATCAAGGAGCACATCAAATGTATCATTATTGATATTAGAATCTTAAACCAAAGTCTAAAAAGGCTAATACTCCTCTCCAGCAGTGAGGGTACCTATGAACATGGAAACAAGCATGTCATAATACCTCTACTGTCATTGTTTAAGCAATAAACAGGGACATTATGCTCCCTACATTGAATAATAGTGGAGATTAAGAGAATTAAACTTGGAAAAGGGAGGTTTGTGGATAAGCTTTGTTAGGGAAGAGAGTCAATAAAACATATTATTACCCAGCAGGTGTGTGGTCTATTCCTCCCAGCCAATGAATGTAACCCTCTTCTCAAAAAACGTACAGCCACCCCGTCCCTTCCAGCTAATTATCACCCAATCTCTATCACTCCTTTCCTGGGCAAACTCCTGGAAAGGCTGGCCATCGCCCAGCTTTATCTTCACAGATAATCTGTTGGTTGCCTCTATGACCACCAGTCTGGCATCAGAGCAGCCAGAAGCATGCAAACTCCTCTCCTGAACACCCATGAATACCTGCTCTCTAACCTTGATTCTAACCTCCCCTCTGTCCTCATCCTACTTGATCTCTCTTCTGCCTTTGACACGGTCAACCATGCAATCCTGCTCAACCGGCTCTGTGATAATCTGGGTATCACTGATCAGGCTCTGGCCTGGCTGACTTACTTCCTCTCTGACTGACCCTCCCAGGTCCAATTTGGGTCCTTACTCTCCTCTATCTCTCTCTGCCTGTGGTGTTGCCCTAGGGTCTAACCTTTCTCCCTGGTTGTTCAACCAATACCTGGCACCTCTCGCCCACCGCATTGCTGCTCTCAGCTCCAAATTCCAGTGCTTTGCGCATGACACCCAGTTCACCTTCAGGCTCCCCTCTGCCACCTTTTCTCCTATTATCATCCCAGACTATCTATCTGCAATGCAAGAGTGGTGCACCGCCAATGATCTCTCCCTGAATGGCAGTAAGACAGAGATCCTCCTCATCGGCTCACCGGCACCCCTCTTTTCTGCAGCTCTGTGACCAGCCTCTCTTGGACTCTCCCTGCTCCCACCTGTGAAACTAAGCACCTCAGGGTGATCTTTGACTCCACACTCTCCTCTCTCCACATTTCCGATGTCACTAAGATGTCAACATACCAATAGCACCTCCTTATAGATACTCTTCCTTTCTTATCCTTCCCCCAGAAGCTCACTGTCTCCAGGGCTCTAGTTCTCTCCAGGCTTGACTACTGTAACCACCTCTTTTCAAGTCTACCTGCCTCTAATCTGTGTCCTCTGCAACTCATCCAGAACAGGACTGCAAGACTTTTCCTTGGCCTCAAGCACAGGAATCGTATCTCTCCAGCACTGAAATCTCTCCTTTGGCTCCAAGTGGCTGCAAGGATCAAATTCAAGACCGTTTGCATTGTCCACAAGGCCTTCAGGGGCCTAGGACCAAAATATCTTCAGCTTTCTCTTCATAAATATCTTCTTTCACAAGCTCTTCGCTCCTCCGGCTCCAACTACTTGAGGGTCAGTTGTTTTTCTAAACAACGAGTTGGTGGCAGATCTCTCTGTTTGGCTGGTGCCTCCCTCTGG
Organism: Ambystoma mexicanum; assembly: GCF_040938575.1. NCBI lineage: Eukaryota > Metazoa > Chordata > Amphibia > Caudata > Ambystomatidae > Ambystoma > Ambystoma mexicanum. The sequence goes on along the minus strand of NC_090935.1, from coordinate 264,872,453 downwards.
AAGAGCCTCCCTGCCTCTCTAAAACTTTAGCAGAAACATCTCTGGTTCCGGAAAAAGCTCAAGACCTTCCTCTTTGCTTCTTGCTTCTGTCTTCCACTTCCCTGCTGATCTTCTGTCTGATACGGCATTGATTACCTGGCGACCCTCTGAACCATGGACCCAGGACCCTGCCCTCCCAGTTGTGTACCGGCAACCCTGCACTTGTGGCTGTATCTGCAACCTTACAGTCCCCCCTACTTGCACTTATCCAACAACTGTTGTTCGCACTTACCCTTGCACTGCCACCTGCTGGCCACACTTCTTTTTCTATGACTTGATCCTATGTCTCGCACTTCTCCTCCTCTTCTTCCCCTTGCACTTTTACCCTTCCCTCTTCCCTGCACTTGAGCGTTCTCAATATCACTTGGCTTAGTAAGATCATTGTCTTGTCCTCCAATGTTGCCCTCCCTTGCTTTGTTGCACCTTCAAACCTTTGTGTATAGGTGTGCTATCAATAAATGATCATATCACATCATATCATATATCAATGAGGATGGTTGGAGCGGGGGCATTAACAGAGGGTTATCCCATCGCTCGATGCTCGAGGCCACTATCTTGCCCCGCCAGGTGCTCTTGCAAGTGCTCCCCTGTGACCTGTGTCCTCTTCCCCCACCCTGCTTTTACATGTATTGGCCACCTTCCCACACCCACCCCACTTACATTGTGCTTCCTGGTCCCTCATGGCACCAGGAACAGCTGTGCAAATGGCTGCCATGGAAAGGTAGAAGGGACTATGCCAAGTCCCTTCTCCCGATTCCAGGGTGGCCATCTTCTTTCCTCATTTGTTTTTAGTTGTGAAATTCAGGAATGCTCAGGAATGCTTTGCTTGGGCCTGTAACTATGGACCATGGGGCATTAACTGAAGTGGTAATGACCCCCAGCTTGGGACTTATTTCTTAAATAAACAAAACTGCATTTGAAGGGCAGCTACACTAAACACTAAGGTAACTATGAATCCGGTTCTGCATCATCACATTCTAAATAGATGTTCAGGAATATCCTGATTTGTGCACATGTAAGGATACTACTATACATTCTACAAAACACAAGTTTAACCTAGGTTGCCAAAGCACACTTCCCTAACACAATGTAATTGCTGGGTTTGAAAAAAGTAAAATATTGTGTCCACAAGAACCATAAGACATGTATCAATTTCAAGACAACACGTGTTTCACAACCTCCCACTTCACCAGCATATGATTACTGTATCCTTTTTCAAATGATGGTACCATCATGTTAATTGTAAAAATGTAAAGCCAAAGGCCATGCCATGTACACGCCGTGTCCGAGTGAAAACATGGCACAGCTGTCATTACACAGTCTGTACCATAACAAATGATGCACTCTGCATGGCGTGCTGATGAATGCTTATAGACAAACCTCCTGTGGGATTGCATGCTGTGTCTATATATAACTGTGACACTGCTACTACTATTGCATTAGTGCTAGTGACGATATGACATTTTGAATTGCAATCATTGGTTTACGCTGAGCCACACCACACCCAAATTGATTAAAAAAAATAAAAGAAACAATGATAATACATTTTGACTAACAGTATTCTCTGTATTGCTTTCATTCTCTATTTTTCAATTTACATGTTTAACATGGGGTATACTCTGTCCATGTCTCATTTATTCAATATATGATTCAATTTGGCACTCAGTGAGGGTTTTCAGAATGCGGCTGTATCATTTATATTTAAATGGCTCGCTATGCACAACTATTACTAAATTTACTAAAACACAGTTGTGTGGCTAATTTGAAATGTAATTTGACATTGGATTTTGAAGATTCCTGAGGAAGAGCCCGTTAGCTTGAAACATGTGTTGGCTCGAACTTGATACAATTCTTATTGTTACTATTAACACATTCGTTTTGATCACATATGAAACTAAAGTTGAATCAACTATAAGTGTGGAAAGAATGTTTTACTTTTCTTCAAACCCAGCAGCTAAATTAGGCTAGGGGAGTGTGCTTCGGCAACCTAGGTTTACCCTCTGCTTTGTGTTTTGGTATAGGGTTTTAGAAACGTCCCACTGTCACTAGGACTCTCATTGACACTCACGGGCACAATTGTCAAGTTTCTAGCACATTGATTGGCGAGTTCCCTCCAATTATTTGTCTACTATACATTCTATTTACAAATAAAATATACAAGAATTGTATCTTGTATCATCAAAATAAATAACTATATGCACAAAGTTAATGTTTAATTTCAGTACAAACTTTCTTTATTTGAAAACATATGAAAGAGAAGTTGCAGAGAAGTTTATGCAACCTTAACCAGGAATCCAACACATATGAGCTAACTATGTCATCAGTTTTGAAATTTTGTTTAACAGACATGCCAACATTGTACAAATACTTTGAATGTTAATCTTTTTAATATCTATACATATCATTATTTGACAGGATTGGTAGACAAAACAGTGGTCCTAGTATGTTTATACGCAACTACTTACTTCAAGCTACACTAAGTACCCTAGAAATGTCATTTAAACACATCTGGTCGAATCTGTGCACCTGCTAACTTTTTTGAAATATTTGCAAGGAACTTGGGGTTGGTCACCCTGAGTTACCTCGGGAAACCAGACGTGGACTCCCTGCTCACTGTGCTCAGAGAGGCACAGCTCCACCTCACTGATGATTCCCAACAAGGCTGAAACACGTGTATGGGGTTGCTGCTGGTACTCTTGTTCAGAAGGGAATTGCCATAGCATTTTGGTGATGGACTGCCCATGTGGGCGGGACAAAGACTGATATGCAAATGGTTTTCCCATCTGTGAAAGGTACAGTGAGCAAAAAGCAAATAGCTGAGAACTCTCAAAGTGATTAAAAACCACTGAATAGGTTATCATGCCGTGTTCTTTCGAGAGAGGGGTGCCTGCTACCTTTTTTTGTAGTTCCACAAATAGCTGTTTTCTACTGTTGAAGCTATTTCTTGCATCAGTGATGTTTTATGAAAAAACATGCACACATCTGCATTTGAACAGAATTCAGCTCATGTTTAATTACTAAATCTACAGTGGGAGTATGCCATATTTGTGTGGCTTTCCAACACTGACAGATTCTCTTCGTTTATAGAGTTAAGAAGAACCTCATTATTTGAATGTAGCTTCATCAGTTGCTTAATTGCTATAAGCTTACTAGGAAGTGGTATACGGTCAAGGTGAGGAGCATACAGTACATGTAATCTCTTATATTCTCCAAAGTATGAAATGTCAGCTTCGATTCATCAAAGTTCATTCAAAATAAACTTTCAATATTTTGTACACATGACAGGGCTAAATATGGCAAATATTTTGGAGTGTGACAAAGTGTTAGGTGCAGGGAGCTACTGCACTAGCCTAACTACTGCTTGGGAGGCAGCTTTCTCATCTCTTCAAAAACGTTTTACACAACGGAGCGTGTGCAAAGTGTGACAGAGATTTAGGTGTTGGGTGGCTCGTGCGGGGGGGCCTCCCTCTCCCTGCTCTCCCCCTGAACTTTGCAAGCTGTGAGTAAATGTACCTAGGAGGAGGAGCCGGACCAGAGCCTACAAAGCTTCACAAAGCTCCTTTGGTACCTATATGGCGACACTAGAAATATCATGGTCATAGAGCGACTAGACTGGAAGATCAACATCATTCCGTAATTAGTCCTGCTCAAAACATCAAACAGCAATTTCTCATATAACGTTGTCTATGGAAGGGTACATGCGGGCATGTGAGGGAAAAAAGGGAATGCAACATATATGTGTGCACTCATATCCCCCAGATCTATGACCTCCCACTGTTATCAAACCAAAATAAAAAATCTCACGATGGAAGGGAAACAGGCAAACCCTTGCACAAGACAACAAGTTCTCTACTTCTAGGATGCTTCAGAAGATCCTCCCCTCTCAACACCCGCTGCTCTGCCTGCACCCCCAATTGAGTCAAAAAACCAACAGCAAAAGAAGCTGCCGACAGGGCCAGTTGCTGGCTGGTTGGGTGACCTGGGAAAAGGCATAGAATGCAATAACCTATGCATGGCATTAAAAGCCAAAAAAACTGTGTGCAGAAAATCTTGGGGGAACCACACTCATTTACAGCCTTTAAATGCCCAAGTACTCAACGCTTCAGGAAAACAAAAGGAGCTGAATAGAACAAGTGTGCAATAATCAACCCTCAAATGAGGCAACACCCTACGAGAACAAGGACCTGATGGATGCGGCAATATTAGATATCAACTCTGCTATGAAGGAAGTGCAAACGATGTCGGTCAGCCACAAAGGTTCATGTGGAATTGAAGAAACCTCGATAGATAGTGTCTTCTCGGTAAAAGATAACCGCAACCTTAAGACAAAAACGACCACCAACCCAGAGATAAACACGGACCACGTGATTATAGTGGGAAAAAAAACAACAGAGAAAGCGATCATCCCTCAGTCGAAATCAGCTCAAGGCCCAGTAATAAACTCTTTCTTTACTATCAATATAAGCAGCACAAGCCCAAAGAAATTAAACGAAAGGAAAACACTGAAGAACAAATAATTCAAGAGGTTCTGTTGAACGACTCTGAAACCAATGGTAAAGCAGTGAAGGATCATGAAGCAAATGGCAAGAACATTGAAGCTGAGGTAGGTGGAACCACAAGAAGTTATTACGACCGTGGTCCTTCTCCTTTGACCCAGGTTCGATCAGAGTCAACGCCCGATCAGGAGGAAATGAAAAAGTGCACATCCTCTATTTCATCTCCATCTTGCTTTGAAAACTCCACTTTTTCTCCACGGAATCAAAATTACAGCAGAAATCCGCTAAATTCAATACCATTTAAGGTACACTGCAACATGATGGGAGCTTTAAACCTTTCTCTGGCTTTGTTTCTAAAGTTGTATGACCTATTTAATGAACGTTACAAAGACCAGGCTACTTTATCAGCAATGGTTCACTGTAAGATAATATATGTGGAATCATTCATCTGCTCATTTTAATCAGAAGTCGACCAGGAAGTGATCAGCGCTACCACACTACAAAAGAAGCTACAAGATTCCATAGATACAGAGAGAGCTGACAAGAAACTTCTATTAGGAACACTGCTGGAAATACTGAGGGGCCGTGAGAATAACAACCAAAAAGGGAAAGAAGCAAGGAAACAGCTAGACAATTTATGCGCAACAACTGCGCCTCCAAAAGCTAATTTGTTGGCACTTCATACTTTAATACAACACCCATCTACACTGGGGAAATCCTATTCGGTGTGCCCCTATCAAAAGGAGTCTGTGACTAGAGAGGAACTTCTGGATTTGAAAAGTTCGATTATGACAATTTGTGTGGCCCCCAAGAACGATCGAGTGGGCATTAAAAACACGACAATGACAAAAGGAAAAGCTATTATTTTAAACCAGAAAACTCCAGATGACCAAGAAACACAACAGCTGATACTAATTGAGAGTGGAAAGGCTGCACCAAGGAAAAAAGAGGGAAACTCCTACTTGGTGTTGAGGAAATCGGAGAAAACGTGTTCAAGACAGGGAATAAAGGAGCCAAAACAATTGAACAATATTCTAAAGCACCGGCCCACCAGCAAGCCTTAATCAAATGGAGCACGTAATTTCTTCCGCAATATCTCATATCCCCTGAAAAGTGTGAAGTATGCCTTAGCAATTAAGATGAAAGAAATGACAAGAAATCTTTTATTTTGGGGTTTTGTGGACATGGAAAGTGCACCAAGTGAGATTGCTACCACAGGAGGGCCCCGCCACTGAGGAGGACCCTGAACTGATAAACTTGTCTACATACTCGGTGGAAGATAATGAAGATAATGAGGATGACTTGGGGATCAGTCAAACAATACTAAACAGCTTGTACAAAGAAAAAACCCCAGAGCCGAGAGACAAGTCCTACGTGGAGGCTGAAGTGACTGAGGATGTTTCAGCTCTCTTTCTAACAATGGAAGAAAAGCAGATGGCAATTGCAAAATGCAGTCGGAAAAGGGAAGGAGGAACGTCAAACTATCGAAAAGGGAATAGGAGCAGGAAAGTACAAAGAATCAAAGAAAGCTTTCTCTGCACCGAATAGAACACATCTTGGGAAACCGGAGGCCCCTAGGAGAACTGAATTGACTAACGAAAAGGAATCGGAATTCAATTTATCATTCCTCTGATATGACAAAATGGCAAAAGAAATTCCCAATAAAAAGAGGGCATTTAAAAATAATTCCCTTCACTTAAATCGGCGCAGTAAAGTGGATGACGGCCTGATAGTAAACCGTCACAATGTCCTCAGGTTATTCCATCACATTCCGGCCTGTCAGTTCATGAATTTAGAAGATGTTAGAACAGTCGAATTCCCAGGGAGAAATTCACAGACTTGCATTCTATTGGAGTAACAACATAAATACTGGAAACAAGAAACTCTCTCTGGTCCATGGGTTTTGAGCTCTGTGAGGAAGCAGAAAGATGGCTATTTGATACGAGCAACTGGTCTAAAACAAAGCTGTCCATAGGAGACAATGCCACAAAGAGCAGAAAGCCGAAAAAACTATTGGACTCCCATCTCGGAAACAATGAGCTTATTGAATCAGCTGGCTTGGAAAATTCCAAGAACCTTTCGAGAAGCAAATTAGATAGGAGATAATTTCAACCATTTAGGATTACATTCTCTTGCAACCTTGAGGAGACCACCAGTAGGAAAGACCTTCAAAAACAAACAAGAAAACAAGAAGGTGTGACCAGCAAAGGAAGCTTGCTAGGGCTCCACATAAAACTACTTGAGAAGCTGGGTAAATAGCTCCCAACATCTGTACAGGAATTCCAGGTAATTTTTTTCTGTGTTTGCTACTGTACTGTGTGCTCTCAGTGAGGAAAAATTGTGAAACTTTGTTTCCGAGTATTTTGAATCCAATTTATTGAATTTGTATTCTCATGAATTGTATTATTATTTCATACAATCATTGCAGTTAAGTTATTACGTTCATTGAGTTGATTGTCTCTCAACACGTGTTTCCCGCAGTATTATATGTGGTTCATCAGGAGAGATGCTCTTATGAATAGTTAACTCCTTATATGATGATTGGAAGGTTTTATTTCTCCAGATACTTTTGAATTTTTTATGAGTATAGGTTTTGCGATTGGATGCCTGCTAGGGCTAGTCTTTTTTAATTAGAGTGTGCTAGAGAAGGTCTGATTCCCTTGTGAACAGTAGATGCTGTCTGGATGAAAGGGGAACCCCTATAGCACACTTTGATAGCTCAATCAATACACCTGAGGCAAGAGCAGGTGTGTGGGCAGTGGTTTTGCTCAACAGAAACCTGCAAATGTTTAATGGGCTAGTTAAAGAGGGCCTTCCGAAAAAAACCAACATGTACTAATGGCCCCAGCTCCAAGACCCTTGAATACATTGTTGCTTCCCAGGGTATTATTAACCATGCAAACAAATTGGAAGTGGTTGCACAGTCAAAAAGCGACCACTCCATACTGAAACTGATAATGGATATAAAATTAACATGCAAATCAAATGAAAGGAAGAATGGGACTCTAACCATTCTCGAAAAGCAGAAACCGGATTTGTTTTTGTCATAAGAACATCGTTAAAATCACTGAGAGCTACATCCACCAAAGCAAGCTAGGTGGTGATGTTAACTACATCCCTCTACTGCAAGACTACACGATTATACGTACCAAACACAGCAAGATTAAAGCTTCCCGTAGACACACCTGTGATGTTGAGATAGCTAAGAGGAATGCTGAACTGATCTGAGATGTGGAAAATGGCCTCCTCAAACACATTAACAAATGTGAACGCTAGGAAAGAAAAAAAAAATACACGAATCATCTAATTGCCCACAAAGTCCAACAAAAACAGACAGAACTGGAGGACATGCTGCGAAAAATGACCTCAAAGAACATACGGGGCATGTGGCAATTGATAAACCAGACAATAAAACCTCAGGACTCAATCCTGTCAAATGCAGTAATGGAGGAAACATGGGTCCGCTTTTACGTGTATGGGGTTGCTGTTGGTACTCTTGTTCAGAGGAGAATTGCTTAGCATTTCGGTAATGGACTGCCCCTGGGCAGGACAAAGACTGATATGCAGGGAAATTTCTCCTCTGTGAAAAGGACAGTGAGCTAAAGACTTGGAGAGTCTCTCCCACGCGCCATCCACCTACGAACAGGTCAGTGGGCTGTGTTTGTGCTGGTAGAGGGATTCCCAGTGCCCCCTTGCTTTGCAAGACATGAATTAGCCCTAAACTCTGCTCAAGGTGTAGCAACTTGGAAAACTTTATCATTGTACCGAAAACTTGTCATTGCCACAACGCCATACCCTTGCTCAATATTCAAAAACAATGATGTCCTTGAACACTTCATATTTGTGGCTTGGAAGCAGAGGTGCATTGAGATCATGCACAAACAGGGATTTTGGAAGAAACCCTTGTCACCAATCTGAATTTGGCAAAGTGAAGGCTGTGGCAGGCTGACTGGATAGACTCAGAACAATCCAGACACCAACATAAATTGCAAAAGAAGGTTTGGTTGGAGCAAAGAACATATAATTCACCACCAAGCTATTTGATAAAGTTCCCAAGTCCATCACACCATAATGCCTTTCGGAAATTCTGTTTAAATATCTTCCAAATATTCGATTCACTGAAAATATTCGAGAATCCACCATGGGACCTGATGTGCAGATTCTGCCAAGGAAGCGACAGTCAGGAATCTTTGAAACATTCTGGGGCCAATTCATAGAATTCGGCGCACAAGTGGCGCACGCGGCTGGCGCACAGTGTGCGCGTGCGGTAGTCTGCGCCAGACGCGTGCGCCGAAACACATTCAGGCGCACAGCGTATTCATGGATTCCAACATCCACAACCAGCCGTGGCGCAGAGTGGCGCAGCGACCCTGCAGCAGCGTCAGTTACGCCCCCAAGAACGCCCCTTGCGCAGGGAAAAGCCATCAAAATCCCCAATCCAGCGCAAAGGGCAGCAGCAAACGCAGAGCGGGGAGCGTGTATTTCAGGGGTGTGCGGGTGTCCCCACACGCGATAGGCCTGGTACGTGTATTACAGGGGTGCGCGAGAAAATCTACACGCGATTGGCCCGGGTACGTGGATTTCAGGGGTGCGCGAGAAATTCTACACGCGATTGGCCTGGGTACGTGTATTACACGGGTGCACGAGAAAATCTACACGCGATTGGGCTGGGTACGTGGATTTCAGGGGTGCGCGAGAAATTCTACACGCGATTGGCCTGGGTACGTGGATTTCAGGGGTGCGCGAGAAATTCTACACGCGATTGGGCTGGGTACGTGGATTTCAGGGGTGCGCGAGACATTCTACACGCGATTGGCCTGGGTACGTGGATTTCAGGGGTGCGCGAGAAATTCTACACGCGATATGGCTGGGTACGTGGATTTCAGGGGTGCGCGAGAAATTCTACACGCGATTGGCCTGGGTACGTGGATTTCAGGGGTGCGCGAGAAAATCTACACGCGATTGGGCTGGGTACGTGGATTTCAGGGGTGCGCGAGAAATTCTACACGCGATTGGCCTGGGTACGTGGATTTCAGGGGTGCGCGAGAAATTCTACACGCGATTGGGCTGGGTACGTGGATTTCAGGGGTGCGCGAGACATTCTACACGCGATTGGCCTGGGTACGTGGATTTCAGGGGTGCGCGAGAAATTCTACACGCGATTGGGCTGGGTACGTGGATTTCAGGGGTGCGCGAGAAATTCTACACGCGATTGGCCTGGGTACGTGGATTTCAGGGGTGCGCGAGAAATTCTACACGCGATTGGCCTGGGTACGTGGATTTCAGGGGTGCGCGAGAAATTCTACACGCGATTGGCCTGGGTACGTGGATTTCAGGGGTGCGCAAGAAATTCTACACGCGATTGGCCTGGGTACGTGGATTTCAGGGGTGCGCGAGAAATTCTACACGCGATTGGCCTGGGTACGTGGATTTCAGGGGTGCGCGAGAAATTCTACACACGATTGGCCTGGGTACGTGGATTTCAGGGGTGCGCGAGAAATTCTACACGCGATTGGCCTGGGTACGTGGATTTCAGGGGTGCGCGAGAAAATCTACACGCGATTGCCCTGGGTACGTGGATTTCAGGGGTGCGCGAGAAAATGTACACGCGATTGGCCTGGGTACGTGGATTTCAGGGGTGCGCGAGAAATTCTACACGCGATTGGGCTGGGTATGTGGATTTCAGGGGTGCGCGAGACATTCTACACGCGATTGGCCTGGGTACGTGGATTTCAGGGGTGCGCGAGAAATTCTACACGCGATTGGCCTGGGTACGTGGATTTCAGGGGTGCGCGAGAAATTCTACACGCGATTGGCCTGGGTACGTGGATTTCAGGGGTGCGCGAGAAATTCTACACGCGATTGGGCCTGTGCGAGTGGGGCAGTGTATTACGTAGGTGTGCGGGAAGTTGAAGAGGTGAATTGCCAGTGTGGGTCCTCCCAGGTCTCCCCTCTACCCCCTCCACGACCTCTGCAGGCAGCCCACACCACAGGGGACTACCCTGCACCCCTGGTCATGTCCCGCAGGCAGCCCATCCACCATGGGCATGCCCCCCAGCCAAGCCACATGTCCCCTTGCACCCCTACCCCCCAGCAGGCCCCCACTCATGTCCCTCTGCACCCCCACCCCCCAGCAGTGCAGGGGCAGCCTCCACCAGGCCCCCACCCATGTCTCCCACCACCCCCACCCCCCCAGTCACCAGGGGCAGCCTCCACCAGGCCCCCACCCATGTCTCCCAGCACCCCCACCCCCCAGCACTGTGGGGCACCTGCCAGCAGGCCCCCAACCATGTCCCCTTGCACCCCCACCCCCCAGCAGGCCCCCACTCATGTCCCCCTTGCACCCCCACCCCCCAGCACTGTGGGGCACCTGCCAGCAGGCCCCCAACCATGTCCCCTTGCACCCCCACCCCCCAGCAGGCCCCCACTCATGTCCCCCTGCACCCCCACCCCCCAGCACTGTGGGGCACCTGCCAGCAGGCCCCCAACCATGTCCCCTTGCACCCCCACCCCCCAGCAGGCCCCCACTCATGTCCCCCTGCACCCCCTGCACCCCCACCCCCCAGCACTGTGGGGCACCTGCCAGCAGGCCCCCAACCATGTCCCCTTGCACCCCCACCCCCCAGCAGGCCCCCACTCATGTCCCCCTTGCACCCCCACCCCCCAGCACTGTGGGGCACCTGCCAGCAGGCCCCCAACCATGTCCCCTTGCACCCCCACCCCCCAGCAGGCCCCCACTCATGTCCCCCTGCACCCCCACCCCCCAGCACTGTGGGGCACCTGCCAGCAGGCCCCCAACCAAGTCCCACTCATGTCCCCTTGCACCCCCACCCCCTAGCAGTGCAGGGGCAGCCTCCACCAGGCCCCCACCCATGTCCAACTCATGTTCCCCACCCAACATGTCATCACAATCCAGAACCCTGGTCTCTATGGGCAGCCCCCAAATGCAAAACACCCACCCGAGTATTGCATCCACCCACTCATAATTTGCAATCACATCACAGAACACCAATTGCAAGTTCCGAAACAAACACATGTCCCTCACATACACCCAATGGGTGTCAGTGAATCTCAAAACACATAACATGAAATGCATGAAAACAATGAGATACCACACATTGAAGTTCAACAAAAAAATAATGTATTAAAGGAAACATGAATAGAATCAAAAATGAAGAAACTGAAATGTGAATGTAAAAAAATGAAAAGAAGCATGTCCGTTCAAAATAAAAAAAATAAAAATATATTGAAATCCAAAGTAATGTTGTACAAAGTCAATGTCCACAAAACAAAATCCAATGGGAAATAAAAATAAAAGCCATTGATCCATGGAGAAGGTCAAAAAAGAAAGTATGTACAAGTCTACAACAATGTACAATGCAAGAAGCCAGGGTCCATTATCCCAACAAAATAAAGGAAACCTATCTAACTACACTAACTAATAAAAAAATATATACAAAAATGTGGCCAATGTCCAAAAGGTCCAAATGAAACAAAAACAAAAATGAAACCTAACACTACCTACATAACTATGTACAAGGGCAGCAGGCTAGTTCCACGGCTCACTTCTGGATGTGCCGGGCCAGGGCATCATCAAACTCCTCCTCAATGTCCCGGAGGCGGTCCTCCTCCATGGCCCCGAGGGTCCGCAGGGCCGTCGACGTGTCCACCTCCAAACCCCTGCGGATTGCCTCGAGGCACTCGGCCCGCCTCAGGGCCCTCTGCATGGAGTCCTCCGCCCTGACCATTGAGAGCCGTGCCTCTTCCGCCCGCTGCCGCTCCGCATCTATGGCGTGGCCCAACCGCTGCCACACGGAAGACACTCTCTGTCCTGGGTCCTCCTGCCCTCCGGCCGATGCCTGCCCCTCCGATGTCGAAGGCCCCGAGCCTTCATGGCTCCCACCATGGTGCTGCTGCTGCTGTGCCTCTGCCCCTGCACTGCCTCCTGCTGCCTGCACATCCTCCGCCGGCTGGGGTGCAGTCGTTGACGTGGCCACCCCTGCTGGACGTCCGACTCCCGACTGTGGCAGGGATGCCTCCTCCAACAGCCTGGCCGCACCGTCAGAGGCAGCTCCACAGGGCACCCAGGTGACTGATGGGTGGGAAGATGGCACAGAGTACGACTGGCGCGTAGGGGGTCCAGCTGAGGAGGGGGTCGTGGCAAGCCCCATCAGAGGGAGGAATCCGGCCTGGGTGACCTGTCCCAGCAGGCTGACGTGGTCAACGAGCCATTCGAGATGACGTGCAGTCTCTTCATGAAAAGACTGCAGGTCACCTCGCATGGCCCGTTGACGCAACGCCACACCAGCCAGGACAGGCTCAACCCGGGCCTGGATAGCCACGTCCGCAGGAAGAGGAAGGCCAGTTGACGTCAGCTCATCCCCTGCCTGAAAACTGGTCTGGACATAGGCATCCCTGCTGGTGCAAGATGATGCAGGGACAGGATCAGGGACAGGATTGCACACAGGCACCTCCGCGGCGGCCTGTGCTGCCTCCTGTCCCTGGTCCTGCACTGCACCACTAGCACCAGTGGGATCCCCACCCCCAGACCCCGTCTCTGGTGCTTGCACGGCCTCCTCCTCCACCAAACCCCCCACCAACCTGGATGACTCTGTGCCATCTTCCCCCGTTGGGCCCTGTGGGGTCCCAGCTGCCCCTTCTGCTGCCGAGGAGTCCAACTGCAACCTCCGCCTCTTGGACCTCCCCCCGGCAGCTGCGGCCTGGGACGCGGCACCGGACTCCTCACTCCCCGACGAGATGACAACACGGGAGGGGAGCCGGGCCTTGCGTCTCCGGCTGGCGGTGGGATCCCCGCTGCTGTGCTCCACAGCACCTTCTCCGCCCTCTTCATCAGTTGACGCTGCAGACAGGGAGAAACAAAACACACGCATCAGGGCAATGTACAATGGACACATACACACATGACAGTTGTACATGAGTGGCATTGGCAAACCTCAGACATGTCATCACGATCCCCAACACACATGTCATTACAACTCGCACACACGAGCCATACCACAGCCATATCGCAACTGCCAACACCATCCATACACATACAACAGCATGAGCAGCCAAAGGTGAGCCAGACATCACATGCAACACAGGAAGTGCACCACACATGTACACACACCACCACACTTGCATGCATGTGTACACCTCTGCCAAGTGTTGCACTGTTCAGACGGGCATCCATGTCACATCTGCCCATCAGGCTTCCACATACCGCTGTCACATGCATCCATGTTGCATCACTGTTGCACCCTTGTCAAATACACACACATGCACATGTACACAGCGCTGATACATGCAGCTGAAAACAACATACATGCGTGACATCACGGACATGTCTACTCACATACACATTCATACAAACTTGTGTGCCCACACAACTGCATTTGGCATGCAAGCCCACACACACAGGCACCATCCATGTCTCACACATTACAGCCCTCGCATGTGTCAGCCCCACGGACCTGTACACCCGCACCCATACTCGACCCCATACAAACAGATGTGCAACCTGCACACTACTGAACAATCACCACACGCACTGCTCACAATCAGGATGCATGTACACTCACCGCTCGACTCCAGACGGGTCTGCCTCTCAAGGACCTGGACGTGGAGCGCTGGGGATATGTGTTCCAGGACCCTCATCTGTTCCTCCGACAAGTGGCCCCGGCGCCCCTTGGCATCCGCTGCCTTCAAGAGGCGCCGGGCCTTGTTCAGGGTCCTGGACCTGAAGTCCTCCCAGCGCTTCTTGACATGTTGGAAGTCACGGACTGCCACCCCCTCCGCGTTGATGGCAGTCACGATGTCAGTCCAGATCCGAGTCCGTCCTTCCTTGTCGGCGCAGGAACTTCCGAAGAGGGCATCATACTGCCCCAGGACTTGCTCCACCAGGACACCAACTTCGGTGGCACTGAAGCTGGTGCCCCTCTGCCTCTCTGGCCGGGGGTTGTCAGTGGTCACAGATGGAGTTTGCCCCGACATGACAACCCCAGAGGCAGGAGTGGGTGGGCAACTGGGTCCTGGGGCTGGGCTGTGGAGCGATGGAATCCCAGTCGGGAGTCTTTGGTTCCAGCAGGGGTGGTCACACCAACAGCACCCCTGGCTGATGTGCAGGCAGCAAATGGCAGGGCACGTGGGCAGCAGGCAGTCAGGCAGCAGCAGATGGCAGGTGGGAGCGTGCTCGGGGCTCTGGGGGGCAGTAGTTCGGCCTTCTGGGCAGGAGCGTGGTCTTCCGTGTGCTTACGCGTGGCCAGCTTGATACGGAGTGATTTGGCACGTGAAAATTCTGCACGTCAGCGTGTAATTCGAGGAAAGGCCCTTAGCGCGTAAGCGCGTCTGCACGCATACGCATTTTCATTGGACCAAAGGCCCTCAGCGCGTGAGCGCGTCTGTGACGTGACGTGCGAGGGAGTATCCTCATTGCACGTGATGACAGAACACACGTGGATTTCAACCAATCGCGTGTGAAAGTTCACGGCAACCCGGAACACACGTACCCAGGCCAATGGCGTGTGGAACTACCCGCGCACCCCGAAACACACGTACCCAGGCCAATGGCGTGTGGAACTACCCGCGCACCCCGAAACACACGTACCCAGGCCAATCGCGTGTACGCTCGCTCCCCTCCGATCACACGCGATGACACCCGAATACGGGAAACGAACGAGTCCGCCCACACGGAGGCGTCCCGCACCCGCGCACAGCATAAAAGTGCGCGCAAACAACAAACGCGTATATACAGCGACATGAATGCCCCATTTGTTGCTGCACTGATTGTGGGACACCGCAGGAGGAGGAGAATAGCCAGGGCACGCATTTTTGCACCACGGACAAGCCTTTTTGGGATGCCTGACGACAGGTCTACGGCAGGTATAGGTTTCCACCCCATATCATCCTAGACCTGGTCAGGGAGTGGGAAGATGATCTCACATCCCCCACCCTTTGCTCCCAAGCATTGAGCCCCTTGGAGAAGCTGCTCAATGTCTTGCATTTTTTGGCCACTGGGTCGTTTCAGCGGACCACTGCCATAGTGGGGGGGGTCTCACAGGCCACGCAGTCACGCTGCCTACACCAGGTACTGGCAATCATGACAGCGCGCCCCTCAGTCCGCAGGCACATATACATGCCCAGAACACCTGCAGAAAGGCAGGCCGTTGTCCTGGATTTTTTCAGGGTGGCACACTTCCCCAAAGTGCTCGGTGCCATAGATTGCACCCATGTGGCCCTACGTCCACCTAGGGCCACTGAGCACATCTACCGAAACCGCAAGCACTGGCATTCCATCAATGTACAGGTGGTATGCGATGCAAAGGGAATCATCACCTCTGTCTATGCAAACTACCCTGGCTCCACCCATGACAGTTTCATATACAGAATGTCCGCCCTGAGCCGGGCCCTGGAAGCTGGGCAGCATGGCGACACATGGCTCCTAGGTCAGTACAAATGCCCTTGCACATGCATGCAAGTCACACACAGACAAATATCCCAACCCTAATAATCTCAATTATTATCACCTCCCCAGGGGACAGTGCCTACCCTCTGAGCAACCACATGATGACGCCAATCCGGAACCCCACCACACCACCCCAGGTAAGATACAACGCCGCCCATATTGCAACCAGGGGCATAGTGGAGCGCACATTCGGAGTGCTCAAGTCACGTTTCCGCTCCCTTGACCGCTCTGGTGGGCAACTACTCTATGCACCACCAGTAGTGTGCAGGATCATTGTGGCAGCATGTGTCCTGCACAATGTTGCAACACGGCAGGGCGTCCCGGTGGACATGGTGGTGCCCCCACATCCCCAACCACAGGCACAGGCGCTGCCCATGGGAGGGGACAGGGCACGTGGCGAGGAAGCCCGGACCCAGCTTGTGGCCACATTTTTCACCTAAACTCCCACCCCTGCGGAGCGCACACAGGCCTGGCACATACCAGGTGACAATCGATGATGAGAAAGTGACAGTCAACTGTCACAACCCTACCACCCTGAGATAGTTGCCATGGAAGTGCCACATCGTCTGCATCCCTAGCTACTTAAACACAAGCTATCCTGTGCAACCAAAATGCACACATATGACATGTGACATGACATGGGCCATACACAAGTATTCCAAGGCCCAATGAGGCAGGGGGGGGGAACAAGGGAACACAGAGAACGGTACTACTAGGCCAGGTGTCATTGAGATTGTGCAAGTGCAGGGGTAGGGGGAAGGGAAAAGTGCAAGGGGAAGGGTGGGGGGGAGTCCAGTACAGGGGAAGTAGGCCAAAAGAATAATACATAGGTCGCCTGGTGGCAACTGCAAAGATAAGTGCAGACAAGTGCTGGGAAGGGAGGGCTGTAGGGATAGAGAGACAGTACTGCAGTGCAGGGGTTGCCAGGGTGGCAGTGCAAGTGGACAGTGGCTGGGCCAGGGACCGAGGTTGGTGAGAGTGTCCCAGTAGCAGCTCCTGTGCAGTTCCAGTGAAGAATTCTGCAAGGGAGAGGCAGAGAGTAAGCAGAAGCAAAGAGGAAGGTCTTGAGGTGCTTCCAGAACTGGAGATGGTTCCCCTCAAGTTCAAGTCAGGCAGGAAGTCTGTTCCAGGGGGAGGGCCCTGCTGCGGAGAGAAACCTACCCCCAGCTAGTTGCTCTGAGAAGCGGATGACCTGGACATGCAAGGTGTGCATCACACACACCTGCAAAACAGGCCATGGCCATCACTGTCATGTCACTCAAACCCTCCCAAACATCAACATGACATGCAAGCAATACCCATACACTGACGCAGTAACAATAAGGTACACATTGCATGTCCTAAATGTACAGTGGCATCGGACAATGAAGCTTGACCCGGAATCAGATGAAATGAAAGACCAACAAAATGTCCCACCCAAAATAAGTCGTTTCCTAATGCATTGCAACAGTCGTAGACGTAACATCACAATGAATGCCTGTCTATATGCACCTTATGCATTGCAAAATCAACACTGCAGCTCATGTGTGCAGTGTCCCACTCCTGCATCACACTGCTCAGCGCACAGCACAGTGAACAGCCATTGCGTGTGATGCACACCCTGAGCATCACATCTAAGTGACAGACTACATCAAACATCAAATTTGGCATGTACTCGAACCATAATCGGTCACAGAACATGTGCTGCCGGGACACAGTGGGCACCAGAAGGCAAACAGTGTACACGTGGATATGCAAGGGTGGGAGTACATGGAGTGCATCCGAGTGCAAGTGTGTGGTTCTGCAGGGACATGCACTCCACATATGCATGTGCACTGAAGTGACCATCATTGTTCCCTACACATCACATGTGAACATCCACCATGTGTACACCCCAGCATGTCAAACCACAACTATCCCCTCGCACCTGAAAGGAAAACACAACACATGAACAGGCATTGATCAGCAGAACACAACATGTACATAGGACAACAACATTACAATGTCAGAGTTCCCATCACACTGCAGGGCAATGCAACTATCAACAACAACCCCCCCCTCCCGCGCAAATGACCATGACCCGCTGAACAACTGCACCTGGGTCATGGAGCCTCCAACCCTCATTTCCACCTGGCCACAGGATCACCTTTACCCTTCGTGTCCATCTCCCACCTTGTGTGTAAAAAGATGCCTGAACCCTCAGAATCCACACTCATTTACAAAATCACAAAATCCAAGGCATGAAAACGAACCCAAACACCCTCCAGTAGATGACTTGACGTAGCAGTACCTCACAAACGCCAAGTACCTCCACAATGATGCAACAACCAAGGTAGCACAGCAGAACAATGTCACGACAGGATGTGAGACATGTGTGGTACATGACATAGGATGATGCACAATGAATGGATGTGTACTGTCACAGGTCCCCTGTACAGGCGCGGGAGTCTCATGAAACAACCACCCACACCATGTCCCGGGTGCCTGCAAGGTCAAACTCACACAGGCCCCTGAGATCATGGTGGGGAATGAGGTTCAGGGATATGCAGTCGGGACAGGTGTAGACACACTGGATGACTGCAATGAGTGGCAGGTGAGGGGAGGAGGAATGACACATGAAACTAGGGAATGCACGAAAATGTACAACCTGCATGAACACATACACAATCCAAACAAACTTGGACATCATTGTCATGACATTCTGTAGTCCAGGCTCAGGAGTGGTACGAACCAACCACCCCCTCTAGGGTTTTGGCGCCTGCAAGTTCGGGGCTTACACAGGCATCCGCAACCCCAGTGGGGAAAGAGGGTCAGGGAACGTTGCTTGGATAGGCACGGGAAGCAGGAACACCGGGTAGAGGGTACAGGTTTCATAATTGCATAGGATCACGGGTGATTAGGGAAAAAAAAACATACCAAATAGGACCACACATACATCCGTGCATCAGTACACTCCCCAGCAAGCCTATGCAGGGCAGTTTGTAAGGAAAACAACAAGACACTTAGCTCTGGTTTTGAGTGCTGGCCTCCTGCCTGCGCACTCTCAGGGCCGGTTACAGGAGCACTCCAATGCTGCAAAGAGAGACACAGTCAACAACCTGTATGTGCCAATTACACGAAAACACAACACAAAACATGCCCCATAGCAACAAACTACTCTACAAACAGACAATCAGTGCTCGATGCTTCGTACCCATATATAACATCACCCCTGTGACGGGTCATACACAGTCAATGCAGTGAGTCAGGCGCTGGTGGGTGCGTGGCAAATGGAACACCAATGTGTCACAATTCACACAACATGCAATGTTCCCTGGGTAAGCAGACAGACCCATATGGCAAGCCATGACTACAGAGCAAGTTGCGTACCACCATGACCAAAACAAAGTTGGCAGTGCATTTATCATGAAGTACGTGGAATAGACATGCACTGCACCCAAGTATGTCCCTTGCTGTATGTCCCTGTGAGCTGCCCCTTTCCATGTCTCTGAAGGCTACATGGTTGATACAAGTGCCTCAATGAACCTTGGTGTACCGCAGGGTATGTGCCACTGCCCCTGCATGTGTCCCAGACAACCCTACTATCACAGCCATCAGTCCACAAACACATCTGAGCTGCATTGTGTGCTTCAACACCAATATTCATCTAAGCTCACCCTCAGTGCTGTGACTAAGCCTGCATGTGCAACTCGCCTGGTGCAAGCTTTGCTGTGTTGTGGCCCCCCTGTGATGCTCACCTTGCCTGGAGTTCCTTGGAACATGTCAGCAGTTCTAGGATGTGGGTCTGCAATGACTGTGGCTCTGCTCATGCACACATGTGCATGTGGGCACCAACAAACGGGTCAGGAATTCCGTCGTCCAATGGGCCATGTCTGCTGGCAAAGGTGCTCTGGTGCCTCATCCCCCTGCAGAAAGTGCATGAAACAAATGATTAATGCATCAAAGTGATCTGTGTGTGTCTCATCAGGCATCTCATTACTTGACCATGTCAGAGGGTCACATCACAAATCACACCATCAGTCCGTCTTTGACTTCCAAAGTGTGGAACACTATCTACAGCATGAATTGCAACAGGCACGTGTACAGGAAAGAAATGAGACATAATACACAATGCATAGCAATCAATGTCCACATTAATCATGACACACCCCATCTAGCAAAAGCTGAACAGTGGACAATTACACCTAAATCATCCCCACTAGGGGTGTCAACACAAGTCACAAAGCACCAGACATGCCACAGATATGACAGTCCAAAGCCCTTGTGTAAAATTCTGTTACACCGAACCATCCTTGCGAGCCCATGGATAAGGGAGGCAGGAGTGGCATATGTGAGTCAAGGAACCCAAGCAGCAAACACATACACAAGACAACCATGAAGGGCCCAGCTGGAACAGACAGTGGATGCCTTCAAAAACCACAAGGCACCGCACTGTCACATGAAAGCACAATAGACTACAAATTTTAAACTAACTCAACTATTAACTAATTACACTAACTATGGAAAACCTACATTACCTATTTAAACTAACTATCAAACAGAAACTTAACTAACTAAATTAAAAGAAAAATCAAAAATGGCCACATACGACCCGGGGGGGAGGGGAGGCACCCAGGAGGGGGGAGGTACAGGGTGCTGCTCAACATCCACATGCGATGATGCTGAGCCAAAAAAAAATACCTCCATGGGCTCAACGCCTGCACAGCACGACCTATGTGGGAGATAGATGGTCGTCCGAGTCTGGCTCATCCTGGAAAGGAGGACGTGGCACAGTAGCCTGGCCACGCCTAGCCGCAGCTTGCCCCTCGTCGGCAGCAAGTCTGCCGGACAGGTGAGCCTGGTTCTGTGTGGCGATGTTACATAGGTCTGCATGCAGAACCTCACGTGATACACGTGCTTCCTCTTGCAAGGTAGCACGTGTAACACGGAGTTCCTCCTGCAAGGCCTGGCTGGACAACCGCTGCACCTCCCGGCAAGCCTGTAGCTCAGCCGAGATGGTGCGCTCAAGCTGTGCAAACCTCTCCTTTGCCTGCTGCCTGTGGGACATCATAAGGACACCCAGAGTGGATCTGAGGGAGGCATACTCCTCCCTCAGGGCATCCATGTGCGCCTCTGCGTGAGCAGCAATTGCTTGACGCAGAGACGACATTTCAGCCTGGCGTGCCCTGTCTGAGGCCGCCATGCCCAGCCTGAGCGAGCGGGCCGTGGACCGTGCCGCCTGCTGCTGGAGAAGCACCTGCCTAGCAGGGGGGAGCACAGATCGGGCCACACGCTCCATGCTCTCAGCGATGTTCTCCATTGCTGCCCCCTGCCGTTCGGAATTGGCAGTCATGTCTTGCTCCCACTCAGTATACAGCGGTTGCGCGCGGCGACCGTGTTGCCGGGCTTGACCCCTGCGGGACCCAAGGACCGGAGGTCCTCGCTGTGTTGGCACCGCCTGCGGCTGCACGACTACATGCCCCCGTCGACGTGATGTCCCAGGCACATCAGTGACTGGTGTGGAGGGTGTCCCTGCGTCCCGATCCACCACGGGCGGAGGAACCAAGACTGTCTGATCCCTCAGTGCAGGTGTCGCAGACAGAGGAGTGTCCACATCAGAATCACTCACCCCTGACACATGGACTTGATGGTCATCCAACTCAACATGGACGTCAGAGTCGTCATCAAGGCTGGACTCATAGTCAGCCAGAGACAGGATGGACTGCAGCACTTGGGGGGTTTAGTGGCCTACCACCCCACGACCCCCACTAGTGCCGGGTTGATGTGGTCTTACCAACCCTGTGTCTGGCGTGACAACACCATCCTCTGCATCCATTGCGTCATCACCTGAAAAATAGAGAGGAAAAGGTCACTACACATGTCAGAAGCACACAACACACACACACACCGACAGCAAAGGCATCCGGCAGACATGTGACACACAACATATGACCTGGCATGCATGCTGGGTCTACTTTGAATAGCCACTGTGATCAGACCTGTTGAAAGGTGGCAGTTTGCATGGAAGTGGGTCTATGCAGTGCTGAAAATGTGTACGCCACTCACTACCTACATGTACAAGCACTCCATGGTGTGTGCCAGGAAATGTGAAGGCAGTGCAATATCAAATTCAGACATCACGTGCATTGTGTATTCAATGTGTACCATGTCTAGCAGCCAAGCACCCCTCCACCCCAGTACCAAAGCAGGGATGCCTAGCATGGTATCAAAAGGCTGCCCATACACCTGTGTATTGACAAGCAGTGTTGACTGGCATCAACAGCTTAATGTGAATCAGATTACAACACTGCTAATGATGCTGGGACAGTGGGCAGGACACATGATGGAAGATCCGGAGGCCAGCCACGTGTGAGGAAGACACGACAAGAGTTGGACAGAGTCATTGGCCATTGAACAGGCTGAGGCCTGTGAGCCACACAGATTGTCATTGCCTAAACATGTGTGCAACGCAGGACTGAGCCACAGTTGACATGGGGAGGCCGATAATATGGCAGGCAATGTATGTAACCAAGGACTCATATTACAGTGAACCTCCAGTCAAGGACACATAGGGGCATGCGTGCAATGCACATGGAGCATGAATGGGCACTCATGTCCCTGCGGGACATCTGACCCATGCACAGTACAAGTGGGATACCCTGCATCGAGTACTAAGGCTGTACCACACGGCATATGTCTGGCAGTTTCTAAGCTGGAAGTTAGCATCTACACAGGACACATGAACAAGAAACTACACATTGGCAAGAATGTAGCAGACCAGTGCAAAGGTGGAACTGGGATGCAGAGTGGCGGAGGAGGGGCAAGGGAGCATGCCCACATGGAGTCCCGCATGCAGGCAGAGGAGACATGCATGACGGTAGCATTGCATTACTTACACCTCAGAACCATGTACACGTCACATGTAGCAGCAATCATGCACAACACATCCCACAAGTGAAACACACACGTCCTCAACAACTACGCTTCAACACTCACTGGACTGGGCATCAAAGTCCAGCATCTCTCCCACACCTTCGACCAATTCTGGTGGTATGAACTCCGCAACGAGAGCCTCATGCGGAGTGAGTTCTTCCTCCTCTGGTGCAGGCCCACCGCCAGTCACCAGAGTCAAGTTGTAATTTGAGGCACGCTTAGCCTTAGTGCTGCGCTTGATGTCATTCCAGCGCTTTTTGCACTCCTGCGCTGTGCGCACCTCATGGCCGAATGAACTGACATGTTCCGCAACATGCTTCCAGTGGGTGTCACGTTGGGCAGCCGTAGTCTGACTATTGGCACCCACTAGCATGTCACGGCTGTGTCCCCGCACGTAGTCCACGAGGAAGTCCAGTTCCTGCTTACAGAAAGGCTTCTTCCTCGACGTGCAGGAGGTCGTGGCTGTGTGTTCCCAGCCTGTGCTGCAGGTGCAACCTTCCTCCTCTTGGACTGTGGCGCAGACCCTGGCTGGCTAATGCCGCCCTGACCAGTATGGCCAGTGGGTTCGGTGGATTGAGCCGAGGGAGTGGCAGGTGGAGGGATGACCAAAGGCCTGACTTGTGTCAGTGGCAGCTGGGTGCCCACTAATGGACCCTGCGCAGCAACATCAGCTGTGGCAGGGTCATTGACCGCAACGGTCCTGGTTGGCAGACTCACAACCGGGGTGCTGTTGGGTGCATCTGCCCCTGCACTTGCCAACACCCGGCTGTTCGGGGCAGCAGATGACATGACTGCCCCAGGGACACGTGTCTTGGTCTGAGCAGCCCGGCGTGCCCCTATGGTTTCCCCCCTGGCCTGTTGGAGATCTACCAAGGGCTCTTCAAGTGCCAACGCAGCCTGCGCTGGCAGACCCTGAGCCTGGGTGGCGGTGTCCACAGCTGCACCTGCAGCTACCGCTACCCTTGGGCCCGTGGCAGTCGATGGAACGGACTGCTGGGTCATACGGGTGCCAGTGCCAGATGCAGGAGCTGCATCCCCCGGAACCACAGGGGGTGGTGGCATGGCTGCACCGACACATGGCACAACATTGTGCTCAAGTGGCGCACCCCTGCCTCTTCCCCCTCTGTGGCTGCCCTGGACACCCTGGAGTCCCCCTACTCCCTGGTCACCACGGCCACGTCCCCGACCACGCCCGCCACGAGGAGTACGCCCAGCTGAGGCGCCCCTCACCTTTGGTGGCCTCCCAACCATTGCACAGATGTAATAGTGCTGGCACAGATGGAGTGGTGCCAATGGGAGGTGTACACCACAATTGTCCTGGGCAATTGGGGTGAAGGGGGTGGGAAGCAAGATGTTAACAGCCCCCCTGCACCTGCAAGGCTGTATGTGACCCCGGTGATGTGGTGACGGGTCACGCAACGCTCAGGCACCCCAAAACTGCAGTAAAACCGTGCACGCAACCCTGCAGCCTACGTGCGTGGATTTGACCTCCCGCAGTACGCGGTGGCACCCAGTAACACGAATAACGCGTACGCGTGGGACACGCAGGCTACGATGACATCGAAAATGGGTGCAATACACAGGGGCACCCGCAGTGGGAAAAGGAGCGTTTGCGACTCACCGTCTGACTAGCGCGATGCAGAAAAACACGCGTAGCCAATACCCCCGCCAAAAGAAGAGATACGTCCTTGAGAGCTGTGAAGTAGATGGCGCGCGAAACAACTGGAAGCAGCAACACACGTCGGTCTCCACGGAAGGCACGTACAGCGAACTGCTGGGCCCGCTCACCTTTAACCCGTGCTGAGGGAAACGCACGCGCGCGTCACGTCACATGCGGACGTGCAGTTTTTCATGCGCGATTACGCTCATTACACGCGGACGTGCAGTTTTTCACGCGCGATTACGCGCATTACACGCGGACGTGCAGTTTTCCACACGCGATTAGCCTGGGTACGTGTTTTTCCAGGTGTGCGGGTAGTTCCACACGCGATTAGCCTGGGTACGTGTGTTCCGGGGTGGCGTGAACGTTCACACGCGATTGATTGTAATCCACGTGTGTTCTGTCATCACGTGCAATGAGGGATACACCCTCGCACGACACATCACAGACGCGCTCACGCGCTGAGGGCCTTTGGTCCAATGAAAATGCGTATGCGTGCAGACGCGCTTACGCGCTACGGGCCTTTCCTCGAATTACACGCTGACGTGCAGATTTTTCACGTGCCAAGTCACTCCGTATCAAGCTGGCCACGCGAATACACACGGAAGACCACGCTCCTGCCCAGAAGGCCGAATCACTGCCCCCCAGTGCCCCGAGCAGCCTCCCACGTGCCATCTGCTGCTGCCTGCCTGCCTGCTGCCACCGTGCCCTGCCATTTGGTGCCTGCACATCAGCCATCTGCAGGGGTCCAGTTGCTGTGTCGACCCCTGCTGGGACAGTAGACTCCCGACTGGGATACCATCGCTCCACAGCCCAGCCCCAGGACCCAGTTGCCCACCCACGCCTGCCTCGGGGGTCGCCATGTCGGGGCAAGCAACATCTGAGACCAGTGGCGACCCCCAGCCAGAGAGGCAGAGGGCCACCAGCTTCAGTGAGAAGGAAGTTGGTGTCCTGGTGGAGCATGTCCTGGGGCATTATGATGCCCTCTTCAGAAGACCACGCGCCAACAAGGAAGGACGGGAGAGGATCTGGGACGATGTAGTGGTTGCCATCAACGCGGAGGGGGTGGCAACCCGCGACATCAAGCACATCAAGAAGCGCTGGGAGGACTTGAGGTCCAGGACCCTCAATAAGGCCCGGCGCCTCGCGGAGGGGGGCCGGGCACGCCTGAGTGACATCCAGATGAGGGTCCTGGAACGCGTAGACCCAGCGCTCCACGCCCAGATCCTTCGGAGGCAGACCCATCTGGAGTTGGCCGGTAAGTGGCCAAGCATTACTGTGTGAGACAGGGCATGTTGCAGTGTGCTGGTTGTCTGATACCTGCCTGTATGTGTGACATAGGCCATGTACGTATGTGTGTGTGCAGGGACATCATGGTCAGGCATGTGAGTACAGTGATGTGTGAACCACATGGTTGGTGCATGTGTTCTATTGCAACATGGGGGGCTCTGTGCGGAATGGACACATGGAAGCATGGCAGTCTCTGTTCCTGGACATGGGTGGGGGTGAGGGATGGGTGCTGGTCCCATGTACACGTATGGTGCCCATGTGTGTGTGTCTGAACTGCGTGTCTGTGACTTGTAACTGCCATGGATGCATGACACATGTCTGTGACAATGTTCAGATTCACTGATGCAGCCTAGTCATCCTTGTATCCACTGCGTCTGTGGTGTACGAGGCCAGATGGATGGAACTACGGTGAGGTGTGTGCATGTGATGGCAAGACCCATGATGCATGTGAGTTTAAAACCAACATTGTATGAATCATGAGTCCCTTGGTCATGTATGCCAATGTCCATGGCATGCGCCATGCCTGTTACTGTATGTGTTTTGCCTGCACTGACCCATGTGTTGTGGCGGGACATGATGGAAGTGATGTATGACAGTGCCACTCATCTGCTGTTGCTTCCTGTCTAGGGGACCATTGTACAGTACCCTGATGCTTGTGTTCTATGTCTCCCTCTACACAGTGGCAAGTGAAGAAGAGGGCGGAGAAGGCGCTGTGGAGCAGAGCGGCGGGGATGCCACCACGGCTGCAGCGGAAGGGGTGGGTGAGCCCCCACAGGGGCTTGCACAGGCGGAAGACGGCGTGGAGACATCCAGGTTGGTGGTTTCCACAGAGGGGGAGGAGGCCGCTACTGAGTCACACATGGGGCCTGGTGGGGGCATCCACGCTGGTGCAAGTGGTGCAGTCCAGGGCCAGGGGCAGGAGGCAGCACAGGTCGCCGTGGAGGTGCCTGTGCATGTCACTGTCCCTGACACTGTGACTGCACCACCATGCACCAGCAGGGATGCCCCATCCCAGGCCCGTCCGCAGGTAGGGGAGATGTCCATGTCATCTGACACTCCTCTACCTGCGGACGAGGGGACCCCTGGCCGTGTGGAGAGGGTCCTGATTGGTGTCGCGTTGCGCACGGCTGGCATTCGTGATGAGGTGCATGCTTCCCGGGAGGAGCATGCACATCATCACGAAGAGCACCGTGCGTACGTGAACCATTTGGGAGCCGCCATGGTCGGGGGTTTCCTACATGTGTGTGGCCTTCTGGCGACCCTCTCCTCCTCTGTGGAGGCTATGCGCCAGTCGTGCTCCATGCCGTCTTCCGGTCCAGATGCCACCAGGGCCCCCTGTGGACCTGCCCCGACCAACGCAGCCAGCTCGGTGGGGACCACATCCCTGCCACAGTCGGGAGTCGAAGGTCCAGCAGGGGTGGACACACCAGCAACTGTCCCCCTGCAGATGGAGGATGTGCCGGCATCATCTGGCAGGGCACGTGCACGACGGCATCGGTGGATTCCATCAGCCTGGATGCCGTCGTGCTGGCAGAGGCAGTGGCGTCGGAGGCAGCAGCAGGCTCGACGTGGGAGGCATCATGGCTCGGGGCCATCAAGATCAGAGGGGCAGGCATCGGCCGGAGGGCAGGAGAACCCTGGGATGGCAGTGTCTTCCGTGTGGGAACAGTTGGTCCAGCGGATAGGTGCGGAGCGGCAGCGGGCGGAAGAGGAGCGGCTCACCATGGTCAGGGCGGAGTTCTCCATGCGTCGGGCGTTGAGGCGGGCTGAGTGCCTCGAGGAAGCTCGCAGGGAGTTTGAGGTGGACACAGGGTTGTCCCTGCGAGACCTCGGGGCCAGGACAGAGTCCCGCCTCCGGGACATCGACATGGAGTTCGAGGATGCCCTGGCCGGCAACATCACAGAGTGAGCCGCAGGACTTGCCCGCTGCCATTGTATATAGTTCTTTAGTTAGTTAGTGTTAGGTTTCCTTTATTTTTTAAGTTTTTTTGGACCGCTCGGACAATGGCCACTTTTCTGTATATATTTTTATTATTAGTTAGTAGTAGTAGGTTTCATTTATGGTGTTGGGCTCATGGACCCTGGGATATTCTTGTACATAGTTTGATGTTTGGAAAACATTTGTTGGATTTATATTTGTGCTCACCATGAGGCAATGGTTTTTCCTTATTTTCCCCCCATTATTTTGCTTTAGACTACATTAGTTTTTGGATTCCTTTGTTTTTTGATTTTTTCTATTTGTTCTCAGACATGGACCATTTGTTTTGTCATCCCCATTGTTGTGTGTTTTATTTCTTTACTTCATTTTCATCTTTAATACATATATTTATTACTTACATTTGTGGTATTTTCTCATTGGTTTCAT
The DNA here is from genome assembly GCF_040938575.1 of Ambystoma mexicanum. Lineage (NCBI taxonomy): Eukaryota > Metazoa > Chordata > Amphibia > Caudata > Ambystomatidae > Ambystoma > Ambystoma mexicanum. The sequence goes on along the minus strand of NC_090935.1, from coordinate 264,844,248 downwards.
GCATGTCATGATATGGGTTTTGACATTCACTTGCACCCATTGTGTATGTGTGTGTGAGGGACATGTGTTCATTTACATACTTGCCATTGGGGTTGTATCATGTAATTGCATCTACTATGTGGGTGGATGCAATCCTTGCCTGGGTGTTTGTGCTGGGTATGCTGCCCATTACTGCCATGATTGCGTTTCGTCAGGACCTGGGGGCAGGGGGACATGAGTGGGGGCCTGCTGGGGGGTGGGGGTGCAAGGGGACATGGTTGGGGGCCTGCTGGCAGGTGCCCCACAGTGCTGGGGGGTGGGGGTGCAAGGGGACATGAGTGGGGGCCTGCTGGGGGGTGGGGGTGCAAGGGGGACATGAGTGGGGGCCTGCTGGGGGGTGGGGGTGCAAGGGGACATGAGTGGGACATGGTTGGGGGCCTGCTGGCAGGTGCCCCACAGTGCTGGGGGGTGGGGGTGCAAGGGGACATGAGTGGGACATGGTTGGGGGCCTGCTGGCAGGTGCCCCACAGTGCTGGGGGGTGGGGGTGCAAGGGGGACATGAGTGGGGCCTGCTGGGGGGTGGGGGTGCAAGGGGACATGAGTGGGACATGGTTGGGGGCCTGCTGGCAGGTGCCCCACAGTGCTGGGGGGTGGGGGTGCAAGGGGACATGGTTGGGGGCCTGGTGGCAGGTGCCCCACAGTGCTGGGGGGTGGGGGTGCAAGGGGACATGAGTGGGACATGGTTGGGGGCCTGCTGGCAGGTGCCCCACAGTGCCGGGGGGTGGGGGTGCAAGGGGACATGAGTGGGACATGGTTGGGGGCCTGGTGGCTGGCTCCCCCACAGTGCTGGGGGGTGGGGGTGCAAGGGGACATGAGTGGGACATGGTTGGGGGCCTGCTGGCAGGTGCCCCACAGTGCTGGGGGGTGGGGGTGCAAGGGGACATGAGTGGGGGCCTGCTGGGGGGTGGGGGTGCAAGGGGGACATGAGTGGGGGCCTGCAGGGGGGTGGGGGTGCAAGGGGACATGAGTGGGACATGGTTGGGGGCCTGCTGGCAGGTGCCCCACAGTGCTGGGGGGTGGGGGTGCAAGGGGACATGAGTGGGACATGGTTGGGGGCCTGCTGGCAGGTGCCCCACAGTGCTGGGGGGTGGGGGTGCAAGGGGGACATGAGTGGGGGCCTGCTGGGGGGTGGGGGTGCAAGGGGACATGGTTGGGGGCCTGCTGGCAGGTGCCCCACAGTGCTGGGGGGTGGGGGTGCAAGGGGACATGAGTGGGACATGGTTGGGGGCCTGCTGGCAGGTGCCCCACAGTGCTGGGGGGTGGGGGTGCAAGGGGACATGAGTGGGGGCCTGCTGGGGGGTGGGGGTGCAAGGGGACATGAGTGGGACATGGTTGGGGGCCTGCTGGCAGGTGCCCCACAGTGCTGGGGGGTGGGGATGCAAGGGGACATGAGTGGGGGCCTGCTGGGGGGTGGGGGTGCAAGGGGACATGAGTGGGACATGGGTGGGTGCCTGCTGGGGGGTGGGGGTGCAAGGGGACATGGTTGGGGGCCTGTTGGCAGGTGCCCCACAGTGCTGGGGGGTGGGGGTGCAAGGGGACATGAGTGGGACATGGTTGGGGGCCTGCTGGCAGGTGCCCCACAGTGCTGGGGGGTGGGGGTGCAAGGGGACATGAGTGGGGGCCTGCTGGGGGGTGGGGGTGCAAGGGGACATGAGTGGGACATGGGTGGGGGCCTGCTGGGGGGTGGGGGTGCAAGGGGACATGGTTGGGGGCCTGCTGGCAGGTGCCCCACAGTGCTGGGGGGTGGGGGCGCAGGGGGACATGAGTGGGGGCCTGGTGGAGGCTGCCCCTGGTGACTGGAGGGGTGGGGGTGGTGGGAGACATGGGTGGGGGCCTGGTGGAGGCTGCCCCTGGTGACTGGGGGGGGCAAGGGGACATGAGTGGGACATGGTTGGGTGCCTGCTGGCAGGTGCCCCACGGTGCTGGGGGGTGGGGGTGCAAGGGGACATGTGGCTTGGCTGGGGGGCATGCCCATGGTGGATGGGCTGCCTGCGGGACATGACCAGGGGTGCAGGGTAGTCCCCTGTGGTGTGGGCTGCCTGCAGAGGTCGTGGAGGGGGTAGAGGGGAGACCTTGGAGGACCCACACTGGCAATTCACCTCTTCAACTTCCCGCACACCCACGTAATACACTGCCCCACTCGCACAGGCCCAATCGCGTGTAGATTTTCTCGCGCACCCCTGAAATCCACGTACCCAGGCCAATCGCGTGTAGATTTTCTCGCGCACCCCTGTAATACACGTACCCAGGCCAATCGCGTGTAGAATTTCTCGCGCACCCCTGAAATCCACGTACCCGCTCAATCGCGTATTTAACTTCCCGCACGCCACTTTTTTGATGCGCTGGGACTCTACCGCCTGCCTTCGTGTGGCGGCCGTGTTTCAGCTTGTGCGTGTCTTTGGCTGTGCGTGGCTTTGCCCTATTCGATTCCATGAATACGTGTGGTTCGAGTGCGTATGGGCGTTCCGTCTGCTTCCCTGCAGTACATCCCCAGTTACACCCTTATTTTCGCGTGTTGTGCCCCATTCCGCGCGTTACGCCCCATGTCCCGCCCACTTTCTGGTGTGTGCGCTGCGGTTGTGCGCTTTCACTGTGCGCATCGCGCACGCCTTTCGCGATGTTGCAGTGACGTGTGCGCCATGCACGGGTTTGGCGCACATCCCGAGGAAGACACGCGCATGGACTTCCATGAATCGCACGCGTGCGCGTGCGCCTCTTTTTTTCCGCTTGCGCCTGCTTGCGCCTGCTTGCGCCTGCTTGCGCGTAGATTTTCGGCGCACGTTTGTTCCATGAATCGGCCCCTTAGTTCTAAGTTGCACAGCCCTCACAACATTAAGAACAAACTACCTGGGGATATTCATAGTAAAGAAAACTTCAAATTCGAGTGAAGAATGGTGGAGGATCATATGTGCTGGAGATGATTTTAGACTTAAATGTGAAATGCTAGACTTCCTGAAGGTGATTTTTACTTCTCTCTCTCCTTCCATCTCCCTATATTCTATCCAGCTCGGGGATACATGAGTTGTGCAGCAGAGACTCTTTATTCCTAACAAAGATGTTCTTTGATATTGACAAAATAAAGGATTTTTTTCTGTTTGCTTTTATAAACCAAATATCTTAATTTTAAAAGAAATTTTAAAAAATAACATGCCTTCTTTGAACACTGTATGAACAACGTCAATCAGTGCTGCTTCAAAGTCAACCCTTGTGATTTATGAATAGTAATGTAATTTGTAGGACACAATGGAAAGGGTGCTCTTTGCACAAAAGTATCCTTAAATGCTAATCTGTTTTTAATAAGGTCATAATTGCAAACGTACTTCCAAATTCTTGGAAGAAATCTCTCGTAGTCCCGATCTTTATAAAGGGTGACAGTGAATACCCTGGGAATTACCGTTCGATAGTTTTATTGAACGGTCCAGGTACAATCTTTGCATGGCTACTTCTTAGAGATCTTACTAGCTGGATTCAACGGCAAAGCCCTGGCTGATCCTTCTCAATCAGATTTTGTTCCAGGTTTGGGCATGTTTATAAATCTATAGGCACTCTTCCTTATAAAGAAACAAGCAAGGGAATCAGGTCAGGATTTATATATATGTGACCTTTATTGATTTTAAAATGGCTTTTGAATCTGTACCTCAGGAATTCCTGTGGTCAAAGATAGAAGAGGCAGCATGCCGGCTCATGTCCTGGCATTTATCTCTGAGCTTTATGGTGACACCTTGCTACAGGTTTGACTGAATAATAAGGCCTCCTTTCTGAGTCATTTCCTACCTCAGGTGGTCTTAAACAAGGCTATATTTTGGCTCCAGCCCTTTTTAATTTGTTCATATTGATATTTGGCTTTTATCTAAGTAACATGTTCTGTTATCCACCATTGTTGCATTGGCTTTCATACGCTGATGATCTTGTGATTTTAGATACAACTCTGAGGGGCCTTCAAAATTCTTTAACTGCCCTTGAGAGGATTGTAGCAAGAATCATTTAGCAATTAATATAGAGTGTGTAAGATTCTCATTTTTAAAATTTAAAACTTTTTTTCTTTAAATCGCTTTTTTGACTGGCTTTTAAATAAAATATCTCTGGAGGTACTAAATGATTATCCATATTTGGGAATGAACATGAACAACACTTTGGATAATGAGCCTCATAATTTGGTCTTGAAAAACAAGGCTAGTTCTGCAGCCTCGCAAGCAATTATCATGTATAAGAAATACAGAATGTTTTCCTACAGTTCTTACCTTCTATAAGCAGAGGGTAGTGTCTATATTGGTATATGGAACTGAGTCTAAAATGCCTGAAACAGGGCCTTCTTGAAACAGACTAGAAGGTCTCTTCTGGAAGAAAAGGTTGTCTCTTCCTCCGAGCATTCCTGCCCAAATAATTTGGTTTGAGATTGGCCTTCTGTCTTTGAACATTATTTTTTGTTTGGCATTTAATTACCTTTTATAGGAAATGTATTTTACCTAATGGTTCTGTGTGGGAGCGAGGGGCCATCAGGCCCCTCTCGTTCTCTACTTCTCAGTACAAAACTCGGACCAAGTGCCTCCAGTAGTGGGTTCACCCCTTGCTCTTATGTGATGTTAACCTTGGTTGACTTTCGCGTAGATGGGACCACTGAGCAGGACACGGGGCATCCATTTTTTTTACCCCCTTTCGACTTCATCTTGGTGACTAGGCCTCACTGCGATAGTACAAAAATGCTTCTCTCCCCTTTCTCGCAGCAGCACGGCCAGGCGTGCAGGGCACAGGGCCCCCACCCTCGTTCTCACTCTGGCTGGAAAACTTCACGGGTCCATTCTCACGCTGAAGATGTTTGCAACACAATTATAAATGTAACACATCACTCTTCCTCTGAGATTACTGTCCCGCATGTGAACTAGCATGAGCTAAGCACATAGCTTGTCCATCTCCACAAACGTGTCGTACCCCTGCCGCACTCTCGCCCGTGGAAATTCACTGCCATTGTGACCCTGTGTCCCTGCAAGATATTCCTTTCATGTGCCAGACCACTGACCATGCCATGATGCCCATCCAGCAGATCCCCAACTAACATTAGACCCCTGCTGCAATATATCTTTGCCTACCACTAACAAATGCCACATACCAGAGATTCCTCTGTGCACGGACCTTAACTTTAACCAGTGTATTATAGCGGTCAAGACCCCTAACCTAAGACTTGTATAATCCTATGTTATTGATAGTATAGATATATGTGTGACTTTTATAGAGACATGATAAACTACTGAAGGTCTTTGAACAACTTTTATTTAGTGCATGCATTTTTTGAGAATATATTATGTTAGCTTAGATAGTGACCACCCTGCCTCCCAGTGACCTGACCTTCACCCATGCGGAGCACAGATGACTGACCTCAATCCTCCCGCCACCCAAGCCACCAACCCGGATGAAGAGATGCCACCCCACCTGAGACATCGAGTGAACTGACCAATTCGGGACCAACGTAGTATCCTATGTTAGTTGTGTCACGCACCCTATAAAACGTAATGTAATGATAACTTGTGCAGAGCACTCTCAGATATCTCTTGAATAATATTCATCAGATGAAACCTCTCCTTGAACTCTCGCAGCCTGCTCTCTTTGCCTTATTCCCTGTCAGGGGTGTGTTTGTTTTATTCTTTAGCACGTCAAAGACGGGGAGGGCACAAACATTTGGTGACCCCCTGCAATGTGATTTGGAGAGGTGCCTCGAGGCCCACACCATGCAGCGAGATCCAGGACGCCCCCCAGCAAAACCATCGCCTCTGCAGCCGACCAGCCTGTGCGCACTATAAGTAAGGGTCAAAGGTTCCCGGTTGACGAATACCCGAATGAAAAGCTGCTCACCGAGGTGGGCCATGGCTTGGTTGGGGTGCAGACCTGACTGGGGTCAGACCAAGAGCAGTGAATCTCGGATTACCTGACCGAACACGTGAGTGCCAGTTGCGAAGGTTACCAAAGAAAGGTAAGGGGGAAAAAGTACGGGAACAGGTGATAGTGGGTTAAAGACTAGAGCAGGGACTGTGTGAGTGATGTTGAGGCCTTTCTGATCTGTCCTTTATATGGCAATTAGGTTTTGTGAAAAAGTGAGAAGAAGAGGAGAAGAGGTATCCTAGACCGAACGGGGTAGAAGGCGGCGCCGCATAGCATTGTCTCGTCCAGTGCAGATAAATAAGTGAAGATAAAGAGAAAATAGTAGGGGTCTCGTATATTGAGTAGACTCGGAGTAGTTATTTAGAATTGTCTTTTTCCGTGTAAGCAAGATCTCTTTGGGAACAAGTAAAAGGGTGTAAGAGGTGGGGAGTGAATGAGAAGGGTGGTCAGTCAAAATCTCGAAAAAATAATCTCGAATAACAATAAGGTCGAAAAAAAAGACTGAAAAAAAAAGTCGAATTTTTTTTTAATTATATATTTATTTTGTGGTCCGGGATGAAAAAAAAAATGGTGAAAAAAAAATAGTAAAAAAAAAAAAAAATGGTAAAAAAAAAAAAAAAAGGGGGGGTGGGGGGAAAACCCCCCATTTCGAATAAAAAACGTCATAAAAAAAAATTCGACCTTTTTTTTTCTGCCTTTTTTTTTTTTAGATTTATTTTTTCGAGATTTGTAAATTCGGTATTATGACCATAAACCAATGAGAAGAGTATGTAAAACGGGGAAAGGGGAGAGGTGTTCATTAATGGAAACAAAGGAGAAATAAAAGCACGCAGGTAGTGCATGTGCATGTTATGTGTTATATGTTTTGCTTTCTGTCCATTTTGTGTCACATCTGTTGAAATATTGTAAGTGACTTGTTGGTAAAAAGTCATACATGCTAAAATGAACTATTGAAGTTGGAAATGCAATAAGTACAAAGGTAACATTGAACATTGGTACACAATAATTGCCAATAATTGAGAAACAATTGACATCGCTGATTTGTGTTAGGGGACAAGTGGTTGGAGGGGGGTGATTAGAAGGGATGTTCAGCTGCAAGTGCACGTACAAGTAAAGGGAGAAATATCGTCATGGGAGGAATAACACCGTTAGCTCATATTTGCCAACACCTCCCACTATATAGTGATAGAATACAAAAATACCACGATCAGTGGGTGACAGAGATAAAAGGGGACAGTGTGACACCAATTTGGCCAGAGGGTGGGTTATTCGACAAACGGGCAAACGGGTGTTAGATTTAGTGTCCACTCACTTATTGGCGAGGTACAAGGGAAAACAGTTGCAGAACAGAAGGGAAGTGCTAGATCTGTGGCGGATGTTTGAGGAAATAGCCCCCACAGTAGAGGTAAGTACAGGGAAGGCAATTGAAAAGGAGAAAATGCAGGAAGAGGTAAGCGGAACACCGAAGGGTGAGTGCACAATGACCACAGCTGAAAATGACACAACTAAAATATACCCCTTAATGACAAGGCCAGCACTAGGATATAGCGAGCCTCTGTACATAACGCCATGCCCCACCCCCACTCCCTCTAACGGAGCAATAGCTACCACACCGCCACCATATGACAAAGGTGGCCCTACGAGCGCACCCCGCTGTAAATTTAGCGCAATTAACTGGAGATCTAGACCGCCAGATAGCGCATGCACAGATGGAAATAACACGGCTGAGAGCATTGTGTGACAAGGGCAAAATGCTGCCAGGGGGAGGGGAAGTGCCGCCATTATCTGTAGCAGATCTTACACCCTCCTTAAGCGCAACAGGGGAGTTGGCACCAGCAACATCAGAGCCAGCACGAATTATATCGTCTCATCGAACACATATATCGCAGGGGCAAGAAAAGGAATGGAGGTCGGGAGAGTTCCTGTTCCATCTGAATGACAAGCCAGTGAAAATGATATGCCCAGCTACCCCAGAAAGTCAGCGAAGGGAAGGACACAATGAGAATGGCGAGCAAGAAGAGGAAGTAGAAGAGGTGTGGAGTGATCTAGATGAGTATGAAGAGGGAGCGGCAGCTATGGGATCCCCATTACCATCTCAGCTCGATGATTTTGACGAACCATCGCTGCCACAATGGCAGGACAGATTAAGGCAGCGAGTAGGGAACATGTTGGTGAGTAAGATAAAGAAAGGGACGGTAAGTAAGACAGGAAATAAACATAAGTTGCAGATGCCGCTGATACATAAGGGAGTAGGTAGGCCACATTACATTCCGTGGGCCCAAATGGACAAAAACAACCTGCTGATGCTCCTCCCCCCACTTGCGGGAGGGGCAGGGAAATGGATACATGCATTTGAGAAAAACACGGCAGGAGTACCATTAGCGATAGGTGATGTAAAGAGTTTGCTGGTGTCCGCTGTCGGTGATCAGGCAGACGTCTGTGTGGGAAAAAGCAGGGTTCCCGGGAGTGACAATGAGTTGTGACCGCCACGATGGATTGCCATTCAACAATGTTCGAGCGCAAGTATGGGACGCATTGCGACGCATGTTACCAGATATTCCACATTTACAATTGGTGATGCAATGTACAATGGAGGAGAATGAGGATCCTATGCAATTCATACTGCGAGATTTGTGGAGAAGTGAAACGGGCACGGCATGGAATCAATCCACGGCCCTGTTCTACTTTATTATCAAAAAAGGGCTCCCGAAGGAGGTACAGAAGGCCATGGATAAAATAGCTGAGATAGAAGCCAAGGGTTGGCCAGAAATTCAGAGTATAATCATACACATTGTAGGAGGATCAAAGAGAGGGAAAAGGAGATAGCACAAAAAAGGTTGGCAGACGAAGCGAAACTAGTGCAGAACAAATTGGTGAAGGTCACTGCCATAAACGTCAGCGTAACTGCTGATAGAGAGAACGAGGGGGACGAAAGTTTGGGAAATTGACCAGTTGGAATAGCAGCACTGTGGGCCGCAGGAGAACAAGGACAGTGGAACAGAGAAGAACCACAGAGAGGACCGCAGTGGCAAGAATGACCAAGCAGAGGAAGAGGTGTGTACCACGGCCAGAGAGGGGGATTCGGAGGTATGGGAAACAGAGGTTTCGGTGGATAGGGGATGAGAGGGGGACAGCATGGGTCATGTTGGAATTGTGGAAGATGGGGACACTATTCAAGAAATTGCAGAATGCGGCCGTCAGGGTACTTTCTAGGGCAACCACCCATGGACAATGAACAAGTATGGGGTTGCCCACACCCAGGTAGTCCCTATGGACTACCAATGGGGAGTGTAAGACCGCAGGACCGGTGTTATAATGAACCGCAAATGCAACAAAGACAGCCACCCTCACAGCCACATCACAGTGCATCCCAGCCCATAGCATGACAAAACACTGTAGGAAACACCAGCAATAACAGCTTTACAACGGCTGCAAATGGTGCACCTGCACCATTCCGTGGTGTAACAGTAGTTGGAGATAATGTCTTTTCAGTATCAGGACAAGAAATGTACGCAGAATAGGACAGCCCACAGGGAGCACTTGAGTATCCACCCTACGTGCAGAAGAGGAACCACTAGTGGGGGCAGAGATAGGAAATAAGCAGTTTATCTTTGTAGTAGACTCAGGAGCAGAAAAATCATGTCTTATGGAAGGGCGGTTTCCGCTCTCAGGCAAGAATTTGGAAACGCAGGGGTTCTCTGGGGCTATTTTAAAAGTTCCTTACATGAAAGATCTAGATATAACGGTGGGGGGAAAAATACTGCGCACACCCTTACTGTACCACGAAGACGCGCCAATCGACTTGCTGGGAAGAGATTTGCTAAGCAAATTGAACATGGCAATTTCATTTACAGAGCGGGGAATAGTGTGTTCTACCCCAGGAGTGTGCCCAGTAAGAGCAATGCTGATGATCAGCACAGTGATGAATGAAGTTGTAGTGCGAGGGATACCCATTCACATAGACATGTTTATCTATGGCATCAAGGTGTTAGCCTGAGTAGTGCCTGAAATAACAAGAAAGGAGTGGAGGACACCATCAGACTTTATATTTTGCCCAATCGCAAGTGTAGATGTCGTGCCAGGCACGATAATGTCCATAGACATTGAGGCAGGTGCGAGTGGAGAACTGTGCTATGCATAGACCCCAACATAATGCTCAGAGACATAACTGATGAAGAATTATTCACTGATAATGAAGACGACGGAGAAATAATAATGGAAATAAGTATACCATGTGACATTATGATCCAGTACAGAGAAGTGCATAACCCGCTTATGGCTAGTGTTAGTGCCCCACCAACAATATTTGAGGAAGATATGGCAAAGGTAGGCCCAGAAATTTGGACCACAGGCCCCCATGATGTAGGGCTATTGCATGAAGTGACACCCATAAAGATGAAACTAAAACCAGGTGCCATACCGCTGAGGGTGAAACAATACCCAATATCGAGAGAAGCAGAAGAAGGAATAAGGGAAACGATAAATGCACTCCTAAGCCAAGGTATCATAGTGCCATCAAACTCCCCATGTAATACGGCAATCTTCCCGATCAAAAAAGCAAAAGGAGGGGCGTAGAGGATGATCCAAGATCTCCGCCCACTCAATGACATCATCCGAAAAGAATTCCCGTTAGTGCCTAACCCGGCATCAATACTGTGCAGTATACCCAAAGAATCGACATGTTTCACTGTGGTTGACTTGAAGAATGCTTTCTTCTCTATACCACTTGACCCAGGATCACAGTACCTCACAGCATTCACACTAGGAAACAACAGATATGAGCATCGCAGACTCCCACAGGGGTACTGCGAAAGCCCCAGCATTTTCAACAGGGTACTACGTGAAGATATTGGGAACATAAATGTAGAAAGCACCATTATACAGTACGTAGACGATCTACTCTTCTGCAGCAAAACAGAGGAAAAGTACTGGGAAGACTCCATAACACTACTAAACATGTTAGCTACAAAGGGGTACAAGGTGGATAAAGGGAAAGTGCAATACTGTTTTGCCGAAGTTGTATACCTTGGGCAATTGATATCAAAAGACGGAAACGAATACTCCCAGACAGAGCAGCTGCAATACGCAACATAATCATACCAAAAACAGTGAAGGACATGGAAACATTTCTTGGCATATGTAATTATTGCCGAGCATGGTTCCTTGATTACGCAGCATACACACATCCATTACTGCAAGCACTAAAAGAGGCACAGAAGAACAGAGCCCCAAAAAAAAATGGACACATGACATGATGACCCAGTACTTTAAACTAAAAGACCTCATTGCAGATGCTCCAGTCCTCGCGAACCCAGATTATGAGAGGGAATTTGTCCTGTTCTCACACTGAAATGGAACACTGATGACAGCAGTACTGATACAAAAAACATCATTAGGCTACAAACCATTGGCCTATTACAGTGGAACACTAGATGCAGTGATGCAAGGTCACTTCGCGTGCGGACAGGCCCTCACAGCTGCGGCATTCGCCATTGAAAAGAGTGCCACAATTGTGATGGGATGTTCAGTAACACTATATGCCGAGCATTCCTTATTTGCAATTCTCGAGCAGTCAAAATCGACATTGACAACACAAAGAGCAACAGCATACGAAATAATAATTTGTAGCCCCAATGTACATTGGTATGTAGTATAGGTGTAAAACGGTAAACCCAGCAATGTTCATAACAGAGCCATGCACAATGGAGGACATGCAGGAACATGACTGTGCAACGTATGAGGGGGAGGGCGATGATATTCCCAAAGCAAGTGAAAACGCCCTGAAGGAAGGAGAAATATACTTCATCAATGGCTCAGCATCAATAAATCCAGAAACAGGGGAAAAACATGTAGGGATATAATATGATATGATATGATATGATATGATATGATAGTTTATTTATATAGCGCCTATACACAATGTGTTTCAAAGTGCTTCAATGGCAGTAGTACAAATGGAACAAGATAGCTACGAAACAATCGTCCAAAAGCACCTCCCGTCCTATTACTCCGCACAAATAGCGGAACTATCTGCATTAATTGAAGCATTATGCACATCCAAAGGATGCATAGTGACGATATATTCAGATTCAGGATATGTAACTACCACTGTTCATTCAGGACTATCGCGCTGGCGTAGGAGAGGGTTCAGACGAGCGGATGGCTCGCCAGTCCAACACGCTGCCCTATCGAATGAAATGATAGATGCATTAGCGGAGCCATCGGTAGTGGCAGTGGCAGTGATGAAATGGCAGGCCTATACCAACAACACAGATGTGATCTCATTGGCAAACGCGACACCCGACGCAGCAGCGAAGGAGGCCTCATATTTCAATACAACGCCAGCAACAGAATGCATAGTAAAAGCAACTACTACAGAACCACTAGACGAAGCTTATAGTAACACACCCATAGCACAGCTAATAGAGCTACAGAGGAGTGCACCACCGGAGGAGCAAGAGTTGTGGAGCAAACGAGGGTGCAAACAATCAGCCACAGATCTCATATGGAGACAGGAGACAACGGGAAAGGTAGTGATGCCGGTGGAATTGCTAGAAATAGCATTCCAACAACTACACTTCCCAGCCCATGTAGCGAAACAACACATCGCAGAAGAGATTCAGGAACATTGGTTTGTCCCTAACCTACAGGAGCACTTGTCAAAGTTCGTCATAGAGTGTACGACATGTCAAACATACAATTCAGGGATGACACTGAGGACGTTGCGAGGAACCTTGCCACGACCAGTAGGGCCATTTAGAGAACTCCATATTGATTACGCCGACTTGGGGGAGGATGTAACGGAACAAGATATCTAATTGTGGTGGTGGGTGCCTTCTCAAGGTGGGCTTAGGCGGGTCCTTGCCCCCACCCAGACGCGAAGTGTGCTGCAAAATTTCTAGTACGAGAAGTGTTTTCCCGATGGGGAATATGTGATGTGATACGATCAGACAACTGCACACACTTTGTGAATGACCTCTTCAAGGAAGTGACAACACTTTTGGGGGTGAAGCACAAACTGTGCTCCATTTATCTTCCAATGGCCAATGGGATGGTGGAGAAGATCAACAACCTGCTCAAGAGCAAATTAACACACTGAAGAGAAACTGGGTATATTGCTTACCCCTAGCACTGTTCCAACTCAGAACGCAACCATGCAAAGACCACCATCTGAGCCCCCATGAAATTGTGACTGGGAGGCGAATACACACACCACTCTCCCCAATTAGGAGAGCATCAGACGCACACAGGGCTGCCACAGTGCTAGGGGATGAATTTAAGGAATATCTAACTCAGCTGACGCTCGCAGTTCGCAGCATAGCGCGACAAATTGCACCACCATTTACTGCAGATGTAGCAACTGATACCACTACGCAAGCTGCAGACAGCCCAAGTGGGCCGCTGATGCCAGGAGCACAGGTCTATGTTAGGAGTTTTGTAAGGAGATGGAATTTGCCAAGGTTTCATGGCCCGTATGAGGTCATATACAGTACACCCACCGCCGTTAAGGTCAAGGGACTGAAATATTGGGTGCACCTCTCAGATGTGAGAAGGGCACGTGATAGTGCACTCCCTCAGAGTGAACAGGAATGTGGAACTGGTACTACAACTGATGTTGGAAAACAATGAAAACATGATTGAATGAAAAGGACAATTTACAAAGAAATGGTGTGCCGTCGGAGTTACTGTTCCTTATGTTAATATCACTATTACCATCTCTCTCTCTCTCTCTCTCTCTCTCTCTCTCTCTCGCCCTCTCTCTCTCTCTCTCTCTCTTTCTCTCTCTCTCTAGGAATGCTTAGAACAGGAAATGTAATTGAAAGACAGAGCTAAGAAATGCATATGAAATGAAAGCACACAATGAAAATAATGAGGAATATATGAAATGTAAATATGCAAATAAATGTACATATCATGGTGACTTAACAACTTTGTATAGCCCCTCCAGGTGACAAATGGCCCAACGAAGTACAATCGCGCCGAATGCACTTATATTAGATAGTGATAGGGATGCCATCAGGGCAAAAAGGTTTAGTAATGTTGAATGTGTTTTGAAATGTGCTGCAATTTTGTTTTCAGTGATGCTGTTTTTTATGGCCTGGTACTATACTCTCTTATCTCTGGTTAATGATTTGCACAAAGGGGGGAGAGGGGCTAATATGATACGAGAAGGGTCCACCCTAATATGGACTGGAGTAAAGACAATGTGGGGAGAAACTTATAACATTGGTATTAACGGTACAGGAGTAACGCAACCTTCGGAACACACCATTGCAGGTCCAACTATTGTTTCATTGTTACATCCTGGCATAAATATGAGCAGTGATTATGAATAAAATGAGTATGATGGTGACTATTATTGGCCGAAAGACTTAGCTAATACAAGTGCAGATATACAGGTAGATATGGAACCTACCTCATATTACGCTGCTACCACTAGTGAACATACACATGCAATATCCAACAGAAATGACACGACCTGGGCTGGAATGTTTCCCATACATTACCAAAGAGTGAAAAGCCACAAGGAGGGAAGGAGAAGGAAAAGGGGAGCGGGAGGGAAAAGATACGACATTTATCATAACCTGGGGTTAGATGAAATAGAAGACCCCCGCCACCCTGTCCAGTCTAACAAATGGTACTTGGACATGAGTACTACAGCAATGCAAGCAACAAATGAAAGCTGCTATGTCTGCTCACTCATTCCTCATGCATCAGGGACACGAAAAATGTTGATACCACAGGAAGTGCCCTTGTCGGAGGCTCAATGTTTAATTCATTTAGTTCTGTGTAGGATAAAAAGCACCTTCCAGGCACACACCGTCAGCCTAGAAAGAATGGAGAGCGAGAAAACCTGCACGAGTCAACGTCAAGGAGTGACATGCCTCAAAGAGCCATTTCTTGTCATAAAGGGGACGAGATGTGCCAAGAACAAATGGCACCATCGAACTATCGAGTGCAGAGCAGACACACTCCGGGGGCTGGCCGAAGATGCATTCCAATGGATAAAAGGAGTGTGCACGCCTATCTGGTCCCAGCATGTTGCCAAGATAACCTGGATTATAGTGCTGGAAAAGCCCATAAACACGCAGAAAGAAATACCGCACAAACTATGCTTCCGTGGAGAAGGAAAGGTGAACTTGGGAGAAGCAAGAAAATGCAACGAGACAGTAATAATACCAGACATGAAAAAAGGGACCACAGCCCTCATGGACATGTACTGGGTTTGCGGCAAGCAAGCATACCTGCATCTACCTGCATCCTTGAAGAGTACGTGCACCTTAGCCACTCTCAACACAGCACTGATGGTAATACCAGAAAGCCATATCCAAGGGGCAGCAGAGGATTCGGCTGGCAGATCGGCAACGGGAGACTCGGCTGACAAATCGGCAGCAGGGCAATCGGCTGATCCATCGGCATCGCCCCAACGAGAAAACACAGAACTTCCAGCTTATGAACTCTTGTCCGAATACGAGCTGAAAACAAAGTTGTCACAAAGTAAAAGATCATCCAACTACATTTCGTCCGAATCATCAAAACTCCTTGCTGAGATCCCGCAAAAATACAAACTGTTCTCATCAGCAGAGAAGTTTTTTGCATCGCTCCTAACACCAGGGCTCCAAGCGTGAGCAAATGCCAAGTGGTTGCAGATCGTGCACTGGGAGCTCATCCAACTGGCCAATGACACTGAAGAAGGCTTCAATGTTATAAAAATAGAGCTCCGCGCCTTGCGCCTAATGACAATGCAAAACAGATACGTACTAGATCTCCTCACGGCAATGGACGGTGGTGTTTGCCAGAAAATCGGGGGTCGTGTTGGACATTCGTGCCATCCGAAGATGCAGATAATGGGACACTCTCACATGTGATAACAGCAGTCCACAATATAGGAGAAAAGATGAGAACAGAGGATGGAGCGGAAGAAAGTACATGGTTTGACAACTTGTTCAGCTGGATACCATCATGGGTAAATGTGAAAATGAAAATACTAGTTCCTATCATCGTCTTTCTGTTACTATTCTTCTGCGTGTACCAACTGGGACTCCGGTGTTGTGCAAAAAGTATGCCTACCTCGACTATGATGATGGTAACAATGGGCCGACTGACAACGGTAGCAACCATGATAGATGCCCAAATACAAACAGGGGAACATAACACTCAAAAGTACAGGATGACTGCCATCTACAGGCAATATGGGGACAGGGACGATAATTTATGCCACACCACAATCAAGGAACCAACAGAATTGCAATGGTATAATGAGGTATGAGTAGATCTGGACGGGGATGGTGGGATATACATAACATGCACTCCAGATGAATATGCAAGAAGAGGGAATAGCTTGAGAAGTATATGCAGAACATGGATGCCAATAAAGGCTACCCCGGCCTGGGAAGAAGCAGTCGCTGAAGCTTAGTACTACCGGAGGGAGAATGAAAAGAATAAAGTATCATAATTCATTACTTTAGGTGTAACAAAAGGGGGGAATGTGTGGGCCCCTCTCGTTCTCTGCTTCTCAGTACAAAACTCGGACCAAGTGCCTGCAGTACTGGGTTCGACCCTTGCCCTTATGCAATGTTAACCTAGGTTGACTTTAGTGTAGATGGGACCACTGAGCAGGACACGGGGCATACATTTTTTGTACCCCCTTTCGACTCCATATTGGTGACTAGGCCTCACTGCGATATTACAAAAATGCTTCTCTTCCCATTCTCGCAGCAGCACGGCCAGGCGCGCAGGGCACAGGGCCCCCACCATCATTCTCACTCTGGCTGGAAAACGTCATGGGTCCATTCTCACGCTGAAGATGTTTGCAACACAATTATAAATGTAACACATCGCTCTTCCTCTGGGATTACTGTCCCGCATGTGAACCAGCATGAGCTAAGCACATAGCTTGTCCATCTCCACAAACGTGTCGTACCCCTCCCGCACTCTCGCCCGTGGAAATTCACTGCCATTGTGACCCTGTGTCCCTGCAAGATGTTCCTTTCATGTGCCAGACCACTGACCATGCCATGATGCCCACCCAGCAGATCCCCAACTAACATTAGACCCGTGCTGCAATATATCGTTGCCTACCACTAACAAATGCCACATACCAGAGATTCATATGTGCACGGACCTTAACTTCAACCAGTGTATTATAGCGGTCAAGACCCCTAACCTAAGACTTGTATAATCCTATGTTATTGATAGTATAGATAAATGTGTGACTTTTATAGAGACATGATAAACTACTGAAGGTCTTTCAACAACTTTTATTTAGTGCATGTATTTTTGAGAAAATATTATGTTAGCTTAGATAGTGACTTGCCTGCCTCCCAGCGACCTGACCTTCACCCATGCGGAGCACAGATGACTGACTTCAATCCTCCCGCCACCCAAGCGACCAACCCAGATGAAGAGATGCCACCCCACCTGAGACATCGAGTGAACTGACCAATCCGGGACCAACGTAGTATCCTATGTTAGTTGCGTCACGCACCCTATAAAACCTAATGTAATGTTAACTTGTGCAGCGCACTCTCAGATATCTCTTGAATAATATTCATCAGATAAAACCTCTCCTTGAACTCTCGCAGCCTGCTCTCTTTGCCTTATTCCCCATCAGGGATGTGTTTGTTTTATTCTTTTGCACGTCAAAGACGGGGAGGGCACAAACAGTTCTCATAATTTAGTTCTAACTGCGATAATAACTTGATTGAATTCTGATCAGGATAGACTTTTATTCTGATCAGGATAGACTTTTATGCATGTGGAAACAAAAGTATATTTCTATAATGAAGATATATAGACCTGCTTATAACTAAACCTGCTAGAGCAAAGATTAAATTGTGGCAACATAACTGGAGGCTCTATTGGGAACAATGTAATGAATATAATTGTTTTAAGATGAGGCATTTAACACTAAAATATTTTAATCAGCCAGCACCATATTTAATTAAATTTCCTTCAATTAAATACAGAGCATAGTCTTTAAGGTTTTGTTTGAATTTATGGCCAACTAGAGAGGTATTGGGAATAAGGTTGAACAAATCTAAAGAGTGGGAGAACTTGTTGTGTTTGTAAACATGTGAATTATGTACAGAATTTGAAAAATTTGTTGGTGTTTTGTAGGTAACTGGCTCCACAGAGAAATGTTTTCCTGCAGCATTTATTTAAATAATTTCTGAATTTAACCACAGATTTATTATGGGAAATGTGTTTCTTGGGCGACTGTATGCCGGTCACCCTTGCAAAAATTCAGTTTTTATTATCTTTGAATATTCAGAAAGAACATGTTTAGAACAATTTTAAGCTATTGCACTTTTGTTCTTTTTCTGTAATCATTAACTTTTCACTATTATTGGACATTTGAAGCATTCATTTTAATTGTTGATTACTTTTAATGTATGTTTGATGTATTGTTGTTTGTGGATGTTATGTATTGAAACAATAAAGGAAAATACATGAAAATCTGAAAAAGGGCAAAAATAAAATAAATCCTTTTTCTCTAAAGTTTGGCAAAACAGTTTCATGTGGTTGATGAGAATTGGCTTTTCATGTATCACTGGGCAACCAGTACATCGATTTACTTTAAGCCATTGTTTGTCATTGTTTGCTTCAATGTTTCTATATGAGTAGTGTTGTGCTACTTCATACAAACAAAGATCTTCCAACTTGTATGACCTATCAGGATAAAAAAGTATCAATCAAGTTGGTTTTAAAGATCTCTTTACTATCGGGTACTCTTTCAGCTAACTGCTGAATTTCACTCAAAGTCGTCTTCAGGACTCAATTTCTAGTAGTAGCTTGGGTGAAGACTTAACCATACAACAGTTATTATACATCTACAAAGAGACAAACTAATTAGCTGATCTGCATCCATCCTCGTAGCTTTCACACTCTCTCAGACAACATCTTAATAGTTTCTAAGAGTTCTTTCTGCTGATTAGTCTTCCCATACTTCAGCTACATTGCTTGTTTCAGCTTTTGTCATACATGTTGTAACATAAAAACTAGCAGATGATGTATCATCTGCAATGTACTGTGCATCAGTATTTGCATTCCAAAGCTGCACCATGACAGGATTGTAATCATTAATAAACTGGTGTTCCAGATCTCTTTTTAAATGGTACGTATTCATGAGGGACGTACAAGTAACATGCTCTGAGACAGATGACGTTTGACTATTTGCACGGCCAACTGGTGTGGCAGGCCTAGGAAAGCCAAATCTACACTCAGTGTAGTACTTGTCTTTACTCTCATATTTTCTCGGACAGTACTTCCGACACAAGAGTTTTTGGAACCTTTACACCTTGTTACCTTGTTCAGTAAATCATGCTGAGCAGGTATGGAACAATTAACATATGTTTGTACCAACTCAATCACACAGCCATAATTTTCTTTACCAAACGGAGGAGCACCTTTAATCTATGACATATGTAAATATGGAGCCCCACGTGCCTGGTACTATTTTCTCCAAAAGAAATGTTGCACAGTACCTAGTGGACCATTTTCTTTATTACATATAAAGTGTAAAATGGCAAAAAATTTGGTGATGGAAGAATTGCAATTGACTTATAGGTTTCATGGCACACAATTTTACCAGTTGCATGTCTATGTATTGATTCTTTGGATTGCTTTCACATATCCAATCTACAAGATCATCCCAACCATACTCAGGGCAACTTAAAGTCACAAACCAAATTGGGGAGCCCAACTTTCTGATCATTCATCTAACCTCTGAGTGTCTTCTATACCAATATTCCTCAGTTCGTCTCATTGTGACAAGGAAATTGCTAATTTAACCTTCTTGATTTTTTTTTTTAACCTGTTGCAGCATCTCACATACAGAAACATTTTGAAATCTAGTTCCTGTTTGAAGTGTATGAGTAACAGCATAAAATAAAGTTGAAAATTCGCTTTCATATAGTAAGACAAAAATGTATTTAATATTGGGGCAGAATTGTGAATCTTCCGAATACACTTGTGTACACTCACATTCTGAAGAAGAAATTGGAACCTTCTGATAATCCAATCTGCCTCCTTTTCCAGCAGGAAAAAGCACAGGGAAACAACAAGCTTCTAAAGTTGTTTCCCAAATGATGATTGGTGCACCTTTTGTTGCTTACATCTGCTATAATTCTAGACTGTCACCAATTATGTGAGTGTAGAGGATGAATACTGTAATGTTCATAAAAACTATTCCCTTGAACTGACCTTCACTGTTATTGCTTGTTGAGTCTACATCAAGCATAGGCACGTCTGGTACAGTCAGACAGACTTTGTACAAATCATTATGCTTCAGGGCAAACTGTAAAGCTTCTTTGACCTTTCTGATATATATATATAAGCTGTTGCCAAACTTGCTTATCATTTGTAGCAACACCATTTACTAAAACAAACAAGGATTCTGCAATGCCATGTTTCACTACTAGAGTGTTGACATTTTCTTGCAAATTAAGATGCAAAAACATTTCCTTTCACACCTTCCACTTATAATTTCTTAGGCAGCTTTGTCATCTTTGTAATATAACAATAACTCAGAATGCATGAACAGTTTGCAATACAATCCCTTCAGACATGTAACATTTTTGAAGCACAACAGGAATTTTAGACACTACAGTGTCATTCAAGACACTTCTAGGAGGAATGAATTGTCTTTGGTAAAACCTGATGCAGTGTCTACAAACATTATAGCCCTCATTACGATGCTGGCACTAAACCATGGCGCTATTAGCACCATGGTTGGTGCCGGTATCGTAACGTGTCCGCCATGGTGAAATGGGGAAATACCGCCCCATTCCAAAGTTGGTGGGGCAGTATTTTCCCATTTCCCCATGGCCCTTCCCCATTCCCATTTTTGCCCCATAGGGCATAATGGGAATGGCGAAGGCGCTAAGTACGGTACCGCAAATTGCAGAACCATACCAACCGCGAAGGTCCCTTTGCGGGTCCCTACTTTAACGGCTGGTCTAGACCAGCCGCTAAGGTCGGGTCCCGCAAAGGGACCTCGTAATTAGGCGCTAATGGGTTAGCGGCGCCGCAAACTTTTACGGCGCTGTTAACCCATTAGCGCCAGGGTCGTAATTAGGCCCTAGGTCTCACTTATGTCAAATCGCTCTTCTAAAAACAAATAGAGGTACAGGTCTTTCAAAACATATTCTACACTGTCTGTAAGTTTCTTCTCAATGTATATTAGTTGTACTTGTGGTTTATTGAAAGTGTGTCGATAGGACACACAAACAACATTGTGTCTTTTTCTTGAAGACAACTCAAAAATTGCAATACTTCTTTTGTACTCTTGAAAAATGAGATCTTTTAAAAGCATAGGATCATCATGTCCACTTCCTGTAAGTGTTTCATTCACAAATACATAATCTTCTAAATAAGTCAAGTATCATCTGAAGTGTAGAAGGTAAACTTTCTACAGTTCCAGTAGTCAGTGTTCTATTTAAAAGTGCAAGGGACATATATGGTGTTTTGCACTGATACAATGTATCAAGCAGATGTCTAATTCTTGTATGATGTGCATCCAGCGTCTCTTTATGATGAAACTGACTCTTACACCTTCTTCTATCAAGACAAGCTAGAGAGTGACCCAAAGCCCAGTTTCTTCATGAACTTCACAGTCATCTATTCTCTACACCATCTTGATTTGTTTTTGAACATCATCATTTTTGTGCAACACTTGCAAAAGTGTCTTTAAGAGTTTACAAGAAAAATTGTCAATATTGCACAAAGAAAGTCCATGCCTGAGTTTCTTTTGTTACTTTTATCACACCCTGGACTAATATTTCTACTTAACTAGTGACTGTCTTTCAGATTTCTTCTTTTTCAGAAATCACATCACTTTGTACTTCATAGGTGTGTCGCGGTCATGATCCCAGTAAGGTCACAAAGCAAACACACCAGGACAAAAGGCACATCCTCCAACGACAATGTAGGGAGAAGCTGGACATGCAGGGTGGCTGGCTGGGGTAGGCATTTAGTAGGAGCTGACTTGACCCACACCAACATGGCCGCCAAGACAGAACCTCCTGTGGAACTCAAGATGGCCCCTGGCAGACCCGAAGATCTGACATCCCTGGTGATCTAGTGTTAACAGGGTGCGGCCCATAAAACCACGGCTGGCCCACACCCTGTGCTTGCCGTTTCTTCTGCTAACTACCACAGCAGTGTAATACTTACCGCTCCTGTATTCCACGTGCACAGAGACTTTAGGTTACCGGTGCACGCCCAGACTTATCTGCAGCCATACCAGTGACTTCATCGTAAGAGTTCCGCTTCATGCCTCTGGCTTGAATCTCACTTGGAACTGTAGCCCGGACTCACCTGCAGCCGTACATCTTTGCAGATTTCATCATAAGGGTTCTGCTTCGAACTCCCGTCCTGATTCTCACTTGGAATCATAGCCGAGAGAGGACTACAGCAATCGCAGCTCCTGAAACGAGAAAACAGTAGTAAGAGACTGAATTCAGATTTTGAATCCCACCATAATTTCCCATTTAGCACAGACTTACCTGAACAGGTGATCAGCCTCTACACTCATTCTTCCCACAGTGGCCAACCCAAGGAAAAGCTTTCCGTGAGACCCACACATGTGGAAAGGTAGAGAAAGCGACTTGTTAGAGCACACCGTGCCACCCAATGAGAATAAACAGCACGCTGTTGAAGCCTCCAAAGGGACAAAGCAACGCTGTACAAAGATTTACCTCCATACCTTCAGCATTCAGTGCATCTCCAGCTCGCCTTCTTCATCCAAATACGGTGAGCAAAATTGCCTGCGCGCCAGCTAGCATAATCTAAGGGGAACACAAGGTGGAGGTGGGGAGAAAGCTGGGTGACACAAACTGAATATTTGCACTTACTTACCCATAGGTCTTCAACCAGACCCCCTCGCACATCTTACCAGAGGCTCCAAGTGGTCCCTCCCAACCTTACTGCTCGTTGGACTTTGGTTCTTCAGCATACCAGTGGGGGAAGGAGTGGCTTGGGCATTCACCATAGCAGAGATATCCAGTGGGGGCAGCGCTTCGAAACAGTCCGGACCAGTGCCTCCTGCAGGGCATCAGAGGTAAGCATTACAGAACGCTAAGCCCATGTTTCAAGCCCTACCCAAGTGTCATGGAGTAGGAAGTAGACTAGTTAGCAGCCCTTTTGGGGGATTTGCATGCAGAGGTGCATGCAGCCTGTTCTGAGACTAATGCCATGAGAAAAGAGGTAGTGGTGAATAGGGAAAGGACAGAGGATCTTGCAAAATGCCATGGAAGCCCATATCAACTGTGGGGCCATCGGAAACTACATGGACCTGAAGGTGGCCCAGCGGATTGGTGTACCTGAACAATGGAAGGAGAAGGTAGACCACATACTCTCGGTGGATGGTTCAAAACTATTGTCTGGGCCTGTAACTTAGTGCACTGAAGAGGTGGAGCTGTTGGGCTGGGACGGTCATTGGGAGTGCATAGTTTTCGACCTGATAAATGCACCCCAGTTCCAGATCATACTTCACATGCCCTGGTTGGAGTTCCAAAACCCGGTCATCAACTGGAGTACACACTCAGTGGTCTTCCCTTCTGAGTGCCTCCGTACCTGTTACCCGTTTGCACCTACCATGGCCAGGTTACCAGCGTCTAACACTCCAAAGTGGGGAGAAGCAGTGCTGCTGGGCTTGAATGGACAACCAGCACCTTGTTTAAAGACTACCAAGATGTGTTCCAAAAGGAGCAGGCCAATACCCTACCCCCCCATAGGCCATACGACTGCCAAATGGACTTAATGCCAGGATCTCAGGTTCCATGCAGTGGCATTTACGCACTTACTGAGAAAGAAAATCACCACCTAAGTGAATGCCTGGACCCTCAAAATCCCCAGCCTCCTCAGCTCTCTTCTTCGTACCCAAAAAGCATGCTTATGATACAGAAATAGTAGAGAAAAACGAGAACTATGAAAGACCATGTGACCTATCATGAACATAATAATATAAACCGAGCAAAAAAAAAAAAGAAAAGTAAAAATGCAATACAAAAATTGGTTCTCTTTGCATAAATGTACCATGGAACAACGTGATGCTGAAAGGATGTTAACAAGTCTAGCACAAATAAACTCAAGAGATGTTTGGGCCATCATCAACAAGCAACAAGGTAACCAAAAAACAATGGATTGCAAATTATACAAGGTTATTTACAAAACAAGGCTCAACTGCGGAACCAGATCGCCAATGTCCAAAACACTGGAATATCATGATCTCAAGAGATGCCATCCTTAATAACATCAAGCGAATTAGTTCATCCCAGGCACCGGGTCTGGATGGCCTTACAAATCAAATGTTGAAGAAAGATCCAAACGAGTGGTCAGATTTCTATGACAACCTTTTCAAGATAATAATAAAGAAAGGCAGAGTCCCTGCATCACGGAAGCATGGGTGTAGGACATGGGGGGAGATAGGGAGGACAAATCCCACCCACAATTTTAAGCAGGGGGATATAATGTCATTTATACCCCCAGAATCTCTTGCGCAAATCGGACTTGAATTCACTTTTATGCATCCTGATCAATTGTATGCATCATGATCCAAAGAAATATAATATGCTGCATGATAACAGAGTGCAAAGTACTGCATATTTTATGTGAACCAAGGGGTGAGTGAGATATGGCATTATTAATCAATTAAACATTATCGCAGTAGAATTGGGGAGCATGAAGGGACAGGCTGACAGCTCCCAGAGTGTGATCAGTGTGTCTACCAGATTAATTGGGAAGTGGCAGGGTGTAAATTCGTAATGTGAGATTAACTTGGGTCTTAATTAGGCCAACAGGCCAGTTCCGGCGCGGTGTAGAATTTGGCTCTGTTATGTATTTCCAAGGGCACCGACAATTGAGCCTGGCTTTTATTGGTCATTCTGACAGGGCGCAGGAATGGCAGAGACCCATCCATGGAGTATCCATCAATGCACATACATCCATGATGCGAGAGAGCAAGTATTTATTATCTATTTAATTTACATTGTTGCTCATCTTGCCTGCCTGGCCTGCTCATCCCCAAAACGTGGCCCGGCTGTGGTATATAATGCGAAATGGCGCAGCACACAAAAAAGAATGGTTGTGTAATCTTCAATCGGGTCATTGGTTGACACTTCATGGTAAGTGGTTGCTGACCGCACCCTAGCGCTTGTGCAACTTCTGGCATATTTTTCAGAAAGAGGCCAGCAGCCAGTCATATGTATAAGTCTGCATAAAGGTTTGCCCAGATTAGTACTAGCGTGTCCGTAGTGTTTCCCAATAACTGCATAGTCCTGTGGACTGCGGCTTTGCAGTTGTTGTATTTTATGTGATGATGAAGGGATAATATTTGCTTTGATATGCAGTAATTGTAAGGAACTGGAGACTGTGGGCCTCATTACGAGTCCGGCGGTAACCGAGGCGGTAAAACTGCCTGGTTACCGCCGGACTCGTATTACCATTCCGCCTCTGTGATTCCCGGAATTATCGGGGCATTACAACCCCAGTGTCCCGGGAATTCCGGAGTCGAAATTTTGTAAATCCCCATTCCCATTGAGTCCTATGGCACTCAATGGGAATGGGGATCATGGAAACACTGTGTTTCCTCGTCCGCGTGCAGGCGGGCGGTGGTAAACCAGCCAGGTCAAACCTGGCGGGAACGCCACCTCCTGCCTGCAGGACTCGGGATCGGGCAGTCCGGAATTAACAGTGGGGGTGGGTTTACCGCCACTGTTATTTCCGGACCGCCCGACCTGTAATGAGGCCCTGTGTTTCGACCTACCAGTAAATTATTACGCATTGCGACAAGGAGCAAAAACTTGATGGAAGGGAAGTTTACTTACCAAGGAACAGTGGTCGAACTGGGTGGGAGTGGTTACAAGCGGTACTCCTCTACCTTTTATTATTATGTTTTAGCGTTCCTATACTTACTTTGAAAAAGAAACCATTCTGGAATGGTTTTGTTTTAAAATAAAATTGTAGGAAGCAGTTGAAACCTGAACTTCAGTGCACTGCACTGAGCGTTCCATTTAACAGCAGGCACAATTGTTTGAGGGTTTGGGGGTTTGTATTATGTGTGGGAGGGGGTGGGTGATGTGGTTTGTGAGGAGCGAGGCAGGCCAACAGGGAACATAGTTCCACTTCTACTTTTCATGCACTTTAACCACTGCCAAGGAACAATCATTTGCACTGCCTGTATTTCAGGTAATGAACAGCTTTTATTTGTGTTAGTGTGTGGACACCGTTTTATTGCATCATCACAGGCTCCTTTCTTTTCGGTAACAGTGGCTTGGAGGTTCTTTTCCGAGTTGCCCATCTGTTAATGTCCCCAGCGGTTGCTATAATTCCTAGCATTGTGCAAATTTACCAGGTCGCAGTCAATATGATGTTAAACGTGCCAGTGTCAGGGGTCCTGCTCCCTAAACTCATGGATTCTCAAATAAGAAAGCATGTGTTACCTACACCAGAACCATCCTATATTGTTCAGCACTCTTTGGGCCTGATTTGCAAAGGTTTTTTTAATGGGATTGCTCCATTGGAAACAAACATTTGTTTTTTTGAACAAATGTGCATGATCATCACTGACTACAAATAATTGGCAGATTCGCCTTTGTGGTTTGTGTATGTATCAAAGTCCCCAAGATGTCCCTTGTTCCCCCCAGATTTTATGTGTCTGCTACGCCTCTGCATGAAAGGTTGCAATAACTGTGCCTATCTTCAAAAAGGGCAAAAGAATGGAGCCCAACATTACAGACCAATAGCACTCCTGGATGTGGTTGGAAAGATATTTGCCACTCAACTCCTAAACCATTTAACAACTTGGATTACATCATTTCGAGCATTTGATCCTCGGCAAACAGGCTTTGTTATGGGAGTTAGGTGTGGTCTAAATCTACATATCTCAACATTTTGAAAAAGGAGTCAATCAGGAAGAGAACAACAACATATCTTGCCTTTGTAGATCTGACCCACACCTTGAATGGAGTCGATAGAGAGTTGTCGAAAAGAAACTGTCCCCCTAGTTTGATTATGGCCATCTAGGAATTGTATTCCAACACCAAAATCCAAATTCGTTTGGATCAAAATGGTTCACTATCAACCACAATAAAGACCTCTCGAGGCATGAAACAGGGGTGTCTATTGGGTTCAGCATTCTTCAATTTGTTCATGGCGGATGTGGGAAGTGTATTGGAGGAAGTACAATTGTTTCCACCTAAAATCAATGGAAAACATCTCAGCTAGATGATCTATGCAGATGACATGGTGCTTCTGAATGTAACCCCAATTGGCCTACAGTGAAAATTGACAGCTCTAAAAAAATACACTGACTGTAATGGTCTGGAGATAAATGCTGCAAAGACAGAGATCTTTCTCCTAAAAAACCTAAAAGGAGGCAAAGATAAAATCAAGAAAACGTTTCAATGGCAGCTGGGTAAAGAAACAGTGAACTGTGTAACTCAGACCCAGTATCTGAGAACAACAATCAATGCAAGAATCACAGATGAGTCCATGACTCGGAAAATCTGAATGAAGTGTAATCAACTGACTGCACAAGTAGTAACGATTCATAACAAATATGGAAAGTTTTCACTAAAACCAGTGGTAAGCTTTTATAACACCATAGTTATACCAGCGCTGATCCACTGAGTGGTATCCATGTTGCGATGCTCCTATGTAATCTGGTCGCAATGTGAACATGTGTTTTGGAGAAGAATTATTCCATTACCGAAAGGCACTCCTACAGCCTGTATTCACTATGAAATTGGTTTTACTTCTATCAATGCTAAAGGCATGTGGAACACACTAACGCTTTACTGGAAAGTCATAGAAGCGGACAGCCTCCAACAATTTAAGATTTTGAATACTCCAGCGGTAGACAAAAGCAGTATAATTTTCAACAGGTATATGCAAAGTTGTGAAATAATTCTTCAACAATTAAACTCCAACCGAGAGGTCCTGCTAAAAAACCCTAAAGCTGTAAAAAATATATATATATTGCAGCAGGACTGGATTGAAATAATAGAGCAGGGAGCACAACATAGGTCTAAATCCTTAAATAAATTGCTGAAATACATGGAAAAGTTCCCCTGCAAGTGATTAAGAACAATATTGTTAAAGTTCATATTGAACTTATTTCGAACTCAGAGAAGTGCAAACTTTGAGAAAAAAAAAGTGAGATTGAAGACCTGAAATGTAGATTTTGAAGAATCTTGTTCTGCCCACAACTCAGAAGAAGAACTAAACATCTGGGTGTCAACATTTCAAAAAGATTGTCCCTAAGTGCTGATGTGTGGTGGGCTAGAATGTTGAATGGAGAAGACAATAAATTAGCCTTTGCACTGACATTTTACCTGGATCAACTGAACAACAGCTTGGAAATCCAAGATTAATTGTACATTTTGAAAAATTCGAAAAATAAGTAATTGAGATTTTCTAAAACACTTATGATACAAGCAAATCATATCCTTTTTGTCTTCCTTCTACATCACACTCTGTTCATACCTAGTGTGATTGCTTCATTTCATCCGCCTAAGATAGTGTAAACTGCTTGATTCTAAGTTCATTTTAATTTGCACCCCTTGTTTTTTTTTCTTTTTGCTCTGACTTCTTGTGAGTTTTAGTTTTGTTTTTCTGCTAATTGATGTATTATTGTCTTGTCTTAACAGTATAAGTTGTATGATTTTAAAAAGTTTGTAATAAACTGTTATAAAAAATAAAAAAAGAAGTCTGGTTGTCAACCATACACATCCAATTGAAAGGTCCCAAAAGGTTCCATCCCAAATGCATTGGCTGCAATCCTCTTGTTTCAATAATTAACCCTGCAGCAATTAAACTAGGGTTACCCTCATCCCTAAAGATACACCCTGCCTTTCATGTAACACTGATAAAACATGTACACCTAGACACATGAAACGCTCTACATAAACCTCCACCAGTAGAAACAGTAGATGGGGAAAAGGAATATGAGGTACGAGACATCTTGGATTCTATAATCATTTAAAAAAAGTTACATTACCTGGTCAATTGGAAAGGTTAAAGCCTGTTAGATAGGACATGGGAGCCCACAGAAAACATTCATGCACCTCGCTTACTAGCTCGGTATCACCATATCACTGGGAGGATAGCTTAATGGCAACGTGCGCCCCTTGGAAACAAGACGACAGGAAGCAGCACAGGTTCGATCCCCGGGTCCACGCTTAGAAACTTCTGGGTGTTTAAGCGTGTTATAAATACAACTAAGACAAAAAATAACAATTACGCAACTTAAAAAAATGAACAATTCCTGTAACAGCGCCTCGATTCCTGTGGGCTGTGTGAGCGCTTTAAAAAATGCAAAATAAAAATTAAAAAAATAATAATCACCCAACCCAGTCAGGACCTGGATTGGCTATCCTTGGGGGGGGCTTTGGAGAGGAGTGCTTTCATGATCCCAGTAAGGTCACAAAGCAAACCCACCAGGACAAAAGGCACATCCTCCCATGACAGTGTAGGGAGAATATGGACATGCACAGAGGCTGGCTGGCGCAGGTGTTTAGTGGGAGCTGCTTTGCCCCACACCAACATGGCCACCAAGACAGAACCTACTATGGAACTCAAGATGGCCCCCGGCAGATCTGAAGATCTGACATCCCTGGTGGTCTAGTGTTAACAGGGTGCGGCCCAAGGCCCAAGGCCCAAGGCTATAAAACCATGCCCCAGGCCACACCCTATGCTTAGCGTTTCTTCTGCTACCTACCAGAGCACTGTAATGCATACCCCTCCTGTATTCCTCTTGCACAGAGACTTTAGGTTACCGGTGCATGCCCAGACTCATCTTCAGCTATACTTACCAGCAACTTCATTGTAAACATTCTGCTTCACACCTCTGTCCTGAATCTCACTTGAAACTGTAGCTGGGACTCACCTGCAGCCGTATATCTTCACAGATTTCATCGTAAGAGTTCCACTTCAAGCTCCCGCCCTGATACTCACTCAGAATCATAGCCGAGCGAGGTTCACAGCAGTAGCTGTTACTGAAATTAGAAAACAGTAGTAAGAGACTGAATTCAACTGTCGAATCCCACCCGAGTTTCCCATTTAGCACAGACTTACCTGAACAGGCAATCAACCGCTCAACTCATTCTTAGTGCAGCGGCCAACGCAAGCAAAAGCATCCCGTGAGACCCCCACCTGTGGAAAGGAAGAGAAAGAGACTTGTTAGAGCACGTGGGGCACCTGACGAGAACGTTTAGCATGAAACAAGCTGCTCTCTGCGCTGCAAGCCTCCAAAGGGACAAAGCAGCACTGTACAAAGATTTACCTCCAGACCTCCAGCATCCAGTGCATCGCAGCTGGCCTGGACCACTACTCACAGTGAAGCAACTGGAGTCAGATGCTTACCTGACAGCTCCAGCCCACATTCTTCATCCAAACACAGTGAGCATAATCATCTGCGTGCCAGCCAGCCTATCTAAGGGGAACACAAGGTGGAGGTGAGGAGTAAGCTGGGGGACACATACTGAATATTTGCACTTACTTACCCTTTAGGTCTTCAACCAGACCCCTCACACATCATACCAGAGGCTCCGAGTACTAGCGGGTCCTTGGACTTTGGTCCTTCAGCGGACCAGTGGGGGAAGGAGTGGCTTCAGCATTCACCATAGCCGAGTTGTCCAGTGAGAAATGTTTTCCATTCTCGACCAAAGACTTCACAAAAGTTGTGTCGTGAAAGTACACAGTTTGCACCTTTGTGTAGAATGGTGGTGTGACCTTAATTAACTTAAGTTTGTTTAACACAAAAATGAACAATTTTCTTGCTTCCCCACATGCCTAGAATTAAATTTCACAATTATCAAACAATTTGTGAAGGCTCGAGAGTTTACATTCTTTAATGAATATTTTCTATTCCTCTGTCTAACACCTAAAGAAATTCTAGTTTCTCTTTTCTTAATAAGCTGTTGTTTCATATTATAGGAAGAGCTAACACTATGAAAAAAGTGATTGTAATGTCATCAATGATATTTGTGATGTCCTGGGTGTTAGTCTTAGCAATGCATGTAGATGCTGTGCGTTATGGTTGCTGAGCTTACCATAATGGGGGAATGTGCAGTATTTTTGGTTTCACTGTGAAGTATAACATCCCTTTAACACATTTTTTTTACTGAATGTACATATAGATATCGAGCAGGGAACGAAAACAAAGGGGATAAAGATGTGATGTGGTTAGTGATGTCATCAGTTACATTTGAGATACATCTTTCATGTTCTGGGTGTGACTGTTAGCAGTGCACAGTGGTGATGGCAAGTATGGGGACTCAGTCTGCCATAACTGGCGAATTTCAGGGGTTTTTCGGTTTTAATTTGAAACATAATGGGGAGGGCGAACATTTTTTTTTTGTGAAGTGCACAGGTATTTCGTAGGGCAACTTAACCATAATGTCCCCGCAACAAAGTTTTTTTTTAGTGAATATATATATACATAATACAAGGCCCGCGGTAGTGGGCGTGGAGTTATTGTTAAGTTGATAAACCCATAGGAAGAGCACTTTTTGGGTGGCTTATAACTTCGCTCCTCCTGGACAAATCCGCACCAGACTAGGCAAAAAAAGTATATGGCCCGTTCTGATTTTTATTGCCAAGTTTGGTGAGGTTTCGTATGGGGGGACAAAGTTATAGTGGGGGTCCCAAACATTTTTTTTCCATAGACTGAATGGAGAAAAACTTTGCTCATGCCTACAGCCCAAACCACTGGACGGATGTTCACCAAATTTGCAGTAGGAGCGGCGGCTTGGTCCCGAAAGCGTGATGTTGTAAATTAGGTGGAAATCTGTCCAGTAGTTTTTTTAAACAACCAAAAAGTAGGTCCAGAAAAATAAGTGCTGTTGGTTGGAGTGAAGCGTGAGGTACGTCACATTTTCTTGATGCGCCAACCATGTTGGATCCGCGGATATCCACGGACAGCGCAGTGTGGAACAGAGCAGCAATCCAATTTTGGGGAGTGTGTTGGTGTGGAAGAGTGGCTGGAGAGGGTGGGGGAGTGAGAGATGGGTCAAATGCTCTATTTGTTTAAGTGGAAGAAGGAAGCGCTGTGATCGCGGTGTGCGCAGTCATCGCGGCAGTCCATGGACATAATAAACACTGGCCAGACTGTTGGGTATTTTACCATGCTCGGATGTATTGGTTTAGGGTAGTTAGTAGAGTATTGGGTGAAGAGGGCATGTATTGAAGCGTTTGTGCATTGGCTGTAATTACTGTTTTAGTATGTTAAGTGAAGTGGATAGGTCTTGAAGTGGTTGTGTTATGTTTTTGGGTTGTGGTCAGTGGGCAGGTGTTTGCTTGCATGGGTGTGTTATGCTGCAATGGTTGTGGCCAGGGCCTAGAGTCTTGGGTGGATGGTAGAAGGCTGTAGTCTGGAGGCCATGCACGCAAGACTCTAAGCCCTGGCCACAACCACTGCAGCATAACACACCCATGCAAGCAAACATTTTGGGTTGTTGTCAGTGTGCAGGTGTTTGCTTGCATGGGTGTGTTATGCTGCAGTGTTTGTGGCCAGGGCCTAGATGATTGGGTGCATGGCCGAACGACTTAGGGTGGAGGCCATGCAACGAAGACTGTAGGCCTTGGCCACAACCACACAGCATAACACACCCATGCAAGAAAACATTTTGACAGTGGTATGTGGGCTGCATAGGTGGTATGTTTTCAAAAGTTTGTCTACTGGTTGTCAGTAGTGTGATAGTATGTATAGGACAGTGGACCTAGTGTGTGGGAGTTGGTTTGTTGGACTGTGTTCAGAATTTTGGATGTATGGTATTGTATGGCTGGCTACAACTATTGTAGTATAATACAGGTATGCACTGAATGTTGTGACTCCAATCATTCTATACTTACTGTTTGCATTGTTGAGGCTTTGTGCAGCTTTTTGCATGGTATGGGAAAAGGTATCTGACATTGGGCCTCATTACGAGTCCGGCGGTAAACTGCCCGTTTTTCCCGCTCGGTTACCGCCGGACTCGTATTACCATTTTGCCTCTGTGATTCCCGGAATTACCGGGGCATTACAACCCCGGTGACCCGGGAATTCTGGAGGCGGAATTCAGTAAACCCCCATTCCCATTGAGTCCCATAGGACTCAATGGGTATAGGAAGTGGAAACACCGGCACCATCTCGTGACGGTGCTGGTGTTTCCTCATCTGCCTGTAGGCAGGCGGTGTTAAACCCACCAAGTCAGATCTGGCGGGAACACCACCTCCTGCCTGCAGTACTCGATATTGGGCGGTCCGGAAATAACAGTGGCGGCGAGTTTACCGCCACTGTTATTTCCGGACCGCCCAACCCGAAATGAGGCCCATTGTTTTTTCATTCTCTGTGATAAACTAAAAGAACACATGTTAGGGTAGGTAGTTTGTAATGAGTTATTGCATTGCATAACAGACATTTCTGTACTTTGTGGGCCTTCAAAGTTAGTACTATACAAGTACTATGCTTCAAACCAGTGTACTGTGCAATTTGCTCAGCTCCTTTGTTTGTATAATCATTGGGTCTGTGGGAAAACAAAATCCATGCAGGATTGAAAAAAAAAACCTCTACGTTATGGTACAATCTTTTCCAGTGGTTGATTTCAGTAGGAGGAAATTAATAGGTTATGGTGTTTGGTTTGGAAGTGGTGGTACTATTTTTGTAGTTAGATATGAGTTGGCGTATTATAATTTTTATTTCTTGTTGCATTTTAGCAGTATTAATTTATCTGTTTGGTTGTTGCAGAATTTTGGGGCAGTTAGATACCTGTTGGCGTATTCTAACTGTAGATAGCTTTGAAGTTGTTCAGAGTCTTTTTATATGTAATAAGTGTTGCAGGGTTTGCTTAGTAAAATGTATATTTCAGTATTCCGGTTATAGTAAGATACCAGTTGGCATATTCTAACTGTTTACAGTTTTTCACTTATGAAGGGTATGTTTTCAAGCATGTTGTCTCTTGTTGATATATGTATACTTGCACTGTTAGATAGCTGCTGCCTGATTCTAATAGTTTGTGGATTTAAACGTTATTGAGGACAGTTTGTAGATGCTCATACTCAGATTAGTGAACACATTTTGGTTTCAAGAATATTAAGTAAGCGTTTACAAGCTGTTCTGGTAATCTCTGTTTTAGAGTAATGGAAGTATCATTACATTCGATCCATCCACATTTCTTTTTGATATATGCAGTATAGTGACCTGCATTGGTTGTGGCTCCTCCGTGGTAGATTAAGCCTACTGTTGTGAAGATTTTCTTGCCAAGTAATACTTGTCCATGTGTGAATCCAGTCAGTTTGCAGTTGTTTATGGTACCATCTACATTGTAACGCAAAGGTATTACTATTACGTATTTATTATGTGACTTTATCTGTAAGGTGGAATGATTATTGGAATTGAAAGTAGTACATAATATGCCATGGCTTGCATTTTGTATAAGCTGCTGAAATGGAATGGATTCACAGTTAGGTATGGATACATACACAAAACGTTCATTAGGGACTTGCTCCTGTGCCGCATGGCTGCAGAGAGTGCATGTATGTTTCCACATGTATGAAATCTAGGTTGTAGGTATGTTTTTGTTTTCCAGTACTTGTAGTAAGTTCATTAGAAATTCGTGTGGATCTTATTGTGTGTTTATAGGGAATCTGACCATTGCAGCACAGTAGTACAATTCCTGCCTTATTCCAGAAACACTGTAAGTGTTGTCAGGATTGTGTATGTCATTTCTGTGAAGGACTAACATTTGCAAACATAATTGGTCGGTCCTCTTTGAGGAAATGTTTTCAACAATTGGTGGCAATCGGAATAGAATATTAATTGCTACATTTGCATAGCAATTTACACCAGTTATATTGGAAAATGTGAATGGACCAGACAATTCTGTGTCTGAATCATTTGATGGAAGTGCACATTTATTCTTTGAAGAGGTAGTTGCTTTTGTTTGTGCAGTAGATCCTTCTTTGGTTGTTGTAATTGTTGAAGTATCAGCTGTTTTTAATTTCTTTGGAGGTATTGTTGTGAGATCCTGTATAATTTGAGTCTGAACTAGTTTTCTTTTACAAAGTTTTGCTTTTTGAGGAACAGGGTAGGTTTTAAGATGGAGTGCGTAGAGTGCATGTAGTCTATTGTATTCTACAATGCAAGGAATATCAGCTATTGCTTTACCTGCATCAGAATTGACTAGAAATAGTCCTTCAAGTGTACATAGGCATGACAGTGCTACAGAACTCATGCCTTCGTTAAACACGTTGCTGCCAATATCTATCAATGCTTGATCTAGGGTAAGACCTTGTGATTTATGAATGATGTTTGCGTATGGTAGAGATAGAGAAAATTGTTCTCTTCGTACATACATGTCTTTGATAAGAAGGAATCGGGCTATTGAGCATCCTATCCTTTTAACTTCTGACAGTTTGTCGAAGTGAATATTGACAAACTGAATGTTGTTGTCACGTGGATATGCCTGAAAGCCAACAACTGTACCAAGTGCTCCATTAACTAGTCCTTGCTCCACATCAAGATTATTTTTCAGCATTACTCTGCAGTTTAAAGACAATGTTAATATTTTCTCTAAACCAGCTGTGTTAGAGTTTTCTATGGTATTTTGTCATGCTGTAGCTTGTTCACATAGGGGTAGGGTCATACCGTGCATGCCCAGTTTGTATGTGGAGTAAATGTGAACTATTGGTTGCATTTCTTGTTTCAACATTGTTTCATTGAATTGTTGCAAGAGTTGGCATCAAGGACATACATTTTACATTTGTGTGTGCTAATTGTTCCATCACATCAGTAGCACATGAGTTATGCCCATTGAGTGCATGGATGTGTCTGTTTTTTAATATAGATTGTGCTTCTTTAGATAGTACACCAACTCTAATACTTTTCAAAATGTTGGCGTAGGTGAGGTTTGCAGACTGACGCATTTTTTCAGTTAATTCATTGTATTGGAAAGTTTGCCAAAGATTTACATTTCCTATGCTGGCAAGAGTTTTATGGCATAGTTTGTGCCCTAAGGTTTTAAAAATAAGTACACCATAATTTGTTTTCCTCCAAAGAGCTTTTTGTATTATGTTTTGAGGACCTCTTGTAATCTGAGGTGAATTAAAGCCACCATTAGGGTGGAGACATCTATTAGAAGCATTTTCATTTGTTTTAAAACTCTGCATAGTTCAATTGCAGCTTCTGGTGAAAGTTTGTGGTAGTCTAATTTGTTTTGGCGTTCTACTGAAAGGAGTAGAAATCAGTGTAAAGGGACACTGCCTATGTTGTAGGCAGCTAATCCTGTGGGGGCAGTTACAACAGCTGACAGTTTGTTGTTCCTCAATTGTTGGAGGAGCTTGCTGATGATTTTTATTAAGAATGTTTTCCCTGATACAGCTTTACCACTCACATATGGCAGTATAGGTTTGTACTATTGACAGGTACACGTTTTAGTTTTGTGCTGCATACCATGTTCAATGTGTTTAGTTACTTATAGGAAAATGCTGCACTGTTCATTGTTTAATTGTGATTTGAGTACAGCAAAGTCTTCTGTAGATCCTTCATGCTAGCACATGGTGTTTTCTACTTCAGTCATGGCTAATTCTGCCTCATTTGCTATGAGTGGCTGTCCAAGTGGTTCCTGGCTTCCTGTTAGAGAAGGTTGACTGCTGTCAGGAGTGTCTATATTTAATTGTGCCTGGAGTTCTTCTACTTGATGCTGTTCATTGTCTAACATGCTTTTGTACTGCATAAAATGTATATCTGTTATAATGCTTTCATTTGTTTTAAAAGCATCTTCATAAGAGGCATGGGTATCTAACAAAGCGTATTCTTTTCTCCATGGTTTAAAAAGTTGTAGTAGGACCATGTAATACAGTTCTTTATGTTGAGGAGTTTTTTTATCACAATTTCATGTGATTAATTAGGCTGTTTTTGGTAAGTTTCACTAGGCTGCCTTCACAGTTTTCGACTCTGTATCCACATTTCTTCTCATCTGCTTTAATATTTTTTTTGTATGTGAAGTTTCGGGCTATGTGGTATAGACACATGGTTTCCAAAGCGGTACTCCTGTTTTGTTAGTATGTTTCCAGTAAGTTGTTTTTTAAAATGTCTTGGCTGTTGGGATCATTTTTGGCTAATGGTTCTATGGGCCTCATTCCGAGTTTGGAGGTAGCCATGGTGCTATTAGTGCCATGGCTGCCTCCAAACCCGGGTCCGGGTCCAGTCAGAATGGGGATTTACCGGGTCATTCCAACCTTGGAGGACCCGCCGGTAAGTCCCCATTCTGTAGACCATTCCCCTTTCCCATTTGAGCCCCGATAGGGCTCAATGGGAATGGGGAAGGTGCTAATTACGAGCCCGTAAATAGCGGGCCCGTTATTATCACCCTGGTCCCTTAGCGAGAAAGGGTAAGTAAGGAAGCAAGACCACACGTCCTTTGAGGGTCCCGCTAAGGGACCTCAGAATTGGGCGGTGTTAAGACGGATTTCTGAACTCTGTCCTGGCGGCGCAGAAGTTCAGAAGGCCAACCTAATTACTTGGAACAGGGTAACCTCTGGACAAGCCAGACCAATCAGGGTAGCGATCGCAGCGGTCAAGACTAGGTCTCAAGAGGTGTGAGGGTGACTGAAAGCGCGCAATGAGCACACAAAGCAAGGACACTTACAAATTACTCCAAACAGGTGTTATATTAAAAATATATACACATTTATTCCAAGGCCTTTGCAGCAATGACCGTAGTGAGAAATCACAATAAAAATCTAGTAAACCAACACATACCAAACCAATACAATATATATACAAATACAAACGAGTCTAAAGCGTTAGATGCACGAAATGTGTAGTCCACCTAGAAGGGGAGGAAAACAGGCAGTGCGAAATAATGATTAGACCCAGTCCGCCTTCCGAGGCACCTAACTAAAAGGAAGTCCAAGCCCTACGAAGAGTGGAGCCTTTTGCTCAAAAGTACCTGCACACGCTGGTGCCAACGGGCAAAAAGGGGAGTCTCTTCGAGGGAATCAGGCAGTTCAGTTTAGTGCACAAATGAAGAAGAACAGAGTTCCGTGACTCAAGCGCAGCCTCCACTGTGGGCAGAAGCAGAGCGCGAGTACGGAAAGGCGTGCTGTTTTGACACAAAGGGGAAAAGCTATGGGCTCCTGCAGGAGGGCGACCAGTTCCTAGCTATGCTACTCACCGGTCCCCGATGCAAGCAGACCCAGGCTTTTCCACGTCAGTTTCAGTGCTGGCAGGTTCAGGAGAGCAGGGGACGTCTCGTCGTTGTGTCGATTCTGCAGCAGCAGAGTTGAGTTAAAGATGTCCCAAACGAAATGAACCCGCACAGTTTGTTACCACAGCAGGGCAACGGAGCGGCTGTGTGTATCTCAGCCAAATGTACACTACTCACTTCAGACCTGGGAATGCCAAGTGTACGAATCGTGTGAGAGTGACAAGGACTAGAACTACAACACAACCTGGCGGCGGTTACAGAGCAAGACTCCTGTGTAGGCTGGTCAGTCTGCTGGATGGCCCAGAGACACTTCCGAAGGCTTACGTGCAGGAGATGGTGAAGATGCCGAGAATAGCTGTCCCCGCTATTCCAAGGGTCGAAGTACCGGTACAGGCCTTCTGGTTCGATCAGAGGTAAAAAGGGTTTCACAAGGTGACAGCAGTGCAGAGGAGCAGTCCTTCAGCGGGTCACCAGTGATTCCTCGGTTCAGCCTCGTGGTTGCAGGATACTTGGCTCCTGTATTCCTTCGTTCGTGAGAACTCAGGAGATCGACCTGGTAGTGGCGTTTTCAGCCCCCTCTTATCCACGGTTCCCTTCGCGCCAAAACGGAGGGGACCCAATGGGAGATCCGCTCATCAACACTCACACCATACATGGACCTATCACGGACCACGGTGGTCCCAGGCATTCACACCACCCTAGACTCTCTGGCACCCAGGATGTGTATTGGGACCAGACATCCCAGCCCACATCCTGGAGGCACACACAAGGCCTGTAGAAGTCTGCGAAAGCATCTGTGTTTCGCGGGAAATTACATGCCCAAATAAGGAAGGCCCCTGGTCGGCTTGACCTAGGGAAGGTGAAGGGAGCAAGACGGGCAGCGGACAGGACAAAGGAGCCTCGTGGTCTAGCCATTTTGGGAGCCAGGCCACCATTTTGGGCTAAGCACGAGAAATGCGTTTAAAACGCCAAAAGGAGCTAAAAACACAAGAAACGATCGCTGCCACCATTCCCGTCCGTGATTCACTTGCACCGATCAGTTACAATCCAAAAAGAGTATCTAGGGCCTGTAGAAGGCTAGAGAGCAGTAACTTAGCTTACAGTGCCCTCTTGTGTCATGTTGCACGAAAGCCGCAACATGATAAAGAAACTACGGAAAACAGCGTTTCCCGGTACTGACTGTCTTAAGGGCATGTCAGTTTCCCCGTAAGAATGGAGCGAAAGCCCAAAGGAGTGTGGCAGAAGGCTGCACTTCTCTGGCAAAGTCTAGATCATGGTGAAAACAACAGCAAAAAGTTTAGGGGTTGCCACATGGAAGGAAAATTACCCACAATTACGAAATCTTTCCTAACAGGCGGTAAGGGTTTAACGGCACTAGCATCATTACCGGTGACCGTTAACCCTTACTGCCCAACTCAGAATGAGGCCCTATGTCTTCATATGATTTGAGAACTCTTCTTCTGGATTTACCAGGACCAAGGCTTAGCCATATGTTTTCGAATTTCCCATACAAGGCAGTACCGATTAAACTGTCTGCGGGTTTGTAGCAGCCACATTCTCTATGGCAGAGCATTTTTATGCCAAAGCTGTACAATCTTTTTGACAGTGTTTTGTCAGATGATATGTCATCCCAGAGGTCTTTCAGCTCTGTTTTCTATGCTTTGGTTAAGTAGGTTATGACATATCGTGCAACTGCAGTGGAATTGTCTGCAATGTACTGCAGATCTATATTTGCATTCCATAGGTGGGCAATGATTGCATTGATGTTCACTTGTCCTGTTGTTGAAACTGGTCTAGGGAAACAAAAGCAGCATTTGGTGTAGAATTTCCCTTTGTTTTTATATTTGTGCCAACAATACTTGCCACACTTGTGTCTTTGAAATTGTAAAAATTGTGCATGTCGGAAGCTATGTGTAGTTTGTGAAGGGATTTCACAAGTGAAACATTACTGAATGAACTGCGAAACAGTGGCATCACTGTCCTGACCAAATTTAGGAGCATCTTTAATCCACAAAAGCATGTGGATGTGTGGTGCTCCTCTTGCTTGGTATTCTTTTCTCCAAAAGAAGTGTTGCACTTCTTCGATGAGAAGAACTGTTTTATTACAAATGAAGTGTAGAATGGCAATAAAGCAATGATGGAAGTATCTTGATACATTTAGAGGATAAAGAAAGAAGTTCTCATGGTGTTTTTATGCCTATATTTGTTTTGTTTCTGTTTGCTATGCGTAGGAAATCATGCAAATCTTCCCTTGCATATTCTGCACAACTTAGGGGTCGATTAATGAAGCAAACGTGCGCCGAAAATCCCAGCACAAGCAGGCGCAAGGTGGAGCATGCGTGAGAAACCCAGAGCATGCGCACGCGTGCGATTCAAGGAAGACGCAGCGCGTGTTTCCCGCTGTTCGTGCGCCAAATCCTGCCATGGCGCACGTGGGCACACACGGCGTGCGCTACGCGCACACTAAAAGCGCACATAGCGTGGCGCAAACAACCAAAGTGGGCGGAACAGTGGGCGTAACACACGGAATGGGGAATAACGCGTGAAAAAGAAGGCGTAACTGGGGAAGTACTGCAGGGAACTACACGGAACGCCCACACGCACGCAAACAACCCGTATTCATGGATTCGAATACGAGAAACCCGCGCACGGCAAAAGACGCACACAGGCGTCAACAGGTCCGCCACAGGAAGGCAGGCGGAAGCGTCCCCGCACACAGTATAAAAGTGCGCGCAAACAACAAACACGTATATACAGCTACGATGAATGCCCTATTTGTCGCAGCACTGATCGTGGCACACCGCAGGAGGAGGAGAATAGCCAGGGCATGCATTTTCGCACCACGGACAAGCCTTTTTGGGATGCCTGACGACCAGGTCTACGGCAGGTATAGGTTTCCACCTACCTAGACCTGGTCAGGGAGTGGGAAGATGACCTTACATCCCCCACCCTTTGATACCAAGCATTGAGCCCCTTGGAGAAGGTGCTCAGTGTCCTGCATTTCTTGGCCACTGGGTCATTTCAGCGGACTACTGCCATAGTGGGGGGGGTCTCACAGGCCACACAGTCACGCTGCCTACACCAGGTACT
Source organism: Ambystoma mexicanum (assembly GCF_040938575.1). Lineage (NCBI taxonomy): Eukaryota > Metazoa > Chordata > Amphibia > Caudata > Ambystomatidae > Ambystoma > Ambystoma mexicanum. The sequence continues at coordinate 264,803,053 of NC_090935.1, read as the reverse complement.
GGCAATCATGACAGCACGCCCCTCAGTCCGCAGGCACATATACATGCCCAGAACCCCTACAGAAAGGCAGGCCATTGTCCTGGATTTTTACAGGGTGGCACACTTCCCCAAAGTGCTCAGTGCCATAGATTGCACCCATGTGGCCCTATGTCCACCTAGGGCCACTGAGCACATCTACCGAAACCGCAAGCACTGGCATTCCATCAATGTACAGGTGGTATGTGATGCAAAGGGAATCATCACCTCTGTCTATGCAAACTACCCTGGCTCCACCCATGACAATTTCATATACAGAATGTCTGCCCTGAGCCGGGCCCTGGAAGCTGGGAAGCATGGCGACACCTGGCTCCTAGGTGAGTACAAATGCTCTTGCACATGCATGCATGTCACACACACACACGCACACAAATACACAAACCCCAATAATCACAACCATTTACACCTCCCCAGGGGACAGTGCCTACCCTCTGAGCAACCACATGATGACGCCAATCCGGAACCCCACCACACCACCCCAGGTAAGATACAACGCCGCCCATATTGCAACCAGGGCCACAGTGGAGCGCACATTTGGAGTGCTCAAGTCACGTTTCCGCTCCCTTGACCGCTCTGGCAGGCAGCTACTCTATGCACCCCCAGTAGTGTGCAGGATCATTGTGGCAGTATGTGTCCTGCACAATATTGCAACACGGTAGGGCGTAACGGTGGACATGGTGGTGCCCCCACATCCCCAACCACAGGCGCAGGCGCTGCCCATGGGAGGGGACAGGGCACGTGGCGAGGAAGCCCGGACCTAGCTTGTGGCCACATTTTTCACCTAAACTCCCACCCCTGTGGAGTGCACACAGCCCTGGCACATACCAGGTGACAATCGATGATGACAAAGAGACAGTCAACTGTCACAACCTTACCACCCTGAGATTGTTGCCATGGAAGTGCCACATTGTCTGCATCCCTAGCTACTTAAACACATGCTATCCTGTGTGACCAAAAGGCACACATATGACATATGACATGACATGATATGGCATTTGTAACGTGCCTATACACAAGTGTTTCAAGGTGCAACGAGGCAGGGAGGGGGGGAACAAGGGAAGCCAGACAACGATACTACTAGGCCAGGTGTCAATTATATTGCGCAAGTGCAGGGGTAGGGGAAGGGAAAAGTGCAAGGGGAAGGGGAGGGGGGGAGTGCAGTACAGGGTAAGTAGAATAAAAAACAAATAAATAGGCCAGCTGGTGGCAACTGCAAAGGTAAGTGCAGACAAGTGTTGGAAAGGGGGGACTGTAGGGATAGAGAGACAGTCCCGCAGTGCAGGGGTTGACAGGGAGGCAGTGCAAGTGGAGAGTGGCTGGGCCAGGGACTGAGGTTGGTGAGAGTGGCCCAGTTGCAGATCCAGTGCAGTTTCAGTGAAGAATTTAGCAAGGGAGAGGGAGAGAGAAAGCAGAAGCAAAGAGGAAGGTCTTGAAGTGCTTCCGGAACCGGAGATGGTTCTCCTCAAGTTCCAGGGAGGCAGGAAGGCTGTTCCAGAGGGAGGCCCCTGCCGCGGATAGAGATCTACCCCCAGCTCGTTGTTCGAGAAGCGGTTGACCCTGACATGCAAGGTGTGAATCACACACACCTGCAAAACAGGCCATGACCATCACTGTTATGTCACTCAAACCCTCCCAAACCACAACATGACATGGCAAGCAATAGCCATACACCAACACAGTACCAATAAGGTACACATTGCCATGTCAAAAATGTACAGTGGCATCAGACAATGATGGTTGACATGGAATCAGATGAAATGACTGACCAACAACCTCCCACCCAAAATAAGTCATTCCCAAATGCATTACAAAAGTTGTAGACGTAACATAACAATGAATGCCTGTCTATATGCACATTGTGCATTGCAAAATCAACACTGCAGCTTCTGTGTGCTGTGTCCAACTCCTGCAACACACTGCTCAGCGCACAGCACAGTGAACAGCTATTGTGTGTGATGCACACCCTGAGCATCACATTTAAGCGACAAACCACATCAAAAAGCAAATTAGGAATGTACAGGATCCATAATTGGTCACAGAACATGTGCTGCAGGGACACAGTGGGCACCAGAAGTCAAACAGAGTGTACACATGGATATCCAAGGGTGGTTGTACATGTAGTGCATCATAGTGTGAGTGTGTGGGTCAGTAAGGACATGCACTCAACATATGCATGTGCAATCAAGTGGCCATCAGTGTCCTCTACACATCACATGTGAACATTCACCATGTGTACACCCCAGCATGTCAAACCACAACTATCCCCTCACACCTGAAAGGTAAACACAACAATTGAATAGGCATTGATCAGCAGAACACAACATGTACCTAGGATACCACAATTACAATGTCAGGGTTCCCATCACACTGCAGGGCAAGGCAACTATCAACAACAAAACACCCCCCCTCCCTCACAAATGACCATGACCCACTGAACAACTGCACCTGGGTCATGGAGCCTTCAACCCTCAATTTCACCTGGCCACAGGATCACCCTTCCCCTTCGTCACCTTGTGTGTAAAAAGGTGCCTGCACCCTCAGAGTCCACCTTCATTTGCAAAATCACAAAATCCAAGGCAGAAAAACGAACCAGAACAGCCTCCAGTAGATGCCTTGATGTAGCAGTACCTCACAAAGGCCAAGTACTACCACAATGATGTAACAACCAAGGTAGCACAGTAAAACAATGTCACAACAGGATGTGAACCATGTGTGGTACATAACATAGAATGATGCACCATGAACGGATGTGTACTGTCACAGCTCCCGTGTACAGGTGCAGGGGTGGCACAAACCAACCACCCCTACTGTGGCCCGGGTGCCTGCAAGGTCAAACTCACACAGGCCTCTGAGAACCTGATGGGGAAGGAGGGTCAGGGATATGCAGTCGGGACAGGCGTTGGCACACTGGATAACTGGAATGAGTGGCAGGAGAGGGGAGGAGGAATGACACATGAAAGTAGGGAATGCACGAAAATGTACTACCTGCATGAACACATACACAATCCGAACAAACTTGTACATCATTGTCATGGCCTTCTGGAGTCCAGGCTTAGGAGTGGCACGAACCAACCACCCCCTCTAGGGTTTTGGCGCCTGCAAGTTTGGGGCTTACACAGGCATCCGCAACCCCAGCGGAGAAAGAGGGTTAGGGAACGTTGGTTGGATAGGTACGGGAAGCAGGAACACCGGGTAGAGGGTACAGGGTTTAGAATTGGATAGGACTCCGGGTGATTAGGGGAAAAAAAAACATACCAAATTGAATTACACATTCATCCATGCATTAGTGCACCCCCCAGCAAGCCTATGCAGAGCAGTTGAAAGAAAAACAACAAGACACTTAGCTCTGGTTTTGAGTGCTGGCCTCCTGCCTGCGCACTCTCAGGTCTGGTTACAGGAGCACTTCAATGCTGCAAAGAGAGCCACAGTTAATAATCTGTGCGTGCCCATAACACAAAAACACACCACCAAATATGCCCCAAAGCAAAAAACTACTCTACAAACAGACAATCTGGTGTGGATGCTTCGTACCCATATGTAACATTACCCCTGTGATGGGTCATACACAGTCAATGCAGTAAGTCAGCCGCCGGTGGGTGCGTGGCAAATGGAACACCAATGTGTCACAATTCACACAACATGCAATGTTCCCTGGGTAAGCAGACAGACCCATATAGAAAGGCATGACTTCAGAACAAGTCGTGTTCCACCATGACCAAAACAAAGTAGGCAGTGCATGTTTCAAAATGTACATGGAAATGAAATGCACTGCACCCGAGTATGTCCCTTGCTGTATGTCCCTGTGAGCTGCTCCTTTCCATGTCTCGGAAGGCTACATGGTTGATACAAGTGCCTCAATGGACCTTGGTGTACCGGAGGGCATGTGCCACTGCCCCTGCAGGTGCCCCAGACAACCTTAAAATCAACAGCCATCAGTCCACCAACACATCTGAGCTGTTTTGTGTGCTTCAACACCAATATTCGTCCAAGCTCACCCTCAGTGCTGCTACTAAGCCTGCATTTGCAACTGGCCTGGTGGAAGCTTTGCTGTGTTGTGGCTCCCCTGTGCTGCTCACCTTGCCTGGAGTTCCTTGGAACACATCAGCAGTTCTAGGATGTAGGTCTGCAATCCCTGTGCCTCTGCTTGCGCACACATGTGCATGTGGGCACCAACAAACGTGTCCAGAATTCAGACGTCCAATGGGCCATGTCTGCTGACAAAGGTGGTCTGGAGGCTCATCCCCCTGCAGAAAGGGCATGAAGCACATGATTAATGCTTTAAACTCATCTGTGTGTGTCTTTTCAGGCCTCTCATTACTGGACCATGTCAGGGACTTACATCAGAAATCACACCATCAGTCCGTCTTTCACATCCAAAGTGTGGAACACACTATCTACGGCATGAATTGCAACAAGCACGTTTACAGTAAAGGTAAGAAACATACTACACAATTCATAGCAATGAATGTACACATTAATCATGAAACACCCCATCTAGCAAAAGCTGAACACTGGTCGATAACACCGCAATCATCCCCACTAGGGGTGTCAACACAAGTTACACAGCACCAGACATGCCACAGATATGACAGTCCAAAGCCCTTGTGTAATAGGCTGTCACACCGAACCATCCTTGCGAGCCCATGGATAAGGGAGGCAGGAGTGGCATATGTGAGTCAAGGACCCCAACCAGCAAACACATACACAAGACAAGCCTGAAGGGCCCAGCTGGAACAGACAGTGGATGCTTTCAAAAGCCACAAAGCACCGCACCGTCACATGAAAGCACAATAGACAAGCAATTTTAAACTATATTAAGTAATTACACTAACTATGAAAAACCTACATTACCTAATTAACCTAACTATCAAACAGAAACTTATCTAACTAAACTAAAAGAAAAATAAAAAATGGCCACATACGACCCGGGGGCAGGGGAGGCTCCCAGGAGGGGGGGGGTACAGGGTGCTGCTCAACACCCACATGCGATGATGCTGAGCCAAAAAAAAAACTCCATGGGCTCAACGCCTGCACAGCCCGACCTATGTGGGTGATAGATGGTCGTCCGAGTCTGGCTCATCCTGGAAAGGAGGACGTGGACAGTAGTCTGGCCACGCCTAGCGGCAGCTTGCCCCTCGTCAGCAGCAAGTCTGCCGGACGGGTGAGCCTGGTTCTGTGTGGCGATGTGACGTAGGTCTGCATGCAGAACCTCACGTGATACACGTGCTTCCTCTTGCAAGGTAGCATGTGTAACACAGAGTTCCTCCCCGCAAGGCCTGGCTGGACAACCGCTGCACCTCCCGGCAAGCCTGTAGCTCAGCCAAGATGGTACGCTCAAGCTGTGCAAACCTCTCCTCTGCCCGCTGCCTCTGGGACATCATAAGGACACCCAGAGTGGATTTGAGGGAAGCATACTCCTCCCTCAGGGCATCCATGTGCGCCTCTGCGTGAGCAGCAATTGCTTTACGCAGAGATGACATTTCAGTATACTGCGGTTGTGCATGGCGACCGCGTTGCTGGGCTTGACCCCTGCGGGACCCAAGGACCGGGTGTCCTCGCTGTGTTGGCACCACCCGCGGCTGCATGACTACATGCCCCCGTCGACGTGATGTCCCAGGCACATCAGTGACTGGTGTGGAGGGTGACCCTGCGTCACGATCCACCACGGGTGGAGGAATCAAGACTGTCTGATCCCTCAGTGCAGGTGTCGCGGACAGAGGAGTGTCCACATTAGAATCACTCACCCCCACATGGACTTGATGCTCATCCAACTCGACATGGACGTCAGAGTCGTCATCAAGGCTGGACTCATAAGCAGGCAGAGACAAGATGGACTGCAGCACTTGGGGGTTTTCGTGGCCTACCACCCCACGACCCCCACTTGTGCCGGGTTGATGTAGTGGTAACAACCCTGTGTCTGGCATGACAACACCATCCTCCGCCTCCATTGCGTCATCACCTGAAAAATAGAGAGAAAAAAGGTCACTACACATGTCAGAAGCACACAACACACACACACACTGACAACAAACACATCAGGCAGACATGTGACACACAACATAGAACCTGGCATGCATGCTGGGTCAACTTTGAATTGCTTCTGTGATCAGACCTGTTGAAAGGTGGCAGTTTGCATGGAAGTGGGTCTATGCAGTGCAGAAAATGTGTGCGCCACTCACTACCTACATGTACAAGGACTCCATGGTGTGTATCAGGAAATGCGAAGGCAGTGCACGGTCAAATTCAGGCATCACGTGCACTGTGCATTCAATGGGTAGCATATCTACAAGCCAAGCACCCCTCCACCCAAGTACAAAAGCAGGGATGCCTAGCATGGTATCAAAAGGCTGACCATACACCTGTGTATTGACAGGCAGTGTTGACTGGCATCAAAAGCTTAATGTGATTCAAGTGACAACACTGCAAATGATGATGGGACAGTAAGCAGGACACATGATGAAAACTCTGGAGGCCGCCCACGTGTGAAGAAGACACTACAACAGTCGGACAGAGTCATTGGCCATTAAACAGGCTGAGGCCTGTGAGCCACACAGATTGTCAGACCCTAAACATGTGTGCAACGCAGTACTGAGCCACAGTTGACATGGGAAGGCTGATGAGATGCCATGCAATGTATGTCACCCAGGACTTGTATTACAGTGATCATCCAGTCAAGGACACATAGGGGCATGCTTGCAATGCACATGGAGCATGAATGGGCACTCATGTCCCTGCGGGACATCTGACCTATGCACAGTACAAGTGAGATACCCTGCATTAAGTACTAAGGCTGTACCACACTGCATATGTCTGGCAGATTGTACGCTGGAAGTTAGCATGTAGACAGGACGCATGAACAGGAAAGTACACATTGGCAAGATTGAAGCAGACCAGTGCAAAGGTGGAACTGGGATGCAGAGTGGCGGAGGGGGAGCAAGGGAGCATGCCTACATGGAGTCCCCGCATGCAGGCAGAGGAGACATGCACGTCAGTCATGCAATGACATTGTGCCTGGGCTGAGAGGAAGGTCACCCCACGCCACATGCAGAAGGGCCAGTGAGCTGGAACATGGACCGGAGGCGCATACTTGTAACCAGCATGTCAGTAGGGTGAAATAGTGGTGATGCGGACAGTCCCCGTCTGCTCCACATGTCCACCATCCAGCAGAGCAGACATGCATCACGGAAGCATTGCATTACTTACACATCAGAACCATGTACACGTCACATGTAGTGGCAATCATGCACAACACATCCCACAAGTGAAACATACACGTCATCAACAAACACACATCAACACTCACCCGACTGGGCATCAAAGTACAGCATCTCTCCCACTCCTTCGACGAATTCAGGTGGTATGAACTCCGCAATGAGTGCCTCATGCGGAGTGAAGTCTTCCTCCTCTGGTGCAGGCCCACCGCCAGTCACCAGAGTCAAGTTGTAATTAGAGGAACGCTTAGCCTTAGTGCTGCGTTTGAGGTCATTCCAACGCTTTTTGCACTCTTGTGCCGTGCGCACCTCATGGCCGAATGAACTGACATGTTCCGCAACATGCTTCCGGTGGGTGTCACGGTGGGCAGCCATAGGCTGACTATTGGCACCCACTACCATGTCACGGCTGTGGCCCTGCACAACGTCCACGAGGAAGTCCAGTTCCTGCTTGCAGAAAGGCTTCTTCCTCGACATGCAGGAAGTCGTGGCTGTGTGTGGGGTCCCAGCCTGTGCTGCAGGTTCAACCTTCCTCCTCTTGGACTGTGGCGCAGACCCTGGCTGGCTAATGCCGCCCTGACCAGTATGGCCAGTGGGTTCAGTGGATTGAGCCAAGGGAGTGGCAGGTGGAGGGACGACCAAAGGCCTGACTTGTGTCAGTGGCATCTGGGTTCCCTCTAATGGACCCTGCGCAGCAACATCCGCTGCGGCAGGGTCATTGACCGCAACGGTCCTGGTTGGCAGACTCACAACCGGGGTGTTGTTGTGTGCATCTGCCCCTGCACTTGCCAACACCCGGCTGTTCAGGGCAGCAGATGACATAACTGCCCGAGGGACACGTGTCTTGGTCAGAGCAGCCCTGCGTGCCCCTATGGTTTCCCTGCTGGCCTGTTGGAAATCTACCAAGGGCTCCTCAAGTGCCATCGCAGCCTGCGCTGGCAGACCCTGAGCCTGGGTGGCGGTGTCCACAGCTGCACCTGCAGCTACCACTACCCTTGGGCCCGTGGCAGTCGATGGAACGGACTGCCGGGTCACACGGGTGCCAGTGCCAGATGCATAAGCTGCATCCCCCGGAACCACAGGGGGTGGTGGCATGACTTCACCAACACATGGCACAACATTGTGCTCAAGTAGCGCACCCCTGCATCTTCCCCCTCTGTGGCCACCCTGGACACCCTGGTGTCCCCCTACTCCCTGGTCAACACGGCCACGTCCCCGACCACGCCCGCCACAAGGAGTTCGCCCAGCTGAGGCGCCCCTCACCTTTGGTGCCCTCCCAACCATGGCACAGATGTAGTAATGCCAGCACAGATGTAGTAGTGCCAATGGAAGGTGTACACCACAATTGACCTGGGCAATTGGGGTGAAGGGGTTGGTAGCAAGATGTTAACAGCCCCCCTGCACCTGCAAGGCTGTATGTGACCCCGGTGATGTAGTGACGGGTCACGCAACGCTCAGGCACCCCAAAACTGCAGTAAAACTGTGCACGCAACCCTGCAGCATATGTGCGTGGAATCAACCTCCCGCAGTACGCGGTGGCACCCAGTAACACGAATAACGCGTACACGTGGGACACGCAGACTACTATGACCTCGAAAATGGGTGTGATACACAGGGGCACCCGCAGTGGGAAAAATAGCGTGTGCGACTCACCGTCTGACTAGCGCGATGCAGAAAAACACGTGTAGCCAATACCCCCGCCAAAAGAAGAGATACGTCCTTGATAGCTGTGAAGTTGTGATGGCGCGCGAAACAACAGGAAGCAGCCACACACGTCGGTCTCCACGAAAGGCACATACAGCGAACTGCTGGCCCCGCTCATCTTTAACCCGTGCTGAGGGAAACGCCCACGCGCGTCATGTCACCTACGCGCATGGGCCCTTTCCTCGGATTACACGCATTCCCACGCGGACGTGCAGTTTTTCACGTGCACTGAAACGCCTGTGCACGCCTGCGCGCATCACGTCACAGAGGCGATTACGCTTGAAGGGCCTTCGGTCCAATGAAATCGCGTATGCGTGCAGACGAACTTACGCGCTAAGGGCCTTTCCTCGAATTACACGCTGACATGCATAATTTTCACGTGCCAAATAACTCTGTATCAAGCTGGCCAGGCGTAAGCACACGGAAGACCACGCTCCTGCCCAAAAGGCTGAATTACTGCCCCCCAGAGCCCCGAGCAGCCTCCCACGAGCCATCTGCAGCTGCCTGCCTGCCTGCTGCCACCGTGCCCTGCCATTTGGTGCCTGCACATCAGCCATCTGCAGGGGTCCAGTTGCTGTGTCCACCCCTGCTGGAACAGAAGACTCCCGACTGGGATACCATCGCTCCACAGCCCAGCCCCAGGACCCAGTTGCCACCCACGCCTGCCTCGGGGGGTCGCCATGTCGGGGCAAACACCATCCGAGACCACTGGCGACCCCCAGCCAGAGGGGCAGAGGGCCACCAGCTTCAGTCATAAGGAAGTTGGTGTCCTGGTGGAGCATGTCCTGGGGCATTATGATGCCCTCTTCGGATCATCACGCGCCGACAAGGAAGGACGGGACAGGATCTGGATGGACATCGTGACTGCCATCAACGCGGAGGGGGTGGCAGTCCGACTATTCCATCATGTCAAGAAGCGCTGGGAGGACTTCAGGTCCAGGACCCTCAACAAGGCCCGGCGCCTCTTGAAGGCAGCGGATGCTAAGGGGCACCGGGGCCACTTGTCGGAAGATCAGATGAGGGTCCTGGAACGCATATCCCCAGCGCTCCATGTCCAGTTCCTTGAGAGGCAGACCCGTCTGGAGTCGATCGGTACGTGGCCAAGCATTGCTGTGTGAGACAGGGCATGTTGCAGTGTGCTGGTTGTCTGATACTTGCCTGTATGTGTGACATAGGCCATGTACGCGTGTGTGTGTGCAGGGATATCATGGTCATGCATGTGAGACCAGTAATGTGTGAAGCACACGGTTGGTGTATGTGTTTAAATGCAACATGGGGAGCCCTATGCGGAATGGACACATGAGAGGATGCCAGTCTCTGTTCCTGGACATGGGTGGGGGTGAGGGATGGGTGATGATGCCATGTACATGTATGGTGTCCATGTCTGTGTGTCTGACCTGCGTGTCTGTGACTTGTGAATGCCATGGATGCATGACACATGTCTGTGACAATAGATCATTACAACCTTGGTGCTAGTTGCACCAACTTTACCACCATGGTGTAAACTATGTTTACACCATGGTGGATGGCGGATTTACTGCCCCATTCCAAGGTGAGTGGGGCGGTAAAACCCCATTTCCCATTTTCCCTTCCCCATTCCCATTTTTGCCCCATAGGGCATAATGGGAGTGGGGAAGGTGCTAATTACGGCGCTGTAAATTAAGGCAGCGTAATTAGCACCATGGCGGGTTAGCGCCATGGATTTTAACGCCTGCTGAAAGCAGGCATTAAAATCGGAATCAGGCGTTAAGGGTTAACAGTGGCGTTAACCCTTAACGCCTGAGTTGTAATGAGGCCCAATGTTCAGATTCACTGATGCAGCCTAGTTATCCTTGCATCCACTGTGTCTGGGGTGTACGAGTCCAGATGGATGAAAGTACGGTGAAGTGTGTGAATGTGATAGGCATGACCCATGGTGCATGTGAGTTCAGAAACAACATGGTATGTTTCAAGAGTCCCTTGGACATGTTTGCTAATGTCCATATCATGCGCCATGCCTGTTACTGCATGTGTTTTGCCTGCACTGACCCATGTGTTGTGGAGGGGCATGATGGAAGTGATCTTTGACAGTGCCACTCATCTGCTATTGCTTCCTGTCTAGGGGACCATTGTACAGTACCCTGATGCTTGTGTTCTATGTCTCCCTCTACACAGCGCAAAGTGAAGAAGAGGGCGGAGACGACGCTGTGGAGCAAAGCGGCGGTGATGCCCCCACAGCTGCAGCGGAAGGGGTGGGTAAGCCCCCACAGGGGCTTGCAACGGCGGAAGACGGGGTGGAGCCATCCAGGTTGGTGGTTTCCACAGAGGAGGAGGAGGCCGCTACTGAGCCGCACATGGGGCCTGGTGGGGGCATCCCTGCTGGTGCAAGTGGTGCAGTCCAGGGGCAGGGGCAGAAGGCAGCACAGGTCGCCGTGGAGGTGCCTGTGCATGTCACTGTCCCTGACACTGTGACTGCACCACCATGCACCAGCAGGGATGCCCCATCCCAGGCCCTCCGCAGGTAGGGGGGATGTCCATGTCATCTGACTCCCCTCCACCTGCGGACGAGGGGACCCCTGGCCATATGGAGAAGGTCCTGATTGGTGTTGCGTTGCGCACGGGTGTTGTTAGGGAGAATTCTCTGTGTAGACTGAATTTCCTAACCTAGTGAGTCCCCCAGCAGCTTTGCTGGATTTCTGGAGTTTGTTTTTGTCCATCCTGCCAAGAGTGAGACTCTTTTCCTCCCACTCTTGGACATGAATGTGATTAATTCCGTTGAATGTCAATGTGTTCTATGGGCTATGGGGTCTTTTACTCCATAGGGTCTCATATGTTTTACTATGTGTGTTACACCGCACCCTCTGTGCCGTGACATGGGGGCGTCCTAGAGGATCCCCACCATAGACTCCATACCCTGGGACTGACTACTGTCTCCCAGGGCATGTAAAGTCACGATTGGCTTTACTAGAACTAATACAAACCGTCCTATTGTGGATGTACTAGTAGGGGTAATTCGATTACCCCTGGGTTTGTTATTCTAGAGGGCACTGTCCCATCCCCCCTCGTTGAGTTTTGGCTGGTGGCAGTGGAAACTACTTGTTATATTCGACCCCGAATATAATTCTATGGGATTCTTCCCATTGTTGGAGGCTAATACTTTTTCCTGTTAGTCTCTAACATACCGCCGGTTTATTTGTCTTAAATAAATCTACCGGTTGGTATTTTCTGCCAGAACTCGGTTTTTAAAATGGCGTCTGTGTTCGCCTCTGTAACTCCGAACCAACGGTTGAGCCCTTTGTTCCACTTTTGGCGGGCTTCTACACAGAAACCCTCCAAAGTGGTGCCATTCTGTCTGGGTACCACAGGGGGTGTGGGAGGGGGTTTAGGCACCCTGGACTGAGTTCCCTTGCCAACTCAAGTCACACTCTGGTGTGATTGGCCCAAGTGGTGAGCCACCCCACCCACCAATTAGCGTCTTTTGATTTACAGCTAGGCTGAATGAATGGGGGTTTCCTGCATGAAAGCAGGGCTTTTTGGACTGGATCTTCAGAAGTCTCCACAGGACCTAAGAATCAGACGAGGGTAAAGCTGAGCCGACCTGCAACGACGACACCTCCGGTGTCACCCTGCTGAACCGTCTCACCACTTCCCAACGACAGAGGAGATCTTCCGGCTGGAGAGTCTTCTTCCCCTGACTGGTGGCAACAACTAGTCCCTTTGCTTTTTCTTCGCTTCCAGGGCCTAGTGGTCGAATTGCCCGTGTGAAGCACCCCGGCAACCGGATAGCCACTAGCCCGTACCGCAACCAAAAAGATGTTGCCTTGTGACAGAGCACTCCGCGGCTGGTTTCTTCCCTGGTGGTGCAATGATCTTCAACTTTCCTTCGACGACGAGATCATCTCATCTCTTGGCAAAGCCCCGACTTGCATCCACCACCAGGAACAACTGCCCCCGCCGGAGCTGTCTCTCCACATACAAGGTACCGTACCCGCCTGGCTTCCCTTGTGACGGTTAGCGTGAGGTGTCTTAATCCTTGCCTCTCCATCGGGTCGCCTCCAGACCTTCTTAACTTTTTGTTCTAAATTGGTCCAACCTTTCTGTGACAATTTGCTGCAAAGACTCGAAGTGCATTTCCACTGTGATACTTTTTGGGACATATCTCCTTGCTTCTCGCCAAGTGGGCTTGGCCTCTGAACTTTGAACACAGTAGACCCTGCCTTACTTGCCTTGCATTTGCTTCGTAAAAGAGTTGGTACCGAGTTGGTTTCATACCCTGCCTTTTCACTCCCGTTCTAACGAATATTAGAGTGCCATCTAGGTTAAAGCATTCACCTCTGTCTGCAAATAAGTGGTCCCGTTGAACCAAGACTTGTCGAACTATTGTTAGAGGATTGAGATACTTATAGTAATTGTAATTGAAGTTGTTTGCCGTATTAGTGCCAGTGTGTTTTTCATAGATGTGTTCTTATAAATAAATAACTATATATCTTTACACCCAAGCTCTGTTCCGTGTCTGCTTGTTCTACTGTGTAAATTGCCCTATTTTGTATACTGCACACACTGCCTAACTCTTCTTGAGGAAAGTCTGACTGCTCAGCCACAGCTACCAAGTGAATCTGTGTGGTACAGACTGCTACCAAGTGGGTTTACTGCCAAACACCTGTAGGCCTAAATCTTTTGCAGTGGTCCCAGAGGGAACTGCACAGGTTTCCGCTTAACACTGGTGTACAGCGGTGGGATTTGTATCGAGTTTACAGTTTAGAGTGCTTTTCAACACTTTAGGATAACTAACCACAAAGCTTAGCACTAAAAAAAGCAACTTTCAAAAACATGTCTACTATGGAAGTTTACAGCCAAGAGTCCTTGTCAGGTGAAAATACTGAGAGTTTGAGATCTCTCTGTAGACAAGAGAATCTTTCTGTAAGAGGCAAGAAAGTAGAACTGATAGCGAGACTGCTGGAAAACCAAAGTCTGGGTACTGGTTCAGAGGAACCAACTTCTCCAGCGAATGTAGAAAACAGTGATGGTATTGATCTGAATCAAAGTATTGATAATGAGTCAGAAGAGGAAAGTGAACCTAATGAAGTTAGCCACTCTGAGCCTCTGTCTGCCTTACCTACTGTACCTACGGGGCCCATACCAGGTCCCACATGTAACCCTGCTTATTTTGAACTTGAAAAAATGAAGCTCGAATTAGAATACAAGCGTTTTATAGCCCAATCTGAAAGAAACCAAGAGCTAGAGTTCAGACGGATGAATGCCCAGGTTGAGCAGAAGTAAGCTGAGTTAAGGCTCAGAGAAATAGAACTTAATCATGAGTTAGAGATGAAAAAGTTATCTGTGGAAAATGCTTCTCTCTCCTCTGGTTCCTCTAGAAGTTCCCGTCCCAAAAGACCCTGGATGCCTAAGGAATTAGTGGGTATGTATGAACCGAGATAGGATGTGTTGGATTGGTTAAAACTGTTTGAATATAATCATGGGCTCCAGGACATCACAGGGAATGAGTTACTTCCCTGGTTGTTCTCTAGGCTTCCCCCTGTTGCGACTGATGTGGTAATGGAGTTGGGGGAGGTGGATAAGAAGGATTACGAAAGTGTGAAACTAGCTTTGAAAGCTAGGTTCGGGAAGACCCCTTCCCAGTATCTTAAGAGGTTTAGAACCCTCAAAAAGCATGAAGGTACCCTTTGGGCTACCTGGGTGAGTGAAGGGTTGAAAAACTTAGAGGGATGGATTAAGGGTTACAAGGTGAACACTTATGAGGGTATGACAAATCTTTTTATGTTGGAGTCTATTTATGATGCCTGTTCTCCGGAGCTCAGACAGCACTTGGCTGATTCAAAGGAATTGGATTCCCGGGAGCTAGCTAAGGCTGCTGACTTGTGGGTTGCCAACAGGGCTACTCATAAGGATTGTGGGGCAACTCAGAAAAAGGATGAGGGAAAACCGCCTAAAAAAGACTCAAAAGAGAATTCTAATAACTCAAATTCCAAAGAGGGCCCCAAACAAAACCATAAGGGTAAGCCACAAGGAAAACTGCAACAGAATAGTGTACCTTCTGGTGCCAAACCGGAAGGAGGCCAGAACAAGCCACCATTCCAGAAAGCATTCGGTAAATGCTTTGTTTGTGGCTCTACTGACCATGTGAAAGGAGATCCCAGATGCAAGGGTAAACCTTCAGGGGTCCAGCTTGTCTCCTTAGCCTTCGCTCCAGAGGAGGAAGTCCAAATGGCAAGTGGAAACTTTCTACTACTGGCTGATGAACCCATTGGAGTCTCAGACAGTGTTTCTTTAGTGTCTCTGGGTTTGTGGGAACAACAGAATTTAGATGTCTATAATTCTATCCCAGATAATACTAAAGAGTATTATAAGGACAGTGTCCAGGTGAATGGTCAGGAGACACCTGCCATTAGGGACACTGGGGACAGCATAACTGTGGTGGATAAACCTTTTTTCAGGCTGAGGATGTTGCTAAGGCACCCAAACGCCTCACCAAGTTAGCTGGAGGGCCTGTGCAGATGCTTCCCTAATTACCAGTTCTCATCCAGTGTAATGACATGACTATGAAGATACCTGTCAGCATTCAGAGTGAGGTACCAGGACGAGTTCTGTTGGTTAACGATTTAAAAACTCTCGGAGTTGTGTCTCATACCCCCAGACCTCCTAGTAAACAGTTACAGGAGCTAACCAGACCTGCAAGGGAGAGAACCATGAGATGTACTCTCCAGGAGATGATGAAGGAAGATATCACTCCTGCTCCACTGAAATTGTCAGCTGCTGTCTCAAAGAAATCAGAAGCGAAAGGGAAACCTAAGACTTCTATACTGAAACCAGCAGCCAGCATTTCAGTGCAGCCAACAAGGACTTCCCCACGGTTGTCCAAAGTTACACCCGTAACTCCCCCTCCAGCTGAGGCTGAGAGGGTGGTACAACCCTGTGTGGTAGAATTAGACTCTGAAGAAGAGCTAATGGAAGGCCAGGAACTCATTGGAGATCTGGATCCTGTTGACCATCCTGAGCTGCAGTCTTTACTGGCAGAAGGTGGACCCAGCAGGGCAGACTTCACTAAGGGACAGAGAGAATGTCCAACTTTGGAAGGTCTTCGCCACCAGGCAGAAGCTCAGGCTGGAGGGCAAGAGCCTGGGAAATACAGGTTGCACTGGGAAGATTGCCTCTTCTACAGTGAACCGACCGGGTCTGCACCTGGAGACTACAAACGACTTGTAGTACCCCAAGAGAACAGACCACAGTTCTTGCAGTTAGCCCACGAGATTCCTTTGGCTGGTCACTTGAGTTTCAAGAAGACTAAGGAAAGGCTCTCTCTCTACTTTTATTGGCCGAAGATGGGGGCCGAAGTAGAAAAACACTGCAGGAGCTGCCACACCTGCCAGACCTCTGGTAAGGTGGGCTCCAAGAATGTGGCACCTTTAGTGACTCTCTCAGTTGTGGGAGTCCCATTTGAGAGAGTAGGGATTGACATTGTTGGTCCCCTTGATCCTCCAACCTCCTCAGGCAACAGGTTTATACTTGTTGTAGTAGACCATGCTACTCGGTATCCTGAGGCAATTCCTATGAGGACTGTTACAGCTCTGGCTGTGGCTAAGGCCCTCCTTGGTATTTTTACTAGGGTTGGGTTTCCTAAGGAAGTAATCTCTGACAGGGGGTCAAACTTTATGTCCCACTACATGAAAGCCATGTGGAAAACCTGTGGAGTTACTTACAAGTTCTCAACAGCTTACCACCCACAAACCAATGGATTGGTAGAAAGAATCAACCGAACCATGAAGAGCATGATAGGTGCTTTAGAATAACCCCTTAAACGAAAGTGGGACCTTCTACTGCCATGCCTTCTCTTTGCTTATAGAGAAGTCCCTCAGGAGGGAGTAGGTTATTCTCCCTTTGAGCTTCTCTATGGTCATCCCGTCAGAGGTCCATTGGCCCTGATTAAGGAGGGGTTGGAGAGTGCTCCTTCCCCCAAGCCAGTCAGAGTGACTGACTACGTGATAGGTCTCCAGAGGAGAATGTCGCACATGATGACAGAAGCAAGTGATAACTTGAAAGCTGGACAAGCATTGGTAAAGCACTGGCATGATCAAAAGGCTAACATGGTTGAGTTTGCTCAAGACCAGCTAGTTCTTGTTATGATCCCAACAAGGCAGAGGGCCTTGCAAGGCAAATGGATGGGACCCTTCAGAGTTGTGGGTAAACTTGGAGAGGTCAACTATCTGGTGGACTTGGGCAATCCCAAGGAGGCTCTGAATGTCTTCCACACCAACCGACTCAAAGCGTATGTCTCAAGACCTGATGTAGGAGCGTTGCTTCTAGCATCATCAGAGGAAGAAGAAGAGAGTGAAGCTCTTCCTGATCTCCTCAGAGGCTTACCTTTAGACGTAAAAATGGAAGGAGTGAATCTCTCTTCAAATCTGACACCCGAGCAACAAGAAAAGTGCAAATCTATGTTGAATCAGTGTGCCCCTCTGTTCTCGCTTTCACCAGGCTTGATCCCTTGGGGCCAGCATGACATACTCATTGGTGACTGTCTGCCAGTCAAAAGCAGAGGATACCGAAAGTCAGAAAATGTACAAACCCACATCAAAGGTGAGGTCAGCAAGATGCTTGATCCCGGGGTAATAGAGCCCTCTACTAGTCCATGGTCTAGCCCAGTTTTGTTAGTACCAAAGGCCGGATCTAAAGAACTTCGATCCTACGTGGATTATAGAGAGTATTTTCTGCCAGAACTCGGTTTTTAAAATGGCGTCTGTGTTCGCCTCTGTAACTCCGAACCAAAGGTTGAGCCCTTTGTTCCACTTTTGGCGGGCTTCTACACAGAAGCCCTCCAAAGTGGTGCCATTCTGTCTGGGTACCACAGGGGGTGTGGGAGGAGGTTTAGACACCCTGGACTGAGTTGCCTTGCCAACTCAAGTCACACTCTGGTGTGATTGGCCCAAGTGGTGAGCCACCCCGCTCACCACTTAGCGTGTTTTGATTGACAGCTAGGCTGAATGAATGGGGGTTTCCTGCATTAAAGCAGGGTTTTTGGGACTGGATCTTCAGAAGTCGCCACAGGACCTAAGAATCCGACGATGGTAAAGCTGAGCGGACCTGCAACGATGACACCTCCGGTGGAGCTCTGCTGAACCGTCTCACCACTTCCCAACGACAGAGGAGATCTCCCGGCTGGAGAGTCTTCTTCCCCTGACTGGTGGGAACAACCAGTCCCTTTGATTTTTATTTGCTTCCAGGGCGTAGTGGTCGAATTGCCCGTGCGGAGCACCCCGGCAACCGGATAGCCACTAGCCCGTACCGTGACCAAAAAGGTGGTGCCTTGTGACGGAGCACTGCGCGGCTGGTCTCTTCTCTGGTGGTGCAACGATCTTCAACTTTCCTTCGACGACGAGATCATCTCATCTCATGGCAAAGCCCCGACTTGCATGCACCACCAGGAACAACTGCCCACTCCGGAGCTGTCTCACCACCTACAAGGTGCCATATCTGCCTGGCTTCCCTTGTGATGGTTAGCGTGAGGTGTCTTAATCCTTGCCTCTTCATCGGGTAGCCTCCAGACCTTCTTAACTTTTTGTTCTAAACTGCTCCAACCTTTCTGTGACAATTTGCTTCAAAGACTCGAAGTGCATTTCCACTGTGATACTTTTTGGGACATATCGCCTTGCCTCTTTCCGAGTGGGCCTGGCCTCTGAACTTTGTGATCCACAGTAAACCCTGCCTTACTTGCCTTGCATTTGCTTCGTAAAAGAGTTGGTACCGAATTGGTTTCATACCCTGCCTTTTCTCTCCCGTTCTAACGAATATTAGAGTGCCATCTAGGTTAAAGCATTCACCTCTGTCTGCAAATAAGTGGTGCCGTTAAGCCTAGACTTGTCGAACTATTGTTACAGGAGTGAGATACTTATAGTAATTGTAATTGAAGTTGTTTGTCGTATTAGTGCCAGTGTGTTTTTCATAGCTGTGTTCTTATAAATAAATAACTATATATCTTTACACCCAAGCTCTGTTCCGTGTCTGCTTGTTCTACTGTGTAAATTGCCCTATTTTGTATACTCCACATACTGCCTAACTCTTCTTGAGGGAAGTGTGACTGCTCAGCCACAGCTACCAAGTGAATCTGTGTGGTACACACTGCTACCAAGTGGGTTTACTGCCAAACACCTGTAGGCCTAAATCTTTTGCAGTGGTCCCAGAGGGAACTGCACAGGTTTCCGCTTAACAGGTGTCATTCGTGATGAGGTGCGTGCTTCCCGGGGGGAGCACGCACGTCATCACGAAGAGCACCGTGCCAACGTGGCCCAGTTGGGAGCGGCCATGCTCGGGGTTTTCGTACATGTGTCGGGCACTCTGGCGACCCTCTCCTCCTCTGTGGAGGCTATGCGCCAGTCGTTCTCCATGCCGTCTTCCGGCCCAGATCAGATGCCACCAGGGCCCCCTGTGGACCTGCTCCGGCCAATGCAGCCAACTCGGTGGGGATCCCATCCCTGCCACAGTCGGGAGTCGGAGGTCCAACACACCAGCAACTGGACCCCAGCAGATGGAGGATGTGACTGCATCATCGGGCAGGGCACGTGCACAACGGCGTCGGTGGATTCCATCAGCCTGGATGCCGTTGTGCTGGCACAGGCAGTTGCGTCGGAGGCAGCGGCAGGCTCGACGTGGGAGGCATCATGGCTCTGGGCCAGCAACATCAGGGGGGCAGACATCGGCCGGAGGGCAGGAGAACCCTGGAATGGGAGTGTCTTCTGTGTGGGAGCGGTTGGGCCAGCAGATAGGTGCGGAGCGGCAGCGGGCAGAGGAGGAATGGCTCACAATGGTCAGGGCGGAGAACTCCATGCAGAGGGCGCTGAGGCGGGCTGAGTGCCTCGAGGGTATTCGCAGGGAGTTGGAGCTCTGCATGGAGTTCTCCCTGCGAGACTTCGGAGCCAGGGAACATGCCCGCCTCCAAGCCATTGAACAGGAGTCCGATGATGCCCAGGCCCATGACAACAACCAGTGAGCCGTTGGACTAGCCCACTGCTCCTGTAAATAGTTATGTAGTTAGTGTTAGGTTTCCTTTGCTTTTTTATTGATTTTGGACCTTTTGGACAATGGCCCACATTGTTGTATATAGTTTTTTTATTAGTTAGTATTTTTAGATAGGTTTCATTTCTTCAGTTGGGATCATGGACCCTGGATTGTTTATCTGTATATAGTTGACTGTTGGATTATGTTTTTGGATTTACCCATGGAGCAATGGTTTTCGGTTTTGTTTTTCCCTTGGATGTACTTTTTTGAACTGTGACTTTGGACACCTTTCCTTTAGATTATGATTTGTGGTTTTTCATTATTTTACGGACATGCTGCTTTGTGTTTTTAATTTTAATTCCCATTGTTGTTTGTTGATTTTTAATTCCATTTATGTTGCTTTTAATACTTTTTTTCATCAAGGGGACATGTATTCATTTAAATACTTGACATTGGGGTTGTATCATGTAATTGCCATTTCTGAGTGGGTGGATGCAATACTTGGGTGGGTGTTTGGCATGTGGAGGCTGCTCATAAGGACCAGGGATCTAGATTTTGATGACGTGTTGGCTGGGGGACATGTGTCAGGGCCTGCTGGCAGGTGGCCCACAATGTTGGGGGGTGGGGGAGCAGGGGGACATGAGTGGGACATGAATGGGGGCCTGCTGGCAGGTGCCTCGCAATGCTGGGGGGTGGGGGTGCAGGGGGACATGAGTGGGACATGAGTGGGGGCCTGCTGGCAGGTGCCTCGCAATGCTGGGGGGTGGGGGTGCAGGGGGACATGAGTGGGACATGAGTGGGGGCCTGCTGGCAGGTGCCTCGCAATGCTGGGGAGTGGGGGTGCAGGGGGACATGAGTGGGACATGAGTGGGGGCCTGCTGGCAGGTGCCCCGCAATGCTGGGGGGTGAGGGTGCATGGGGACATGAGTTGGTGATCAGTAGTGCAAGGAGACATGTGCCTATGCTGGGGGGCATGCCCATATTGGGTGGGCTGCCTGCGGGACATGACCAGGGATGCAGGGTAGTCCCCTCTGGTGTGGGCTGTCTGCAGGGGCCGTGGAGGGTGTACAGGGAACACCTGGGAGGACTCACACTACCAAATCACGTGTGGGACTCCCCGGCACCCCCGATATACACGTACCCTGCTGAAATCGCGTTTGAAACTTCCCGCGCACCCCAGTAATACATGTACCCTGCTGAAATTGCATGTGAAACTTCCCGCGCACCCCAGTAATACACGTACCCTGCTGAAATCACGTGTGAAACTTCCCGCGCACCCCAGTAATACACGTACACTGCTGGAATCGCGTGTGAAACTTCCAGCGCACCCCAGTAATACACGTACCCTGCTGAAATCGCATGTAGAACTTCCCGCGCACCCCAGTAATACACGTACCCTGCTGAAATCGCGTGTGAAACTTCCAGCGCACCCTAGTAATACACGTACCCTGCTGAAATCGCGTGTGAAACTTCCCACGCACCCCAGTAATACACGTACTCCGCTCGCATAGGGCCAATCACGCGTGGAACTTCCCACGCACCCCAGTAATACACGTACCCTGCTGAAATTGTGTGTGAAACTTCCCGTGCACCCCAGTAATACTCGTACCCCGCTCGCACAGGGCCAATCGCGTGTGAAACTTCCCGTGTACCCAGTAATACACGTACCCCGCTCGCACATGGACAATCGCGTGTGAGACTTCCCGCACAACCCAGTAATACACGTACCCCGCTCGCAAAGGACCAATCGCATGTGAAACTTCCCACGCACCCCAGAAATACACGTACCCTGCTCGCACAGGGCCAATCGCGTGTGAAACTTCCCGCGCACCCTAGTAATACACGTACCCTGCTGAAATCGCGTGTGAAACTTCCCGCGCACCCCAGTAATACACGTACCCAGCTGAAATTGTGTGTGAAACTTCCCGTGCTCCCCAATAATACACGTACCCCGCTCGCACAGGGCCAATCGCGTGTGAAACTTCCCGCGTACCCCAGTAATACACGTACCCCGCTCGCACAGGGCCAATCACATGTGAAACGTCCCGCAATCCCCAGTGATACGCGTTCTCCGCTTGCCGTGCTGGTACAGGGTTAGCGCAGCCCTTCGCGCTAGATTGGGGATTTTGATGGCTTTTCCCTGCGCAAGGGGCGTTCTTGGGGGAGTAACTGGCGCTGCTGCAGGGTCGCTGCACCACTGTGCGCCACGGCTAGTTTTGGTGGCTGGAAACCATGAATACGCTGTGCGCGGAAATTTATTTTAGCGCACACGGCTGGTGCAGGGATTCGCACGCGCACACTGTGCGCCAGCCGCGTGCGCCACTTGTGCGCTTAATTCTATGAATTACCCCCTCAATGTCACAAACCATGTGGGTGGCTAAGGTTTCTTATCATAAAGCATTCTGTGTGTCGTCGGAACCAGTATTGTTTAGTACCATGCATGTTTACAAAAAGATTCGTAATGCTTGACTGTAAAACTTCATTTTTTTCTTTCACCGTTTGTAGTAATTACGTAGCAGACCTATTTTGAAAATTGGTACCTGATTTCAATGTGTGTGCAACTCTGTAGCATAGAGTTGCTAGTTCACATTCAAAGAGAAGGTGAACTATGTATTCAACGTTTTGTCTGAATCTGGGATCTTCAGAATACTTTTGTAAAAAGAGCAGTATTCTGATGTTGTCATTTGTGTGGGTCTTTCATCGTACCTTCCTCCTTTTCCAGTAGGAAAGAGTAGAGGAAAGGCTTGTGCTTCTTCACTCTTTTTCCCATATGCTGATTGGAGATCCTTTGGCTTGCCGCATTTGGTAAGTTTCCAGTGCATCATCTATGGTGTCTTTGGAGTGCAGTGGGTGAATTTTATAATGCTCTAAAATATTGGATGCTGTAGTAGGATCTAGAAGTTGAAATTGGCCAGTTTCTGATAAGTCTTGATTTATTTCAGTGGTTTCCCTCAGGTTTTCTTCAATATGTATTTCTTTATAGTATTCATTGTTGTCTTTTAGATATTGCCGGGTTTCTCTAACTTTATGTAAGTCTACTAGTTGCTGTCAAACTGCTTTGTCTTTTGTAGGTACACCATTCATGAGGATAATCAAAGATTGATCTATTGGCCATCTAAGAATTTCTACATTTTCTTTTAGATCTAATGACAAATAAAATACTTTGGCACAAATGCCTTTTAGTAATTAAGAGGGAGGTAGTTTTTCTGTTTTTGGTTGAAGGCATATTATTGCTTGAAATGGGTGCACCGCTTGAATTATAATGCTGTCATATAAGATAAGTTGTTGCAGTGGATTTGGCAGTGAGAATATTTCAAAGTTATTAGTTATAGCACGTGAAAGTATTTGGTTGTTGTCAATGTTTGCAGTGCAGTATCTGCAAAGTATTGAGGGGTTAGTAATTTTGTATTTGTTTTCTGCTATTAGATAGAGAACTAATTGGAACCACTTGGATTCTTCATTTTCTTCTATTTTGTACATTATGGGCCTCATTACACGGACAGCGGTAAGGGTTAACGGTCACGGTTAATGGCAACGGTGACCGTTAACCCTTACCGCCGTACTACGAGGTCCCTTTGCGGGTTGGAGGAATTAACGCCTGCTTCTTGCAGGCGTTAAAAACCAAACCGCTAAGGGACCTCGGAGCTAATTACGGCACCGCAAAATTGCGGTGCCGTAATTAGCGCCTTCCCCATTCCCATAGAGCCCTATGGGGCAGAAATGGGAATGGGGAAGGGCAATGGCGGAAGGGGGATTTACCGCCCCTCCAACCTTGGAATGGGGCGGTAAATCCCCTTTCCGCCAAGGCGGTGCCGCTAATTTACCGGCATGGTCCAGGGTGCTAATAGCACCCTGGATTACCGCCTTCCGTGTAATGAGGCCCTGTGTACAGGTTTTGTGCTCTTTTATAAAAAGTTCTGCGGCAAAACACACACACATGGTTTGGTACTTCAGAAAATGTGCTTTTAAATTTAGTATTTCTTTTTTGTATGAGTGTAGTAGAAGGTTGCCATCTGTAAAGTTGTTGCTACTTTGTTTTAAAAATATTGAATTTTGTAAGTGGGTTTTCTTTGCATGTGCTCTATTTCTTCAAGTATTTCTCTGTCTGTACCACGTAGTAGAATGTTTTTTAAATTAACCAGTGCTAAAGCAGGACTTTTTGCGTAGTACAGTTTATGAACAAAATTTCTTAAAGTTGTATAGGGTGTTCCTAAAATTTTGATTTGATGGAAGGTGCTTTTGCAACTAGGTACTGAAATGCAGGCTAATGATTGTCCTTCGAGTCCTGTGTATTTGCGCACTGGACACGAGCCCATAGTTTGTAATAGTTTTATTTTGAATTTGTCTTTGCTTTTCAAATGCTGATTGAGGAACTGGCATTAAGATGTGAAAGATGTTTTGGGTACATTACACATTGATGTGCATGGCCATTTGTAGACTGGACGTATTGGTTCGGTGGAATGAAGAGTTGATGCTAACTTTGCTGGGGATATTTATGTGAGCAGTGTTTCTTGTTCCATGATGGTATTATTAACCTTTTCATACCCTCGTCCACTGCTATGTATGGCAATTGGGTTTGTTTGCTTTCTTTTGTATGCTTCTTCTTTGAAATATGGTTCTGTGCTGGTGGTGTGACTCCACTCACCTGCACAGATGTTTGCAAAGCTATCTTTGTTGATATTAAGTTTGGTGAGAAGTCCTTGTGGTAGTTTAGTAATTTGTTTTGTTAGTGGTTTCATTCTGTTTAAAACTAATATAAATAATTTCCTTTTGAGAAGGATTGTACTGTTTATGAGAGCTTGTAGGATTCATTTTCTGTAGTAGGTTTTAAGGGTTCAGCATGATTTGTGCCCTGTTTTTATAGGTTACTGAAGGACTGTGGCAGAAATTGTATAGGTGCAGTATTAGCACTAGTGGTAGCTGCAGTGTTCTTAATACTTTTCTGTATAGTATTACATTTTGATAGAGGAGTCAACGTTTCCTTCCTGCAATCTGCTTTAGTTCTGCTTAGTGACTGAATTAGCTGTTTTGTTTGAACTTTTTGTATAAATTCTGCAAGAGGCAGATGCCTATTTTGTACACTTTTAGTTTGTTTTGCTCTATATCTGTGTTGCTTTCTATGGAGTTGCTTTTTGGTAGGCATTCTTTTGTGTCTGTTGGAGAAAAGAAGAAAGTGTAGGTTGGGACATTGTACAATGTATGTGTACATTGTGCATGAGTGTCTGAGTATGAGGGTAGGCATACATGTAGAGGTGTGTGATTGTGGAATGGGCTGTTACTTCAGGTTGACAAGGCTATTCTCGTATCTGTGCGTTAATATATTGGTGTTCAGAAGACAATACAAAGTGTGCACCTACTGGGGTGCAATCAGTAATAATGAATCTAATGCTGTAGGGCTGATACAATTGTTTGCTCTACAATACAAGAATTATACACTGTTTGCGTAACAGTTAGAATACTAATACAGTATTGCACTTACTTTGTTGGATGTAAACGTCTGGGTTCTGTTTTGTACTTCAGACGCCTCTGGCTTTGAGGAGTGTGCTCTTCACTGCAATTGCGAAAGAAGGAAGTTAGTACATATATGTGTTAATGGCACTGTACTTTCACTTGAAGAATAGATTAGTTACATTTGCAGAAAGATTTCTTTCAAGGAAGAAGTACTGTATGTGTTAAATTGCATCGTTTTGCATATCAATGGGGATTTTGGAGCATCAGCATCATTGCTAAGGGGGTTTGTGGATTATTTATAAGTGTGTCCTATGAGGTGCACTTTTGAAAGTGTATGTGTTTATGTTGCACTATTTAGTGTGGTAATGGATTAGTGGAAGTTGTAGTGTGGCAAGAAAAGGTTGTTACAGATTGAAAAGGAGAATGTTTTTGGCACAATGGCAAGTGGCAGGCACTGTGTTTAAATTTAAATGCATGCAATCTATGTACTTGCAATGCTTTGGTAAAATACAAGCTGGTTTCCTGTTTTGTGTGCATTCTAGGAATTTCATAATAGTGTGTTGAGGGGTAAGTGGTTGTGAGATAGGAGAAATGACAGTATATTTTATTTTTTGCAGATTATGCAGGGTCAGTGGCAGGTTCCCTGTTCATATGTATTAATAAAACAGTTGCAATTGTACTGTAAACACAAAATTCAAACCTGTAGTTTGTATTGATGTATGTAGATGTGGATGAATCTGGAAGGAGAAATCTTGGAGAGTGTTACAGTAGTTTTAGCTGTAGGTGTTTTGCAATCACAGGAGACTTGTAGTCAGAGTGATGAACAGTTCATTTAACGTGCTGAACTGTGATGACAGAGTAAGATGTAGAGTTCTTGGATGAGATTGGTGAATGGTTGTGTGACTGCTTATGTGTACCCAATGAGAGAGTGGTGTAGAGAGTGATGTGGAGAGGGAAAAAGGGCTGCTCCCGTGTTATGGGGTCCGCGGACACCGCAGTAATCCGCGGACATGGCGTGCCACATACAGGGCTTCTCTGCATGCCTGGCATGGAAATGGGACTATGGGGATTAGCCAATCAGGTGTTCAGGTTGTGGTTTGCAGGACAAGAGGTTACTATTTGTTTCATTGATGTGTGTAGTGAAGATGGCTGTGGTTGGAGAGATGGATAGAGTGAGTGTTTGGATGGTGGGAGATTGTTTTATGAGAAATCTGCAGATGTATTCAGAGATATGTGGCATTTCTGCCAATCTTGGATTGGAGGGAGTGGAGGCTATATGGTGTGATGTGCCAAGGAGAAATTTGCAAGGTGTACTTACACTTTGTAAAAATATAGCTGTTTTCAACAGTCCAGATGTCTTGGTGGTTAATTGTGGAGGCATATTTCTGGGGTATGTAAGTGCAATAACTTTGCAGGGTGATCTGATGCAGTTCCTGAATGCATTAATGCACCTTATTCCATGTGCAAAGATTATCTTTTCCCAAATACCACCCAGGGCTGCATGGATGTCTCATAGTATTTTCAATCATCCTCAACAAGACATTGGAAGATGTCTTCTTAACCAATGGATATCTTCTTTTATGTGTGCTGTTGGGATGTCATCATTCCAAAACAAGAACCTTTTGGATGATAGTGCAAGTTATTTGTTTGTGATGGCATTACTTTGACTGATTGTGGTAATAAGATCTTTCTTACTAATATTCAAAAATCAATCAGACGGTTATTGTGAAGTTATGTAGTTTTCTTTTAGTAGTTGTAGTTGCAAAAAGCTGAAAAGGTCACAAAACAAACAACAACAAAAAAACTACAAAAAGTATTTTCAAAGCCACCACCAAAGAGGAAATGTGCTACTCTGCTTGCAATTTCTGTACTCACCCATACACATTGCACGATATGTCCACGGACACTGTGGTAGTCTGCGGATTGCACTTGTCACATCCGGGGATTTTGAGGCTGGCAGGCCAGGGATTGGTCAATAAGGTTTACTCGGTGTGATGTGTAAGGAGAGACTTTGGCAGACGGTCTGTTTGCTGAGAGGAGAGCAGATGCTATGTCTGTGTCTTTTAGGAGCAGAGTGTCTGGATTTAGGGCGACTCTTGGATAAATCGGTTGGAGGTGCAGGCAGAGCGCTGTGGAGCGGCTGCACATTTTGGATTCCCTCATGTGGATTTGTACTGGCATGGAGTGCGTGGAATGAAGTGGCTGGATTTGGTTACTCTTTGTGCCACTTTCATGACACACCGTCATCCAGACATTATTAGTATTCATTGTGGAGGGAACAGTTTAGGACATATTACTGTAATCTCATTGCAGTTTGCAATGAAAGAAGGACTTGGGAAAGTAATGGACATGTTTCCAAAATCCCAAGTATTTTTTTCTAGTATTGCACAGAGACAAATGTGGCTGCATTCTTCTTCTTTGGTCCAGAAATGGAGAAAGCGAGGCGTGATATCAACAAGGCTGTCTGCGCTTTTTTGAGAGATGTTGGCATGTCCTCTTTTCACAATGAAAATATGACGTTTCGTAGCGCAATTTTTTATCACATAGATGGAGTCCATCTTGCAGATGCTGGGAATCAGATTTATCTGCAAAATATACAAAACACATTGCAACCATTTCTGGAAGTATAGCAATCCTTTTCCCAGTAGGTGTTGACCAGTTGAACCTTTCAAAACACAAGAAAACACTACAAAAAGGCTCTTTTCAGAGCCACCACTTCCTTCCAGAGAAGAGTGCAATGGTTTTGAATTTTTAAATGTTTGCGGATAGTCCGCAGACTTTTAAAAATACCCAGCGCCGTCCACTATTTAATTGGCACTTCTATTTTTAAACTGTGAAAGGTGGCTCTGAAAAGAGCTTTTTTGTTTTTTGTTGTTCTGCATTTTTTTGTGTTCTTTCAGACATGACACTTATGGAAAGGAAAGGAAGGGAAGGTAGGGAGGGGCACCAACCACAGCAATAAGAAAGGGCAAATGGAGAGAGGAAGATATTGGGTGGGCCTCATTTGGGTAGGTGGCACTCTTTCTCACCCTCCCGGACCGAAGCCTCGAAAGCACTCTGAAATTGTTCCCCCCTGCATAGTTCCGCATCACAGTACACCCACAATACAGTGACCATTGAAACTAACGGGTCTACTGTGTCGCATAAAGCCTGTGAAGCTGGTTCAGGGAGGCACTGTCCAACAGGAGTATCTCTTTTGGTGGCAGGAGCTGATTTGGAGGATGTTGTAGAGGAACTCAACCTACTACTTTGTTGAAAGGGAATGACACTTCGAAATGCTGCCTTGTGGTACGACCTCAGATGTCCCTGCATGGAATTGGTCCCATGGCTGTACAAACCCAGTTTGCCATGACTGAGCTCCATTTCTGCACGTACCTTGTGTACCCCTCCAATGGCAGTAAACAGACTCCTCACCTAAGACTCACGCTGGCTGGCAGTAGTAAGGACTTCCACTACCTCATCCTCATCTTCCTCTCATCTCTCTCTACATCTCCCGGCCTGTTCCCTTCTCCAGACCCTTGGGAACGTGGTGGTGGAGGCACTGGAGGTGGTGCCAGAGCAGAAGCAGCAGCAGCAGGAGTAGCCAAGGTTGCCATTGGATCTTGAAAGTTTTCCAAACATATTTCAGTCCAGCAGGAAAAGCAATGTAAGCCAACACCAATGTGCAGCAATGCTTTGTCCAGATATCCAAAGATAGAATGAGGAACAGCTCGGGGGTGTGGTCTTTTATAGGGGTGCTGGGGAGTTCTCTCCGTGGACACTTTCAACTGCATAAAGGGCTCAAAAGGGTCCAAAAAGTATCCAGATCGGGAGGGGCATAGTCTACAAGGGTGAAGTTTCATTGAAAAACATTTTGGATTGCTCAAATAAGTGCCTTTTCAGTGTCTGGTTGCCCGGACATTATCTGCGATCACGAGCGTACGCTCAGTGTGGGTACGGTCACATGATGACATCGCCGACACGTTTGCAAATGGGACAGCTGTCCGTAAGACACATATTGCACAGGATTGGTTGTACGCATGCGTACGGGTGTTCTACAGACAGGGTTTGGGTCCCTGAACTAATTAAAAGTGTGACACACATGCGGCAGACCGTTCCAGACATGTGCGATGTTCGTAGGACCTCGAGGTTGGGATGGGCATGCGGGCAAGAGTCCGCCGGACAGGGCTAGGGTCCCCAAACTAATTAAAGGTGCGTCACAACCTTGCAGATAAGCAGATAGGGCAGGTATTCTACTGACACCTCCATTTTGATTGTGGACAGACCAGAGAGGTTAAGTGTCCGTAGAGCACCACCGTTTTCGTTGATTGTGGTCATTCCAGACAGACGCCTTGTTCGTAGGACCCCAAAAGTGGAATGCGCATTTGGTAAGGTGTCCGCCGGACAGGGCTATGGTCCCTGAACTAATTAAAGGTGCTTTGCGGACATGCAGACAGGTTAAGTGTCTGTAGGACACCCCGATGTTGGTTAATTGCGGACATTCTGGAGAGTCACGCTGTCCACGGACTCTTTTTTAAAAGAAAATGCAGACATATACCGCAATAGTATACATTTGACTTTATTTATATACCAAAGAGAGAGTGGGGGAAGCAGAAATGGAGCCATATACAGGGGAATTAGGGTATTCTAGAGGAAGGGTGTTGGGTGAGGAAAGGATTGATGTCTCATCATAACATTTTTGGTGATGCAGAATTTTTAGGGATGGTTGACTTGGACAGGGAGAAGGGGTACAGGTGCACGTTGGGCAGTGACATCACATTTTCTCCATGATATGTGTTTGTACAAAGTCTTTCAAATCATGGAAATTGGTCACTAATGGATCCATTTTTTCTTCTAAGTGCACTAGATGATTTTCCACAGTGTCCGTTTGTTGTTCCATATGTTGTTGGAGTACTACATGATGTACTGTTTTTGGAGGATTGTTGTTATTTTCTGTATGTACTGTTAAAGAAAATAAAATGTGTTAGGTACATGTGAAATAATGTGTATTACTTGGTTTAATTTGGAAAGTGTAGTGTGTAACAGTAGTATCACTGTCTTAACTCATTTCACAAATGTTCTTCAAGCGACTCCAGTGTGCTAGACATTTCTGTCTAAAAAAAGATGCATTATTTTTTAGTCTATCCTACTAAAGAAAGAGTATAACTATAGGAATTAATGTAGTGTTCTTACAAGTTTGTTTTTCAGTTTTGCTGTTAGTGCTTTGTTTGAGTGTTGTTAATATTTTCTGTTAATA
This sequence comes from Ambystoma mexicanum, assembly GCF_040938575.1. Lineage (NCBI taxonomy): Eukaryota > Metazoa > Chordata > Amphibia > Caudata > Ambystomatidae > Ambystoma > Ambystoma mexicanum. The sequence continues at coordinate 264,772,426 of NC_090935.1, read as the reverse complement.
TATGTCATCAGTGATGTCATGAATGACATTTGTGATGTCATCTTTGATGTCATGGGTATTAGTATTAGCAGTGCACTGTGGTGGCGTGAGTTATGGTTGCTTAGTTTACCATAACTGGCGAATTTCACGTGTTTTTCAGTTTTACTTGTAACCATAACGTCATTATACACAGCTCAACCCTTAATCCATTTAAAAGGCTCAGTACAGCAAAAACTGATTTAAGATCTTTGTTCTTTAAATTGGAGAAAATGAGGGTGAAAGAGATGAATACAATCTAGGAGAAAACTACCCTAAGTCACTATCTCAAAGAACATTAAATCCCACGTGGTTTGAGAATACTAATATTACCTGACTTTGAAGATCCACTTGATATTGACCTAGTCTCTGAATGGGAAACCAACATTATTACCAGTTCCAACAATATGTTACAATTACTTGTCGAACATGCAACTCGTGAACATGCACGTACAATTGTAGAGAATGATAAATTAAAGGAAGAAATCAATCTTTTCAATGCACCTAGTGCTACTATTGATAAAAATTATAAAACATTATATGAGATTCTGCGAAAACACCAAGATGAGGTAAAAATGCGTAAATCACGAAAATGTTCTTGTGACGACAAAGACTACTGAGACAATCACATTTACACATACCAGGCCAAATATGGTGAAGTATCTAGATCACGCTCAAGTAGCGTCGCTTCATCGCCTGTCAGCTCTGATGTTGAGAGTGACTCTGATAGACTTATCCCAAGAACCTCCAATCCAAGTACGGGTGATTCCAGTTTACCTACTGAAGAACAACAAGATGATTCGGAAACACCAGAAACTGACCAACTGGTGTCTGGGGGACCTTCCCCTTTTTTAGAGCACCTAAGGCGTTACAAAAAGGGGAACCGAATAGCAGCAAAAGTGTGATTTCAGACTCCAATAGTTACAAATATTGTAACCCCAGGCTTACAGTCAGGGGCACAAGGGGTGGTAGGCCTAGGCAGCGGAAACGCACCTCCACCTCGCAGGCTCACTCATGCAGTGTACCAGCAACAGCTGTTGAATCAAAATCACTGAACCTCATTTCAAACCTCAGCAGTCACAAACTCTCACCGGCTGAAACAGCTGTCCTCAACAAAGGACTTTCTTTTACACCCTATGACTTGAACAACTACGTGGATATACAAATCGATCTATTCAAATTTGTCCGTGAACTTAAGTTAAAAAAATGTGTCGCTAGACAAGTTAAACAATTCAAACCGTCACCTCCTACACCTACACCCTCTCAAATGTCTATTCAAACATTGTTAAGTACCCATGTGCTCATGGCTTTGGAAGACACAGATCTACAACCACATGCTTGTATTAAGGATATTTTGTCAGATTTGGACATTGTTCAACACAATATGAATATTAAAGAACTTAGTAAAAAATCCAAGTTCACGCCTGTCTTTCCACAAGATAACATCATAGATACATTTTATCAGGCGGTAGTTAAAGAGGTCCATAAACTATCCGATAAGTGTTCCTATAAGTCTGTTCCATCCACTTACAACTTATCCAAACCGGAATTCCAGCCTATGCAAGATTTGGCTACTAACACTGCGTTGATTATTAAAGAAGCAGACAAGGGGGGTAATGTGGTTGTCATGGACCGTCCGGACTACATCACTATGGGCATGCGCCATTTAGAGTTAGGCAATTGTTATCTAATACTCCAGCATGATCCCTTACATGAAATCCAATCTATGGCAAATTTACTTATACTCAAATGGCATAAAATTAGCATGCTCACTGATGTTGTAAGAGAATTCCTTATGGTGGATGGCCCAACCATGCACACAGCTTATTTCCTCCCTAAAATTCATAAAAGCTTTGTGGATATTCCAGAAGGGAGACCAATTGTAAGTGGAGGGGGTGGCGTTCTTGAACACATCTCTATTTATATCAATGAGTTCTTACTGCCGGATGTATTCTTGACTCCCACTTTCATTAGAGATACAATGCATGTTCTTGAAATTCTGCATGAATTGGACTGTGACCTGAACTGTTGGCTTGTAACCCTTGACGTGAAAGCCTTGTATACGTTCATTGACCATCAATAAGCAATTGATTGTGTTGATTATTTATTTCGGGAATCTTTGGCATCTCATTTTGAACACATGGAAATGGTCAAAGAATTGCTCTTATTTACATTGCAAAATAATGTGTTTATCTTTAATAAAGTGTACTTTAAGCAAGTGATAGGCATTGCAATGGGGCTAGTTTTGCCCCAGCATTAGCAAATGCCTTTATGCATCATTTTGAAAAGACAGTCATATTTAGCAATTCTACTTATTGTCCCTACATACCTCTCAGGAAACGGTACATCGATTTTGATATGGCCAGGTACCTCCAATACTCTCCAACAATTTGTTGATTTTTTGAACAATAATGAGTGGGGGATTCAGTTTACATCTACTTGCAGCCAAGCTAAAATTGATTTCCTTGACATCACCATTCATCTGACCGACATTGGTTTGTCAACCACGACATTTCATAAAAGTACATCTGTCAATGCCACTCTACACGCAGAAAGCTGCCATAAAAAACACGTAATTAAGAACATCCCTAAGGGTGAATCCATCCGTGCAAGGAGAAATTGCACACATTTGTCCTATTTTACAACTGAAAGTAATCTGATTAAATCATGCTTTGTAGCACGAGGGTATGATATTAACGGCCTCAATAAAACTGCAGAGACAGTTCGTCAGCTGGAGAGAGTTGAACTGCTCAGTCCCAAAGTTCGGGCTACCTCATTAGCGGCTCAGAAAATTTGTCTCATTACTAAATTCAACTCAAGTTCCAGAGTTTACAACGTTGTCAAGAAACATTGGCACTTGCTCCACTTGGACCTGGACCTTGCAAAATGGCTTGATCCCAAACCCATGATTACATTTAGTAAAGGCACAAGTCTGAAAAACAAACTTTGTCCTTCTTTCATGAAACCTCTCTGATCAGCATCAACTTGGTTACAAGCAGAACGGATTCCCTAAGTGTGGCTGTTGTAGCATGTGCAAATATGCACTTGAAACCAAAATTGTTTCCTTTGGGTCACTGGGCCAACATACTGTGAATTCTTTTATTAATTGCAACTCAAAGTTTGTGGTCTATTGCATAATCTGCTTGTGTGCCTTAAAATATATAGGTAGCACAATTCGCCCACTTAAGATACGCATCAGGGAAAATCTTGCCACCATCGGCAGCCAAGAATCAAAATATCCTTTGGCTGTCCACTGGCAAGCCCAGCACCAAATTGACAGCAAGGACCTTATTCGCTATGTGGGGCTAGCCAAGGTCTCCTTGTCGCAACGAGGTGGGAATTTACAGCTTAAGCCACGTCAATTAGAGGCACGACTTATCTGTAAATACCGCACAGTTTATAATGGCCACAATTCTGATCATGAATTTGCGGCCTTTCTTTAAATATGCATGATGTTTTGCAAAATACCTGGGTCTTTTTGTGCAGCTTTGGGTGCCCCAGAATTGCATTGTTGCATTGTAATATTTTACATGTTAATGTTTGGACTTGCAGAACTTGCACCATATATATTATGTCTGCCTTAGAGCTTGTTTCTAGTTAACTTTTATTTTATTGTGTAACAACACTTGTCAAATATGCAGTACAGCACAAGCTTAGTACATTTAATTGCCAAGTATAGGCTGCTTTTTAGTACATGTTAATTGATTAATTCTAATCTTAAAGAATTATCTTTATTACCTTTCCTCAGTGCCTTTCATCACCAATCGGCTTCATCACCCTAATCTCGATTCTAAATTTTCGTCTGCTCAATCAGCTATCTCAAAACTTCTTCATCTATTCCCTATCATTTTTGATTTTGGTTAGTTCTAGCTTTTGCCTCGCGTGCTTTTCAATCCTTTCTCTACTAGTTAAAAATGGCGCTCACTGCTTCGCCTGACTTTGTCTGACCTAAGTGTAGTCCTTTCTCTAATTGTTGGGGTTTGTTTTTTATTGACCCTGTGCTCTCACGTCCCGCGTCTGAGACATTTTTTCTTGTCCTTCTGTATACGACCAGGTAAGGTGGTTTTACCACGACCCCTTGTGTTCTGTACAACTATTACTGATTGCAGCAACCGCGCTCGCTCGCTCGCTCGTGGCACGCTGGCGCTGCAGTCAGTGTTAATATATTACATTACTCACCAATATCAAGCTGTACTTAGCCTCTGATACTTTTGTTACCAGCATTCTAGTTAAACACTGTATGAATCAATTAGTGGCACTTTTGTTGGAAAGACTCTTTATACCCCCTTGTAATTGCACTGAGTAACATTGCACAGATTAATGTTTGGTTAATTAACAATATTAACATTATTGGGATTGTGTGAGGCCTTATTGCTAATTGTTCAATCCTAAAATGGTTCTTCCTCTAATTTGGCTAACAGTGGCTACATTCTATCCTTCTTCTTTATAGTTTATTTTGCCGCAATTGCGAAGCTTTAGAGGTATGTGACCTTTATTGTTAAAATTCATACTCCATTTCATTACGTGAAAAAGAAGTGCTTCCCACTAATTGTCTTTCCCTCCTCTTCTTTCCTCTGAAGTTCATTGGCAATTTATGACTCTATGTTTTGTACCCTTCCTCCTTCAATAAGGTACCCTTTAAATTGACTTTCACTCCTTGATACTTGGCATTCAATGTTACTACTCGCGCTGTACTCTTATGCCATACTAATGGATCGTTGTCAAATGTTTTTCTTTTTCTTTTACCCCTCCTTGTTTGTCTCCTTATCCCCCCCTCCTTCTTAATCCCATATACTTGCACACTACTGTTTAACCATTACATTATTGGATCTTCATTTTGTTGGTTAATTCATTTGTTATACTATTTCTTTTGGAATCTGATTTTCAACTCGCATTTTGGTTTGCCTTGTTTCACTTACTGCCCCCTGTGCCCCTTTGTACTTGTTGTCATGGCAACTCAGAATGTTTAGTTTGCTTAATTCTTTGTTGCAATATGTGTTACTCACAATTAATACTTATCAGCCTCAGATGAAGAGCTGGGTTTGGCTCGAAACACGTGTCAGGCTGACCATTCCACATTAATAAATACACTTTTGTATTTTTCAAAAATGTGCATCTTTGGTGCAGTGTGTCTTGGCATTTCCTTGTTTGTATCCATAACGTCCTTTTAACAACATTCTTTCACTGAATTTGATAGGTTTTTTAGTAGCGCAACTTAACCATAACGTCCATTTAACTATATATATATATATATATATATATATATATATATATATATATATATATATATATATATATATATATATATATATATATATACCCACAGAGCAGTATTGTGTAACACAAATAGGTATAGGTAGGGTGGGTGGGAGTAAAAGGGTGAAGGTACGGTGGGTGGGTGGGGATAGAGAAGATGGTGGTAAGATTGGTGGTTGGGGAGAAAGGCTGGGCATATGGTGGAAGGGGTTAGGGTGGGTGTGGGTAGAGAGGGTGGGGGCTAAAGTGGGAAGGAGCAGAATGGGTTACATTAGAGAGAATGAGGTACAGCAGGTAGATTAGGGGTAGAGATGTTGGGGGTAGGGTGGGTGGGTGCGAGTAGAGTGGGTAGAGGTACAGAGGTAAGAGTAGAGTGGATGATTAGGAGCAGTGAGGGTGACATATGGTAGGTGAATATGATTAGAGATGCTGGGGATAGGGAAGGTGTTTGGAGGTACTCTGATGGGGTATATGGGTGGGGGTAGAAAAGTTAGGTGTAGGGTGAATGAGGATATATAGTGTGAAGGTAAGGGTTGGCTGAGTGTAGATAGAGTGGTGGTAGAGCAAGATGGCAGGGCTATACAGGGTAGTGATATGATGTCTTGGTTAGCATAGCGAAGATAGGGTAGCATGAAATCATTTTATGGAAAACGTGTATCCCACTCTATCATTAGGTTCAACTGGTTAGAAAAATATATGTTTCAAAAAGGCTAAACATATTTACCAGGGGAAAATATTTTGTAAAAAACAGAGTTTTTAAGGCTAAATTTGTTTAATAGGTGGAAAAGGTTACAGTTTGTTATGATGATACCTTATTAGGTAGGAGCTAGATTTCAAAAACAGGCCCTACAATAAGATGTATACTACAGAAAGCCTGATTCTCCTAGAGCCACTCCACATCTGATATTACACTCACAGCAGTACTGCACGCCTCTTTATAGGTATTCATTTCATTGGCTAGAGAAAATTACATTTGGTAGAAACATCATCTTACAGAGATTTCGAGATGCAGCTCAGACCCAGTATATAGTGTCAGAAGAAGATAATGCTTCACTGGACAACACTCATTCATGCTCAGCATTTTGGTACCTCTGCCAGTGTGAACCAATGAAAACCTTACCTATTCTCCAAATCTGAACACTTTTGCATAATCACTTTTACTTTCTTTCTAACAGAGACCTCATTATACGATTACCAGTCACAGAATGTGAATCACATGTACTAATGGCTGAGTTGTGATTCCAGAACGCAATCAGCAATCCCCATACATGTTCATGATTTGTAAATCCAGAAATCTGCTTTTGCCATAAAGACCTGTGAGCGGGAAGGGAAAACAACTGCACCAACAAGTGTGAGTTTACATGTGGTGCAAAATTGCATTTCCTGAATGTAAAGAATGTAATACTTTATTGCACAACATGCACCCTAAATATATAAATACACACAAGAATGCTGCAGAAACCCTGACTGTGACAGGACCACTCAAAATCTAGTATTGCCCATAGAGCATTAGTATACAGAAATATCTAGTTATTCATGTTATTAGGAAGGGAAAACTACAATAACTAGACACAATTCTATTGAGATTAAGAATGCAGCCTGCCGTGACTTTGTACAGTGTGAAAACCAAAGAAGTGAAGCAAAAATGTAGACGTTGCGTAGGATTCGAAATTACATTTGCAAAATATAAAGAATGTAATCCTTTACTAGAAAACACTTCCCCACATTAGTAAAGGAACACAGGCCTCCATTGATTAAACATTTACAAATATAGAGACTCTCTTTAAAATACACACATGTTCTGAATGCCACTCAAACACTCTCTTCAAAACACCAAAAGTGGCAATTAAACCCTTTGCAGAAAAATCACATTTGTACTGCTCTGTGACTCACAAACATCACTAGCCAAACAACTGAAGACAATGAATCTACATCAGTTAGTCAAAGGAGTAACACACACAGCGGGACACATGCTAGATGCAATTTTCACCCAACAAAAATGTTATCACCACAACGCCATCAATACAGATCCTCTGGACCGATCACCTCATCGTTACATTCGTGATCATGCTACCTACAAAAGCAGCCCAACAATCTGACAAACTGCTGACTATCTTGAAAATAAACTGGAGGACTATAAAAGATAGCAATTTAGTAGAATAACTGGAATTCAACAAACCATCAACCACAAATATGAACTAAGTTCACCTTGACAGAAAAACAGAACTACTTCACAAATGTATACTGGAACAATCAACGATATCTCCTAGGAAAAAACGTTCACCCCATCACACAAGAGATCAAGGCAAAATGGTTTACCCCACTACTCAGCGTCAAGAAAGGACAAGTAGCTTGAACTAGAATGGAGAAAAAAATACGACTAGGCAAATAAATCCCAATTCAAACGACAAATCCGTTCATACAAAAAGGAAATCCATAAGGCCAAAAGGAAATACTATGACAACTGAATCACCCAGGCTGCCAATACCTAAAAAGAACTGTTCAATATCATTAATCATTAATTAACCCTAGGGTGACCCAACACACCGATACCCTCACTAAAGCTATGCAATGACCTTCCTGACCACTTAAAAATCAAAATCAGCGCCATTTACCAAATCATACAAAACACACTGGTCAACCAAAATACATAACCCGTCCCCCTCCAACCGAGGATCGTCAAAACAAACTCCAAAGCTTCACCCAAATATCAGCAGAGACATTCGTCTAACTGGTAAGAAATAGCAACAAAGCCGGCTCCCCCTTGCACCCCTACCATAAAAGTCAATTCTCACTCAGGGCACACCAATAGAATAATACAGAAACCTCTTCAACCTATCACTTTCAATAGGGAAAATACCACAATATTTCAAATCAACATACATCAAACCACTCTTCAATGACGCAGCAGGCAACATGGAAGATCTCTCCAACGTTAGGGCCATCTCAAACTTCACCTACCCAGCAAAACTACTCAAAACCTACATCTATAGAATAACAAAAGAATACATAGAAAAACACCTACTGCTGGACTAAGCACATATCTGTTTCAGACATATGAGAGGGACTGAAAATATGGGATGACCTAAAGACAAATGCAGTCTCAGACACCACTGCAGCTCTGATTCTTCTGGATCTCTCTGTGGCATTCAGCACAGTCAACCATGACATCGTCATCAGGAGACTGGAAGAAATTGGAATCACTGACCTAGACGTACTCTGGATTAAATCATTGCACCAGATAGAATAGAAACTGTCTGGATTAAACCTTTTAAATCCACTTTAAGTGAAACCACCTTCTTTTCCTAACTGCTCTTCAACATCTTCCTGACTTCACCAATCAAGCTCATTAAAAGATCCAGCTTCAGATGCTACAACTAGGCTGATGACACACAGATCATCTACAAAATATAAGACAAACTTGAATAAAACACAAAACTGGAAGACTGTCTACAAGTACTCTATGGCTGGATGAACACAAACAGCCACAAATTCAACCCAGGCAAAACAGAAATAATGGTTATACCCAAAAACAGCAGAAACTTCTACTACATCTCAGGGCCACAGAACTAGGAACAGCACCAAGACTGTCAACGACTGTAAAAACCTTGGGTCCTGCTGGACAATGAACTAACACTAGAACGACAAGTTAATACAATAATAAAGAAATGTTTCTTCCTCCTTCACATGGTAATAAGAATCCTACCGTTCCTCGCCTTCACCCATGAAACAATCACCAACATCTCCCTCATCATGTCCAGAATAGACTACGCCAACAGCCTATACCTAGGAATGCCTGAACGCCTACTAGAAAAAACAAAAAAAAACATCCAAAACACAGCAGCCAGACTCTTGCTTGGACTAACACGAAGAGAACACATCACCCAAGCACTGAAAATGCTGCACTGGCTACTGATAATGCAACAAATAAGGTTCAAAACTATGTGCATAACGCACAGAGCAATCCACGGTCAAGCAGAAGATATCCTAAAAAATAAAATAACCATCTACCTTCCCAAAAGACCACTCATATCAAGCAACGCAATTCGCCAACAAACACAACCACAAAATAAAAGAAAATTTGGGGGCTCATCTTTCTATCACCGGGCAGCAAAAACCTGGAACTGCCGCCCAAAAAAACATACGCAATACAAGGAAATTCAGAAAACTACTTAACACTTGGCTATTCACATCAGAATCAGAAGGATTATGACTAGGAAAATAAAGACTCTGCTGGTATGGAACCCCAACAACAAACCCAGGGAGGGACCCAAAATCCCCTAACTTAACCATTGCTAGCCTGGAGGTGGGAGAGGCCAGCGCAACCACTCATGTCCATATGCCTGTAGAACCGAAAGGGGAAAGCCAACAACCAGCTAAGCACCTGTCAACCTTACTGTCACATAATCTCCAACAACACAGGACAGTCAGAGATGATGAGCACAAAGTCCATAGCAATGAGGTAAGAAGAAAAAACACGGACCCATCTATAAAAGCTTAATTTTCCACATAAACATCTCCAGTGCAAACACACACAAACACAGCTGTGCACAGCAATCCGCAATCAATTCACCACACTGCAACAAAATACAAACAACACATAATGATACACAACAGCACATGGTAATTGGACTGACCTGAAAATCACACCTAAACTCAGGTAACCGTGCAAACCCAGCCGAAGCTGCCAACAGAACACCACAACTCTCACTTTACCTATTCCTGCTTTACCATACTAACCACTCCCACACACCCCTTCACACCGTCCTTTTTCAGATCCACCAGAGCACTAGAGGACTACGCTGGTGGTGATAAAGCGCGGTACAAATTCTCTTTAACATTAAAATTTCTAGCCTGTATAGGCATGATGTAGTACACCTAACTGATTAAGGAAATCCTGTGTTCCTTGATCACATCAAAGCAGTACTCCTAATGTTTTGAAATACTACACTCAGTGTACCACAAACAAGTCATTTTAAGGTCTACCTATTACATATGTGACAAGGCCTGCATACATGCCCTGTCAGGGAAAGCAGGGAGCCCACCCAAAACATACTGTGGTGCCTGAGTGAGTGTTTACCGGGCCTCTCCCCTCCCCATTCTACCTGTAATGATTGATTTATTTATTTTTACATTTATAATGTATGATGACAGCACCATGCCTCCAGGAAGCACTGATGGGGAGAAACGGCAACGAGAAGCATCAGAAGGAAGACATCATCCAGCAAAAACTCTACTGGCCAACACGCCATCCAGAAATAGAGGTCTTATTAATTAAAGTTCCACCAGCCCATCAGGGACATTAAAAGACCCACCAGAAGGCCTTATCAAACAGGGACGCCAGTCCCCCAGAAAGTATTTTTCTTTTCTATCCTCCCTAAGCACTTCTCCTGCCACACCACCTTCAGCTAGGTAAGTGATTGAACAGGGTGAATATCCAATCCTGTGATGGGGTGGGGTATTTAAGAAGGTGCATGTGAGTTGTGCAATGTGGGTTAGTTGGGTGAGGACAGACGGTGGAGAAAGACATCTGAGAGCCCAGAGGAGACAAAAGCGAAAGAAGTGTGGAGGTTATGGGTGAGAGGGTGTGTGTGGAGTATTTCTCTTTGAGAGTAGGGAGTGTTTGAACTAGTGTTAGAGTAGAAAGTAGTAGTAGTTGGGTGTGGTGGTAGTAGCAGGAGGTGGCAGTTGGTAGTAGTGGATGGTAGTTAGTGGTAGTGGTTGTATTGGGAGTGACAGTAGTGGGAGATGGTTTGTGAGAGTAGTAGGTGAAACACTTGTGTACAGACACATTATAAATGCCTTATATCATATCTGAAGGAACAGGGGAGAGAGGTAACGGTGGTAGCGTGGCAATAGTAGGAATAGAAGTTGGTATAGTAATAAGGAAGAAGAAAGGGAAAATTAGAGGTATTGGTAGTAGAGTGGCAGTTGGAAAAAGCAAAGTGATAACATCTAAGGGTGGAGGTGGGAAGGCAGAGAGTGAGAGTGGAGGAATAGTGGTATGGCAGGAGAGGGCACATCCCATGGCCCAGTGTATAGAAGGGCCAGGATAGACTGTGCGTGCATGGAGAACAAGTGGAAGTAGAAGGAAGCACCAATCCATATGCCCATAGAGTACTACTCGGGGCTAGGTCAGGGCCAACTAGAAGAACTCTAGAAATTTAGCCAGCCATCATCTTAGGGGTACCCTTTTTAGCCTATGGAAGAAACGCAGATAGTAGGCGTTACCTTTCATTAATACTTACAACCCCTATTAGGGATGCTTGGGACAGGTAGGTGGGATAATGCCGAGAAAGTTGAGAGAGAGAGGGATGGCCCGAGTGTCAAATCTCCCAAGAGGACTCAGTAGGTCCTAAAGAACAATGAAAACAGAAGCCATTCTGACCCTTTGTATTTTAATAAAAACCCTTGGACTTACAATCTGAGTTGATGTGGTTATTTGAGGTGGACCACCCAGTCACAATATGCAGACATATAATAACATACACAACTTTTTTTTAAATCATTTTGATAGCTGCTTTTATAGCTGCTGTTATGAATAACCCTTTATAACCGTGGGTACACATACATATTGTATACACTCAAAAACACATATAACAAAGTTTTCAAAGTTCAAATGACACAAGGATAGAGATGATGACATGAAATCAGAAAGACATGTACAATTGTGTGGTGTTACATCCATGAAATAATCTGATTACTGCACAGAAATGTCTGTACTAATAGCTGCGGCTACCTAAAGGCATTCATACCCGCGGCTACACAAGCCCGCCAATCAAAATGATGTCCAATTTGCATGATGATAGCCATGGGTAGGAACCCCTGCTTGTAGCCGTGGGTACACGTACATTTTTTACATAATAAAAGACACATATTGCAAAGCTTTCAATGACATAAGGGGAAAGGTGAGGACATGGAATCAGAAAGACGTGTAAAATTGTGAAATGTAACATCAACTTAATAATATGATTACTGCACAGAAATTTGCATCATAATACCCACGGCTCTCACGGCAGTTATACATGTTGCTAAACAGGCACACCAAAATACACAGTGACAAATTGGCGGGAACATAGACGCAGTGTGATTGTAACCCACAGCTACATATGCTATGGAATAGACTCACTGGCCCATAAAATCCTTCACAAATATGCACTTTATTTATTCTGACAATGGGTCTCATTGCGAGGTTTCTAGTCTGGGCGTAACCCTGCCGATGCCCGGGAATTCAGTAGCCGGTAAAATGTAAGTACCCATTCCAATAGAGTGCAATAGGGCACCCCTACTAAACCCTATCTTGTGGCAAGTTAAATGGATGCTCATAGGTTCTCACTGGGCCGTCCACTAACATCCCTGTTTTATTCCCAACCTTTAAGCCCAAACATAATACATACATAGCAACTGAAAAAAAAGTGTACACATATATTTAACAACCCTCCCAACAGACTTCAAACAACAGAATGCTACACCTCTAAAAATCAACTTATAGATGATAGCCCTGACCAATACATCCTAGGATTACAAGCATGTGAGGATCTCCTCTGGACACAAATACTTCCATGCTCTCGACACAGGACACATAGAAACAGACCTGCCAATCAATGCAACAGCAGGTATGCTATCTTACATTAGCTCAGGAGCAACATGCTTGTCTTGCCACTAAGAGCACCTGTCAGAACCCAGTAGTTAGAGACTGTGATAAGGCGTGAAGAGCATTATAAGAACCCCACTAGAATAACCCACCCCCTGCTCTTTCATATCCACCTGCCCCATATCTCCCAATGGCAAACAACCCTTCCTTTTTTCTTGCAGTGGCACACCAGCGAGGCTGCCAACTTGATTGTGTTGTTTTGTCATGTCTGTGAATTTTCTTGGCCGATAGCTTGGAATTGGTAGTCAGGGGTATCCACGATCTTTGTGCAAATATTTGCAAAGTTGTCTCCTGAATCGCTGTATTGTATAGTAACTACGTTTGTCATGTTTATTGCACTTTACCACATCTGCCATCAGTAACATGTTGACATATTCTATGTCAAGACAGGAGGCTTCATATTATGCATTACAATCTTTATGACACAACACAGCATCAAAGATAATTTTTAAAACAAATCAGTTTTAACAAAATAGACTGGGAAAAAAAAAATATAGTATCTCAGTGGAAACAAAGGGAGGAATCCCCAGTCCAAGATGAAGCCAGGTCATGCCCTGCCAGCAACCAATAGGAAGAGACCCTCCCGCATATAAGTCCTTTCCTCTAGTAGCAACTCCTCTTTCTTTGCTGCTGATGCCACAAGCTAAGAGCATTTGTTTCACACTTGCACTTTGTTGCTAGTTGGTGTCTTTGTGAGAATAGAAATGTTGTTTCTGCTTTAATAGCTTTGTGCAGTTACATTTACACTTGCTGTCCCGTTTGTCCCTAATTTACAGTGACTGTTTACAGAAGTGCATAGCGAACGCTGAGTTAATTTATACTCCCTTCAACGGTCGCATGCGCTTCAGCGCCCCTCCGATCCGAGCGTTCTATTTACCGAAGGCCCAAGCGTTCAGTGTACGACTCGGGGCCTTCAGTGTTACACGCTAGTGTGTGCATTAAAGAGGCAGCTCCGCCTCTGTCCCTCCAAGCATTCCGTGCTGATTTAATCTGCTCAGCCTTCAGGGTTGAGCGGTTACCTGCTTGGCGAGCGTGGGTGTGTCAGTTAATTTATTCACCCTTCAGGTTTGAGAACTCGTCTGCTCGGCGAGCATGGGTGTGGAGGTGACAGCATCTCCTCCTCCTATTACCAGATGTGCTTCGTCTGGTAGTGGACTGCTCGGCTTCCAGGCCACGTCTGGTGCTTGGCTTCTAGGCTACGCCTGTTATCTGCATTTCATTTGTTCTTCGGAATATCCTGCAAGCACATTTCCTGCATCACACAGCGTTCTGATGCTGTTATTTGTTTTCTGCTTGCCTTCCAAGTGCTGCCTAGCCTTCTCTGTGCCCAAAGCATCCTGTGAAAAATAATTTCCTTACCTCCATATTTCACAGCTGTTGCACTGTGCCAAGGAGGCTACCCATTTACATTTATCTTTGATTTTCAGTACAGTGCCCTCATTCATTACGTTATAATTATGATTGCATCCAAGGGATTAGAGGGACACCCTTCTGCAGATGCTAGTACCCAGGTTAGGCCTTTGAAAACAAGTGAGAGGTCTGGGAAGGATTTCCGGGGTTAGGGGCTCAGGGGAGGGCTCCCTCTTTGCCCCCCCCCCCCTTCAGTAACTAGGGCTATTCAAGATTCTATGGACTTTGCCTTTCTTAACATTAACTCAACCCTGGCCTCAGACTTTGATAGGCTAATTAAGAAAATGTCTGATTTTCACCCTCTTTCTGATCCGGGTCCTTCACTGGCAGTGCAGCATGTCCCTAAGAAATGTTCCGCTAAATATAAGCATTTGGAAGGACAACTCAGTCCTGTGTCCAGTTCTCCAAGTCTGACTCATTTCCCTAATAGGGCCCGGAAATGTAAGTTGGAGGGACACCAAAGTCATTTCCTCCAGTTAACACCCCTTCAACTCCCATGTCCTCGCAGAATAGTTCTGAGGAGTCCGACTCCCCACCCAAGAGGCGTAAAATAAGGGGACCCCTGTGGATTTGTCCCAAGGAACTACTGGTCCTTTGATAGACGATAGTGGGGTGTCGTTTTTTGAACGCTCCATCATCCAACACCGAACACCCAAGGTCAGCGGAGTGGCACCCTTTTGGTGCTGTTTCTTTTTTTTTATCATTGGGTCAGAAGACTTCTGCCCAAGGAAGACAGGAACAAGTTGTGTTCTGAATGTACTAGACCTGTTATTCCGGTTAAGGTGGCCCTTACCCCTGATATTGATCAACCTATTGTGTCTTTCTTATCCCAGAAAGGAAAGGGCCCCAAGAAGGGGGTTGCTAAATCCCTGCGCAGTTGCCAGGACAAGTTGTTAGACATTTTGGGTCCCTTGAATTAGCGGAAGAGGCTGTGCTCACTAAGGCTCCAGTTGATGTCCAGGCTCTTCGAGGCTGGGTGCAAAGAGCGGTATGCCCGCTCGGCAATACCAATGCTGCCGTTTCCAGGGAGAAGTGCAAGTCCCTTCTTATGTGCATTGACCCCAAGTTACGAGATATGCCAGAGGGGGAAGCAGGCCCTAAAGCCCAGGGCAATCTGTTTGGGGACAGGTTTATTACACACCTTCACTGCACTGGATAAGGCCAAGGCCAACTTCAGGAAGGTTTTTGGCTATAAGGTTTTCGATAAGGCCAGACGAGGTAGAGCCCGCTCTTCTGGCCCTTCCTTCCATGGCTCTTACCACCCCCAATAATATGCTTCCAGAGGTGCACATCGTTCCTGCAAATGTTTGGGGGACAGGTTGGCAAGGTTATTTTATCAGTGGGAGGTGCTCACTTCAGATCCATGGGTATTACAAACAGTACAGGGGGCTCAAATAGAGTTTTACTACCCTCCCTGTTAGCTCACTCCTCCCTTCCCCTCTCGTTCGACAAGGTCAAACAGAAGTTAGTGGATGTAGAGGTCTGGGATCTCATCTTCAAGGGGGCAGTAGTCCCAGCCACTTTCAGAGCCTCCCAGCTTCTCAGCATGATGTTCCTGGTGCCAAAACCCAAGGTCAGGTTTCGACTGGAGGGAAATGGTCAGCTGAAGAGAAATCTCTACATATAAATTGTCTGGAAGGAGCTACTGGCGGGCTCCTTTGCAGTCAAGAACCTCCTCAAGGATGAGGGAGAATGGCTGTGTCCTTCTTTAGATGGACAATGTCTCAGCAGTAGGTTACATAAACCACCTGGGGGGGACCCACTCAAAAGCCCTAGCGGATCTAGCAAGGGAATTCTGGCAATTTTGCCTAGACAGGAACATTCTCTTAAAAGGAGAGTATCTCCCGGGGGCCAGCAATGCTGTGGCAGACTGGAATTCCAGGCTTTTAGGGAGAATTCTCCAGAATGGCTAATTTCCCTTACCTACTGAGTCCCTCAGCAGATTTGCTGGATTTCTAGGATTTATTGTTGTTAGGTAAGATTTCCACAGGGCTGGTAAATCTTCCTTGCCTGGTTCAACTCCAGAACTTTTTGCTTTTCTAGTGAGATATTTTCCATTAATACCTCAGTGAGTGGGAACCTTTTTCCACACTCACCTGTCTTTAACTCTTTTTATGGGTGTCATTTTTAAGACTCTCCATAGTGTCTTTTTAAAGTTATCATGTCTAACAACTTATTGGCAATAAGTGCCTGTTGCTGCTGGGTTGCCCTAGGGGCTCCCCCTTTAACTTTCTTGTGCTAACCTTGAGTGAACTACAGTTCCCAAGGGTAGAAAGGATCTTTGGATCCCTTTTACATTTACTTCTGTGAAACCAGCACACCCCACCTTATGTGGAGTGCTGGGGAGATACAATGTATCCCCTTTCACATTTAAACTGTAACAATTCTGTTACAGTGACAAGCTTACCTTTAATGGCTGGTGGCAGTGATACCTTTTACTAATTTGGTGCACCTTTACCGCGTGCTGTAATCACAGCTGCAGTAAAGGCACCTAAGGGTGCTCATTTTTACCAAAATGGCCCCTGTCTTCTTTTTCTGCCATTTTAGTGTTTCTTGTCGTTTCTTGTTCCTTCCCCTGACATCCAGGGCGGGAAAATCCTTTGTTTGAGTTTTGTCTTCGGCGGGAGGCCCCTTGGACACCCCGCCCAGGCTCCAGTCAGTCTGTAAGCACAGGAAGTGGGGGAGGGGTCCCAAACTTCCCCCTCCTTTGTCTTAGGTCTTCCTTCAACTGGGACAAATCCCAGTGGGGGGTTGGCTGTCCTGATTGGACAGCCAAACGCCCCTTTCTTGTAAAATGCGGGGAGAGAATGCAGAGGTTGTGTTGCAGTTCCTGATAAATACTGGAAACCTGGAGGCTGAAGTCATGTCGACCACTGGAACTGAAAACGGAAGAGGATGACGAAGGAAAAGCTGCGGGAATGATTTCCAGCGGCCGGAGAGCCTGCTTTGTAACCGGAGCCTGCTGCAGCCCTTCCTTACGATCGACCTGGGGTCTCCGAAAACGACGACCCGAACCCAGAGCCTGGTGAGACCCACTAGACTCAAGACGACCTGCATTTTGAGCCATCCCACGGGTTCCTGCGACCTTGCGTTCTTGCAATACCCCAATACCCTGGGACCTCCTGCCACTGTGCGGTGCATGGTCTTCCGAATTCCGAATCTCGCTGAAACTTCGTGGGCCTCTTGGTCTATCTCCAGAGACACGAATCGAGTCCAAAAAGTCCCCTCACAAGAGTGCTGGACCTTTTAAACGACGAGAATTCAACCGCAATTTTCTGTCTTCATCTGTGCTCCTTGAAAAGGCGCCAAACCCGCAGAACCGCATTCAGCCGCAAGAGAAATCTTGCCTAGAGCCTTCTTCATCGATCCCTGCTGCAAAGTCCCTTCTGAGGTCTTGTGTTCAGTCTCCAGGACAAGGAATCCAGTGACCGGGTATTTGGCTGCAGTCCCTGAAGTTCTCCTGCTGCAATCTCTTCTCCATTGCTGAGGTACTGTGTTGGCTTGGGTATATACTTACCTTAAGCCTGTTGGGATTTCTGTGTAGTCCTGGGGTGTTTTCTGTGATTGGGAGGTCCCTCGTCCAGTACACCCAGTCCCACTGCTAGAATCCTGCTGGGGTGTCTGCTGTGAAGCCCCTGGACCCTCTTCTAACCCTAGAAGTAAAGTCCTCACTTGGTTGCCAGTTTTCCTAAGGAAACCCTGACTTTTGCTACTAAAGAACTTATTCTAACACTGCCTGTTAGTCACTAGTCCTAGTGACCCCCCTTCTGCCACTGAGAACACTCATGCTCAAAGGGAAAGACTTTGAAGGGATTGGGACTTCTGCCTAGCAAAGAAATCAAGTGTTTTACTTACTTGTAAAGAGTTGGTTGGTTGGTAACTGTAATTCTAAGAGTGAACAGTTACAAAAGTTCTTACTGATCTTGAATGTGTGATGCACTGTTCTTAAAAGTATGGTTAACATCTTTTCTTCCTTAGCCACTGTTTTGCCAGTCTAAAAGAAAATAGATGTAAAGGTATTTTACTCTCCTGTGATTAGGTTGTGCCTCTTTACAAAAGTAATGTGTTGGTATCACCAGGTTAGTCCTGCTAGGATAACTGTATGAATGTCCCCCAACTGGGTCTTGCTTCCCCTGACTTGCTGCTAGCCTGTCTTTAATAAGTCTACAATAGGTTGTTGCCTACCTAGAATATCTATTCTGTAAAGTGTGACATTGGGTTTTACTTTCCCCTTCATTGTGAAGTTAAAGTAAGTGGGTTCTACTTACCTTGTGATAGCTGTGTGCCATCCAAAACAAGTGACAAGAGTTATTGCTTATCTCAATCTGGGGTTCCCTGATTTCCAAAGCATCTGTAATTATATTACATCCATTAGGTTTTGCTCACCTGGTATAACTGTGTGTTATGACAAAAGTAGTGATAGGTTTTTACTGCACCTAGAATAAGTGTTTCACTATTCACCAAAAGTATATTGTCCAGTTGACTGTTTATGTGATTTGTTCCAAGAGTCACTGTACAACTGGAAGGGCCTACTGTCCTTGTATTACCAAAAGTAATCTAAAAGTAACCATTGGTCTTTTACTCCCAAGGAATAGGCTTGGCCTATACTAAATGTGTATAACAAGGTTTTGACTTCCCTAGAACTACTGTTAGGTGTTCCAAATAAGGTCTATACTTGGGTCTGTGTACTTTCAAGTATAGCGTTGTGTTTTATATTGTGATTTCATATAATGTTTCAGTATTTACTTAACCCCTAGATTTATCTGGGCCTACTTGTATTTAAATAAATCCTTTATTTTTATAATACATAGTGTTTCAGTGTTTCTTTGGATCATTTGTATTACAATTTTCACATGTACTGTATCTACTGCCCTCTCTCCCTCCTAAGATAAGCCTGGCTGCTCTGCCTACGCTACCATGTACTCAGGTGGTACAGTCTTATACTAAGAGTGGAGTCTGGTACTGCCTCAGTTGAATGGTTTTACTAGGCCCTTAACTGGACTTCAGAAAAACTGACCTAACACTGTTGGCATGCGCTGGGATCAAAGTGGATTGCATTACATTGATTATTGATATACTTTGTGTCCAAAGGAAACCATCCAGTAGGTTTGGTTTAGCCAAGGTAAAGTGTACTTACTGTATTTAACACAAGAACCAACACCACGGCCTGCTTTAGGCCTGAGGACTCCTCTTATGCTGCAATAGAACATTTGGTCATAATGTGTATAGAGAAGGGCCTCAATTGTGAAGGAAGTAAGCTTGAATTATTACAAAGGTTAGGGGACCATATGCATGGTTCCAGTGAACCTGTGTCCACTTCTTACAATATTGCTGGGAGTGAGGATGATGAGGGTTCAGACAGCTGTCCAAACTCCTCAGAGGAGGAATATGAGGGTTCTGATGAGGAGGATGTTTGTTCACCCCCCTCTCCTTCTCTTGCCTCTACCTTACTGCCTACCATGTGCTCTGAGATATCTAAGGAACTGAATATAAGAAAATTCCTGTGGGAAAACAATATGAAGATGGGGGACTATGAGAAAAAGTATAACAGGTCTGTAGAAGACCATTTTCTGCACCCCTCTTCTTTTTCCAGGTCTTCTGTGTCTGCAGCTTCCAGGTTCCCAGAATTGGTGAGTCAGTATGATATGAAGTGTGACATTGTTGTATGGCTGAAAACTTTTGACCTCACTTGTAAAAGGTTTGGTCTGTGTGAGAGTGATAGAATACCCTGGGTTCTTTTTAGACTTCCCAAGAGGGACTACCATGTGCTCTTGGATTTACCTGAAGTAGAAATAGGTAACTGGGATAGGGTAAAAACAGCTCTCATAGATAGATAT
The DNA here is from genome assembly GCF_040938575.1 of Ambystoma mexicanum. Taxonomy (NCBI): domain Eukaryota; kingdom Metazoa; phylum Chordata; class Amphibia; order Caudata; family Ambystomatidae; genus Ambystoma; species Ambystoma mexicanum. The sequence continues at coordinate 264,752,254 of NC_090935.1, read as the reverse complement.
CAGAAAAAAACTTCTACATATCTATACTCCTTAAGGGACTCTGAGCATAGATGTAGGTCAAAAAGTGCTGTCTCCTCATCCCTTAAGAAATCTGTCAATACTGAGTATAGCAGAAAAGCTGTGGTCTTAGACTCAGCTGAGCCCCCTTGTAAAAAGGCTGAGGCTCTTAACCTTGAAGTAAGAGAGGTCCCCTTAGGAGACCCCTCTTTAGAGATAAAAGGCATTAACTGCCACTCTGAAGGGCACTTGGGTGTAGCACCCATAACTTCAAATAGGGATAAAGCCCCTAGGCCCACAAAGCTAGAGGTCACTCCTGTGACCCCACCTTTAGCTGCTGCTAAGGTGATAGAGCCTCTTGAAAAACCACATGTAGTGGAAGTGGTTCAACTAGTTCCCAGAAACTTAAAAACTTCTGTCCTAGTACCCATATGGTGTAATACCATTAACCAGGTCACTGCTGTGACCCCACCTTCAGTTAACACTGAGTTTATAGAACCTCTTGAAAACCCACCTAGAGTGGAAGTGGTTCAACCTGTGGATAGAAACTTATGTATTCCTGTCCAATCTATAACACTGTGTAAACACTTTGTTGAACCTGACAAGAACCTTAGTGTTCATGTCACACACCCTGTGTGGTGTATGTCCTTTAGAATAAAGGCCCCTTCAGTTAAACCTGTAGTGGCTGAAACATTTGAAAACCCTCTTACAGTGGAAATGCTTCCTAAAACTCTAAACATGGATACGCCTGAAAACCCACTTACAGTGGAGGTGATCCAGATGGATGTACAAAGCTTAGGTGTTTTTAACAACCCTAAGAGGGCAAGGAGTTTCCTTGACCCCAAGGTAGGAATTGAGTTTTCTCCTGTAGTTCAGAGTGCCCAGAATGTAACTTCTAGGCCTGAAAAACTGAACACCAAAAAAAGTTATAAGAAACCTAAGAGTAGCTTTCTTACTAGGCCTTCTAATAAAAAGCCTGTGACTCCAACTACTCCTACAGGAGAGATGGATAGGTGTTCTGACAAGGCTAGGGTCTCTGTTTCAAGAGACCATTCTAAACCTGTAGGATCCTCTATAGCGAATCCTACTGTAAGTCCTAATGTTAGCAGGGCAACCTCTAACAAAGGCAAATCAAAATCTAGACTATTAGGGAAATGGGAGCACAAACCATGCTCTACCATTTCAGTTCCAATTCTAAAGTCTTTGACCCACACTACTTCTGAGGAAGGGGTGGATAGACAAGATGGAAACCTAACTAGGCCTTTGAGGACTGGTAAACCTCAAAGCTGGTGGAAATCCAGAAAAGATATGTCTAAGGCTAAACCCCTTGACATTGTGGGCTCTTCTGCTGAAGACCCCCTTGTAAATCCTAGTGTTAGAAGGGAAAACCCTAACCAAGGTAAAAACAGATCTAAGAGGAAGTGGAAGGATGTACAATGCTTTGCCACAACCCCTCCAACTAGGATACCTGAGACCCAACCTGCTCATGTGAGAGAGGTGGTGAGGAATCATGGAGACCCCTCTAGGTCTAAGGGATTTCTTTATAAGAACCCTTTTAAAAAGCCTATTGTAGGTTCAGAGGTTGTCACAACTTCTGAGGGACTGTTTAAACAGATCCCCTATACCTTAGACAAGAGTAAAGTGCCTAACACTACTTGTAGGTCATATAGTTTGCAAATGATAACTAATATAAGAAAAAGTATCACAGCAAGGGTTACAAAAAGATTGCTAGTTGACTCAGCAAACAGTTTAACCGACTAGAAACAAGAGATCTACCCAGGTGAGGATTAGCTTCCCCTGTTCCTTAGTCTGGGGGGGACGAGTGTTAGGTAAGATTTCCACAGGGCTGGTAAATCTTCCTTGCCTGGTTCAACTCCAGAACTTTTTGCTTTTCTAGTGAGATATTTTCCATTAATACCTCAGTGAGTGGGAACCTTTTTCCACACTCACCTGTCTTTAACTCTTTTTATGGGTGTCATTTTTAAGACTCTCCATAGTGTCTTTTTAAAGTTATCATGTCTAACAACTTATTGGCAATAAGTGCCTGTTGCTGCTGGGTTGCCCTAGGGGCTCCCCCTTTAACTTTCTTGTGCTAACCTTGAGTGAACTACAGTTCCCAAGGGTAGAAAGGATCTTTGGATCCCTTTTACATTTACTTCTGTGAAACCAGCACACCCCACCTTATGTGGAGTGCTGGGGAGATACAATGTATCCCCTTTCACATTTAAACTGTAACAATTCTGTTACAGTGACAAGCTTACCTTTAATGGCTGGTGGCAGTGATACCTTTTACTAATTTGGTGCACCTTTACCGCGTGCTGTAATCACAGCTGCAGTAAAGGCACCTAAGGGTGCTCATTTTTACCAAAATGGCCCCTGTCTTCTTTTTCTGCCATTTTAGTGTTTCTTGTCGTTTCTTGTTCCTTCCCCTGACATCCAGGGCGGGAAAATCCTTTGTTTGAGTTTTGTCTTCGGCGGGAGTCCCCTGGACACCCCGCCCAGGCTCCAGTCAGTCTGTAAGCACAGGAAGTGGGGGAGGGGTCCCAAACTTCCCCCTCCTTTGTCTTAGGTCTTCCTTCAACTGGGCCAAATCCCAGTGGGGGGTTGGCTGTCCTGATTGGACAGCCAAACGCCCCTTTCTTGTAAAATGCGGGGAGAGAATGCAGAGGTTGTGTTGCAGTTCCTGATAAATACTGGAAACCTGGAGGCTGAAGTCATATCGACCACTGGAACTGAAAACCGAAGAGGATGACAAAGGAAAAGCGGGGGGAATGATTTCCAGCGGCCGGAGAGCCTGCTTTGTAACCGGAGCCTGCTGCAGCCCTTCCTTCCAATCGACCTGGGGTCTCCGAAAACGACGACCCGAACCCAGAGCCTGGTGAAACCCACTAGATTCAAGACGACCTGTATTTTGAGCCATCCCACGGGTTCCTGCGACCTTGCGTTCTTGCAATACCCCAATACCCTGGGACCTCCTGCCACTGTGCGGTGCATGGTCTTCCGAATTCCGAATCTCGCTGAAACTTCGTGGGCCTCTTGGTCTATCTCCAGAGACACGAATCGAGTCTGAAAAGTCCCCTCACAAGAGTGCTGGACCTTATAAACGACGAGAATTCAACCGCGATTTTCTGTCTTCATCTGTGCTCCTTGAAAAGGCGCCAAACCCGCAGAACCGCATTCAGCCGCGAGAGAAATCTTGCCTAGAGCCTTCTTCATCGATCCCTGCTGCAAAGTCCCTTCTGAGGTCTTGTGTTCAGTCTCCAGGACAAGGAATCCAGTGACCGGGTATTTGGCTGCAGTCCCTGAAGTTCTCCTGCTGCAATCTCTTCTCCATTGCTGAGGTACTGTGTTGGCTTGGGTATATACTTACCTTAAGCCTGTTGGGATTTCTGTGTAGTCCTGGGGTGTTTTCTGTGATTGGGAGGTCCCTCGTCCAGTACACCCAGTCCCACTGCTAGAATCCTGCTGGGGTGTCTGCTGTGAAGCCCCTGGACCCTCTTCTAACCCTAGAAGTAAAGTCCTCACTTGGTTGCCAGTTTTCCTAAGAAAACCCTGACTTTTGCTACTAAAGAACTTATTCTAACACTGCCTGTTAGTCACTAGTCCTAGTGACCCCCCTTCTGCCACTGAGAACACTCATGCTCAAAGGGAAAGACTTTGAAGGGATTGGGACTTCTGCCTAGCAAAGAAATCAAGTGTTTTACTTACTTGTAAAGAGTTGGTTGGTTGGTAACTGTAATTCTAAGAGTGAACAGTTACAAAAGTTCTTACTGATCTTGAATGTGTGATGCACTGTTCTTAAAAGTATGGTTAACATCTTTTCTTCCTTAGCCACTGTTTTGCCAGTCTAAAAGAAAATAGATGTAAAGGTATTTTACTCTCCTGTGATTAGGTTGTGCCTCTTTACAAAAGTAATGTGTTGGTATCACCAGGTTAGTCCTGCTAGGATAACTGTATGAGTGTCCCCCAACTGGGTCTTGCTTCCCCTGACTTGCTGCTAGCCTGTCTTTAATAAGTCTACAATAGGTTGTTGCCTACCTAGAATATCTATTCTGTAAAGTGTGACATTGGGTTTTACTTTCCCCTTCATTGTGAAGTTAAAGTAAGTGGGTTCTACTTACCTTGTGATAGCTGTGTGCCATCCAAAACAAGTGACAAGAGTTACTGCTTATCTCAATCCGGGGTTCCCTGATTTCCAAAGCATCTGTAATTATATTACATCCATTAGGTTTTGCTCACCTGGTATAACTGTGTGTTATGACAAAAGTAGTGATAGGTTTTTACTGCACCTAGAATAAGTGTTTCACTATTCACCAAAAGTATATTGTCCAGTTGACTGTTTATGTGATTTGTTCCAAGAGTCACTGTACAACTGGAAGGGCCTACTGTCCTTGTATTACCAAAAGTAATCTAAAAGTAACCATTGGTCTTTTACTCCCAAGGAATAGGCTTGGCCTATACTAAATGTGTATAACAAGGTTTTGACTTCCCTAGAACTACTGTTAGGTGTTCCAAATAAGGTCTATACTTGGGTCTGTGTACTTTCAAGTATAGCGTTGTGTTTTATATTGTGATTTCATATAATGTTTCAGTATTTACTTAACCCCTAGATTTATCTGGGCCTACTTGTATTTAAATAAATCCTTTATTTTTATAATACATAGTGTTTCAGTGTTTCTTTGGATCATTTGTATTACAATTTTCACATGTACTGTATCTACTGCCCTCTCTCCCTCCTAAGATAAGCCTGGCTGCTCTGCTTACGCTACCATGTACTCAGGAGGTACAGTCTTATACTAAGAGTGGAGTCTGGTACTGCCTCAGTTGAATGGTTTTACTAGGCCCTTAACTGGACTTCAGAAAAACTGACCTAACACTGTTGGCATGCGCTGGGATCAAAGTGGATTGCATTACATTGATTATTGATATACTTTGTCTCCAAAGGAAACCATCCAGTAGGTTTGGTTTAGCCAAGGTAAAGTGTACTTACTGTATTTAACACAAGAACCAACACCACGGCCTGCTTTAGGCCTGAGGACTCCTCTTATGCTGCAATAGAACATTTGGTCATAATGTGTATAGAGAAGGGCCTCAATTGTGAAGGAAGTAAGCTTGAATTATTACAAAGGTTAGGGGACCATATGCATGGTTCCAGTGAACCTGTGTCCACTTCTTACAATATTGCTGGGAGTGAGGATGATGAGGGTTCAGACAGCTGTCCAAACTCCTCAGAGAAGGAATATGAGGGTTCTGATGAGGAGGATGTTTGTTCACCCCCCTCTCCTTCTCTTGCCTCTACCTTACTGCCTACCATGTGCTCTGAGATATCTAAGGAACTGAATATAAGAAAATTCCTGTGGGAAAACAATATGAAGATGGGGGACTATGAGAAAAAGTATAACAGGTCTGTAGAAGACCATTTTCTGCACCCCTCTTCTTTTTCCAGGTCTTCTGTGTCTGCAGCTTCCAGGTTCCCAGAATTGGTGAGTCAGTATGATATGAAGTGTGACATTGTTGTATGGCTGAAAACTTTTGACCTCACTTGTAAAAGGTTTGGTCTGTGTGAGAGTGATAGAATACCCTGGGTTCTTTTTAGACTTCCCAAGAGGGACTACCATGTGCTCTTGGATTTACCTGAAGTAGAAATAGGTAACTGGGATAGGGTAAAAACAGCTCTCATAGATAGATATCAGAAAAAAACTTCTACATATCTATACTCCTTAAGGGACTCTGAGCATAGATGTAGGTCAAAAAGTGCTGTCTCCTCATCCCTTAAGAAATCTGTCAATACTGAGTATAGCAGAAAAGCTGTGGTCTTAGACTCAGCTGAGCCCCCTTGTAAAAAGGCTGAGGCTCTTAACCTTGAAGTAAGAGAGGTCCCCTTAGGAGACCCCTCTTTAGAGATAAAAGGCATTAACTGCCACTCTGAAGGGCACTTGGGTGTAGCACCCATAACTTCAAATAGGGACAAAGCCCCTAGGCCCACAAAGCTAGAGGTCACTCCTGTGACCCCACCTTTAGCTGCTGCTAAGGTGATAGAGCCTCTTGAAAAACCACATGTAGTGGAAGTGGTTCAACTAGTTCCCAGAAACTTAAAAACTTCTGTCCTAGTACCCATATGGTGTAATACCATTAACCAGGTCACTGCTGTGACCCCACCTTCAGTTAACACTGAGTTTATAGAACCTCTTGAAAACCCACCTAGAGTGGAAGTGGTTCAACCTGTGGATAGAAACTTATGTATTCCTGTCCAATCTATAACACTGTGTAAACACTTTGTTGAACCTGACAAGAACCTTAGTGTTCATGTCACACACCCTGTGTGGTGTATGTCCTTTAGAATAAAGGCCCCTTCAGTTAAACCTGTAGTGGCTGAAACATTTGAAAACCCTCTTACAGTGGAAATGCTTCCTAAAACTCTAAACATGGATACGCCTGAAAACCCACTTACAGTGGAGGTGATCCAGATGGATGTACAAAGCTTAGGTGTTTTTAACAACCCTAAGAGGGCAAGGAGTTTCCTTGACCCCAAGGTAGGAATTGAGTTTTCTCCTGTAGTTCAGAGTGCCCAGAATGTAACTTCTAGGCCTGAAAAACTGAACACCAAAAAAAGTTATAAGAAACCTAAGAGTAGCTTTCTTACTAGGCCTTCTAATAAAAAGCCTGTGACTCCAACTACTCCTACAGGAGAGATGGATAGGTGTTCTGACAAGGCTAGGGTCTCTGTTTCAAGAGACCATTCTAAACCTGTAGGATCCTCTATAGCGAATCCTACTGTAAGTCCTAATGTTAGCAGGGCAACCTCTAACAAAGGCAAATCAAAATCTAGACTATTAGGGAAATGGGAGCACAAACCATGCTCTACCATTTCAGTTCCAATTCTAAAGTCTTTGACCCACACTACTTCTGAGGAAGGGGTGGATAGACAAGATGGAAACCTAACTAGGCCTTTGAGGACTGGTAAACCTCAAAGCTGGTGGAAATCCAGAAAAGATATGTCTAAGGCTAAACCCCTTGACATTGTGGGCTCTTCTGCTGAAGACCCCCTTGTAAATCCTAGTGTTAGAAGGGAAAACCCTAACCAAGGTAAAAACAGATCTAAGAGGAAGTGGAAGGATGTACAATGCTTTGCCACAACCCCTCCAACTAGGATACCTGAGACCCAACCTGCTCATGTGAGAGAGGTGGTGAGGAATCATGGAGACCCCTCTAGGTCTAAGGGATTTCTTTATAAGAACCCTTTTAAAAAGCCTATTGTAGGTTCAGAGGTTGTCACAACTTCTGAGGGACTGTTTAAACAGATCCCCTATACCTTAGACAAGAGTAAAGTGCCCAACACTACTTGTAGGTCATATAGTTTGCAAATGATAACTAATATAAGAAAAAGTATCACAGCAAGGGTTACAAAAAGATTGCTAGTTGACTCAGCAAACAGTTTAACCGACTAGAAACAAGAGATCTACCCAGGTGAGGATTAGCTTCCCCTGTTCCTTAGTCTGGGGGGGACGAGTGTTAGGTAAGATTTCCACAGGGCTGGTAAATCTTCCTTGCCTGGTTCAACTCCAGAACTTTTTGCTTTTCTAGTGAGATATTTTCCATTAATACCTCAGTGAGTGGGAACCTTTTTCCACACTCACCTGTCTTTAACTCTTTTTATGGGTGTCATTTTTAAGACTCTCCATAGTGTCTTTTTAAAGTTATCATGTCTAACAACTTATTGGCAATAAGTGCCTGTTGCTGCTGGGTTGCCCTAGGGGCTCCCCCTTTAACTTTCTTGTGCTAACCTTGAGTGAACTACAGTTCCCAAGGGTAGAAAGGATCTTTGGATCCCTTTTACATTTACTTCTGTGAAACCAGCACACCCCACCTTATGTGGAGTGCTGGGGAGATACAATGTATCCCCTTTCACATTTAAACTGTAACAATTCTGTTACAGTGACAAGCTTACCTTTAATGGCTGGTGGCAGTGATACCTTTTACTAATTTGGTGCACCTTTACCGCGTGCTGTAATCACAGCTGCAGTAAAGGCACCTAAGGGTGCTCATTTTTACCAAAATGGCCCCTGTCTTCTTTTTCTGCCATTTTAGTGTTTCTTGTCGTTTCTTGTTCCTTCCCCTGACATCCAGGGTGGGAAAATCCTTTGTTTGAGTTTTGTCTTCGGCGGGAGTCCCCTGGACACCCCGCCCAGGCTCCAGTCAGTCTGTAAGCACAGGAAGTGGGGGAGGGGTCCCAAACTTCCCCCTCCTTTGTCTTAGGTCTTCCTTCAACTGGGCCAAATCCCAGTGGGGGGTTGGCTGTCCTGATTGGACAGCCAAACGCCCCTTTCTTGTAAAATGCGGGGAGAGAATGCAGAGGTTGTGTTGCAGTTCCTGATAAATACTGGAAACCTGGAGGCTGAAGTCATGTCGACCACTGGAACTGAAAACCGAAGAGGATGACAAAGGAAAAGCGGGGGGAATGATTTCCAGCGGCCGGAGAGCCTGCTTTGTAACCGGAGCCTGCTGCAGCCCTTCCTTACAATCGACCTGGGGTCTCCGAAAACGACGACCCGAACCCAGAGCCTGGTGAGACCCACTAGACTCAAGACGACCTGCATTTTGAGCCATCCCACGGGTTCCTGCGACCTTGCGTTCTTGCAATACCCCAATACCCTGGGACCTCCTGCCACTGTGCGGTGCATGGTCTTCCGAATTCCGAATCTCGCTGAAACTTCGTGGGCCTCTTGGTCTATCTCCAGAGACACGAATCGAGTCCAAAAAGTCCCCTCACAAGAGTGCTGGACCTTTTAAACGACGAGAATTCAACCGCGATTTTCTGTCTTCATCTGTGCTCCTTGAAAAGGCGCCAAACCCGCAGAACCGCATTCAGCTGTGAGAGAAATCTTGCCTAGAGCCTTCTTCATCGATCCCTGCTGCAAAGTCCCTTCTGAGGTCTTGTGTTCAGTCTCCAGGACAAGGAATCCAGTGACCGGGTATTTGGCTGCAGTCCCTGAAGTTCTCCTGCTGCAATCTCTTCTCCATTGCTGAGGTACTGTGTTGGCTTGGGTATATACTTACCTTAAGCCTGTTGGGATTTCTGTGTAGTCCTGGGGTGTTTTCTGTGATTGGGAGGTCCCTCGTCCAGTACACCCAGTCCCACTGCTAGAATCCTGCTGGGGTGTCTTCTGTGAAGCCGCTGGACCCTCTTCTAACCCTAGAAGTAAAATCCTCACTTGGTTGCCAGTTTTCCTAAGGAAACCCTGACTTTTGCTACTAAAGAACTTATTCTAACACTGCCTGTTGGTCACTAGTCCTAGTGACCCCCCTTCTGCCACTGAGAACACTCATGCTCAAAGGGAAAGACTTTGAAGGGATTGGGACTTCTGCCTAGCAAAGAAATCAAGTGTTTTACTTACTTGTAAAGAGTTGGTTGGTTGGTAACTGTAATTCTAAGAGTGAACAGTTACAAAAGTTCTTACTGATCTTGAATGTGTGATGCACTGTTCTTAAAAGTATGGTTAACATCTTTTCTTCCTTAGCCACTGTTTTGCCAGTCTAAAAGAAAATAGATGTAAAGGTATTTTACTCTCCTGTGATTAGGTTGTGCCTCTTTACAAAAGTAATGTGTTGGTATCACCAGGTTAGTCCTGCTAGGATAACTGTATGAGTGTCCCCCAACTGGGTCTTGCTTCCCCTGACTTGCTGCTAGCCTGTCTTTAATAAGTCTACAATAGGTTGTTGCCTACCTAGAATATCTATTCTGTAAAGTGTGACATTGGGTTTTACTTTCCCCTTCATTGTGAAGTTAAAGTAAGTGGGTTCTACTTACCTTGTGATAGCTGTGTGCCATCCAAAACAAGTGACAAGAGTTATTGCTTATCTCAATCTGGGGTTCCCTGATTTCCAAAGCATCTGTAATTATATTACATCCATTAGGTTTTGCTCACCTGGTATAACTGTGTGTTATGACAAAAGTAGTGATAGGTTTTTACTGCACCTAGAATAAGTGTTTCACTATTCACCAAAAGTATATTGTCCAGTTGACTGTTTATGTGATTTGTTCCAAGAGTCACTGTACAACTGGAAGGGCCTACTGTCCTTGTATTACCAAAAGTAATCTAAAAGTAACCATTGGTCTTTTACTCCCAAGGAATAGGCTTGGCCTATACTAAATGTGTATAACAAGGTTTTGACTTCCCTAGAACTACTGTTAGGTGTTCCAAATAAGGTCTATACTTGGGTCTGTGTACTTTCAAGTATAGTGTTGTGTTTTATATTGTGATTTCATATAATGTTTCAGTATTTACTTAACCCCTAGATTTATCTGGGCCTACTTGTATTTAAATAAATCCTTTATTTTTATAATACATAGTGTTTCAGTGTTTCTTTGGATCATTTGTATTGCAATTTTCACATGTACTGTATCTACTGCCCTCTCTCCCTCCTAAGATAAGCCTGGCTGCTCTGCCTACGCTACCATGTACTCAGGTGGTACAGTCTTATACTAAGAGTGGAGTCTGGTACTGCCTCAGTTGAATGGTTTTACTAGGCCCTTAACTGGACTTCAGAAAAACTGACCTAACAATTGTTTTCGTCTGGTAAGAGTGTGAGACTTTTTTTCCCACTCTTACATGTGTTTTGCTGTGTGTGTTTATAGACTGTGGAGCTTCACCTACTCCATAGGCATCATCTTTTTACTGTGTGTTACACAGCACCAGAAGTGACACAGGGTTGTCTTTTTCAGACTTCCCACTTCAAACTCCATTTTCTGGGACTGACTACTGTCTCCCAGAACATGTAAAGTTGCCATTGACTTTATAAGTTCTGGAAAGGTTTAACAGTTATCCCTTTTTGTCTGTATCTCATGGAACATTATTTCGTTCCCCTTTCTTTAAGATTTGGCTGCTGGCAGCGGTATCTACCATATTTTTTCTACTGGGGTTTATTTAAATACCCTTGCTACTGTTTTATGCTAAGTTAGTAGTCTCAAACTTAAATCCACTGGACCCCAATTACTTTTATTTGGTTCTGGCTGGGTTTATTCGCCATTTCTTTTTGTAAAGGTCTTTCTTGTGTTTTACTCTGCGTGCCAAACCAGTTTGGGTTCGTTTGTTCACCGTCATTTTGGTGGGCTTCTGTACAGAAGCCCTCCTTAGGTGCCTGAATGTCTGAGGGGGACAGGATGTGAGGGAGGGGCTTGAGACTCCCTGCACAGGGTCTCCTTGGAAACCAATGTCGCAATCTGTATGATTGGTTGTGGTGACTGTCCCGCCAGGACAGCCACCCTTCTGTTTGATTGACAGCCAGGCTGTGTGAATGGGGGAAAACTGCATAAAAAGCAGGTCTCTGGGACTAGGAAGGCAGAGTTGTCACTGGATCAAGAGAACCGAAGAGAAGCTGAAAGAAGAGGACCACTACCACGACTGAATCTTCTTCCCTTGAGCTGGTAGGAGCAACCGGTTCGCCAAACATCAAGCAAGGCCTCGCACCCCTGGTCGAATCTGCTGTGCATCACCGCAGTGAACTGGATTGCCAGGAGGCTCGGACCTTGTTTGGGTTTTAAGGAGTGCACCTTTTATTTGTTGCTTTGCTCTGCTGCTGGTTTCTTCCCCTGGCAGTGCATGACCCTCCAGTCTTCCTACTTCGTGTCATTCCGACAGTCGTTTCAGGAACTGTGAGCCTGCAGGACCTGCCAGGAGCTTCTGCCTCAGCTACATTCTTCTTCTTAATTTAAGGTACTGTTCTAACCGGTTGTTCGTTCCGTCCGACCGCAGTGAAAGTGTTTGAAATCTTTCGCCAAACTGAGGGCTTGTCCTTCTCTACTCTGTTAAGTAACTTTTCTTCCGACCAACTTCGTTTCAAACTCTTGGCAAAGACTTAACCGCAAACTACTCTGAACTGTGTGATCTTCTGCAAAGACTCTGAACCATTAAAATTGGCATAGGCCTATTGATTTGAATCCTCATTGTAGAAAGCCTTTTCTAGATTGCCCTGCCTACTTACTTGTTGTCACTGCTTAATTTTGTATAACCTTGTTTTTCCCTCCCTTTTAAATTGCTGGAGTGCTATTTTGCTCACCCTTCATTTTGAGCTTAACTTGTCCAGAATTTCATCAGGTGTTGTGTAGTATATTACGAGTTTGATTTTTCTGCTGCTTTACTTAGTGAATAGTTTTACAACTGGTGCGTAAAATAAATGCATATTTATTTTACTCAGAAACCTTGAGTCAGTGTTTGTTTGAACCATAGTAATTGCTGTCCTTTGTGTAACTTCTGATACTGCTCACTTTACTGTTGAGATAAGTATGGCTGCTCAGCCATCACTACCACTTTACTGTGTAGTACAGGCTTGTACCAAAGGTGAATTTATACTTGCACTTTTAGTCTTAATTGTGTGTGGTGTTCCCAAAAGGTACTGCATATGATTCTGCCTAACACAGGCATCTTCAGGACAGGAGCGAATGGATGCTGGACAAGGCCGTCTTTGCCAGGATCCTGTCTCTCTGCGGTCCGATTCAGGTAGACCTCTTTGCCTCTCGACTCAACTGTCAGGTACCTCTCTTTTTCAGTTGGAGGGCCAACCCCTTGACTTTAGCGACCAATGTCTTTCTCCAGGATTGGTGGAACCCCTGACTTATGCCTTTCCCCTTTTGGCCCTCTCAGGTGTGGATTCCTGCCCTCCTAGAGCTGGCAGTGGATATTCCTCATCTTCTCAATCTCCACCCTCGGCTCCTAATAGACCCAGCACCTCTCCCTCATAAGATGGTCCTTCGGGGGCATCTCTCCCTTATGGAAGATTTCAGCTCTTCCTGGTGCTTCCAGGGACTTTCGCAGGACTTATCTACGTCATAAAAGATTCCTGGGCAGCTTCCACTAAGTCAAGCTACTCCTCAGCATGGAGCCGCTGGGTGGGCTGGTGTTTGGCTCGGCACCTCAATCCTGTTTTTGACTCTAGAGGTAGTAAAGTTTTTGGATGAATTGTTCAAAGAGTGAAAGGCTTATAGAACCATTATCAGGTCCAGGTCCGCCATTTCGGCTGGCCATGTGCTCGTGAAAGGACAGCCGGTGGGCAGACATTTCCTGGTGAAGAAGGCCCTTAAATATATTTGCATCAAGGTCCCTCCTGAAGCTAGATATTCAATCCTTTGGGATGTCAATATGGTCTTGGATTTGTTTCACTCTTGGCCCCATAATGACAACTTATCTTTGCAACAGCTTTTCTCTAAGTTAGCCATGCTACTGTGTCTCATCTCCATTAAAAGAGTGTCAGATATCAGAGCTCTGGATGTTGATAATAAGGTGGTCTCCCCACAGGGGGTAACTTTCTATGTTTCTAGGAGAACTAAATACATTATTTCGTCCATTTCATACGCACCATTTCCAGAAAACATTAAACTGTGTGTTGTTCAATGTTTAAAATGTTTTAAGTTAAAGACAGAGAGGCTTAGGGCCCCAGGGACTTCTCAGCTGCTTATTTCTTACAGGAAACCATATAGCCTGTATCCCCGTCCACCTTGGTCAGATGGGTCATGAAGGAAGCAGGGATTGACGTATCTTCCTTCAGGGCACATTCATTAAGGGGTGCTATGGCTTCCAAAGCCTCCTTCTTGGGGGGAGGTCTGGAACAGATTTTGAAAGCAGCTGATTGGTCCAGAGAGTTCACATTCAAGATAGTTTATCATAAGTGTATTGATCATGTTGCACTTAATGTGATGCAAGGGCTTTAAACTTGCATAATATGAAGCCTCCTGTATTGGCATAGAATGGTTAATCCCCCTCACTAGCGTGAGAGGGGGTTTAGATTCTATTAAAGACAAGGAGGCGAGTATTATCCCACCCACCGACCCACCCCTTTCTGTTTGTTTTGCATGCAGCTTCGGGTTGAGGTGATCCAGGCAAGGAGGTTTTTCAAGTGCCCTTGGACGGTGCAACATGAGAGTATCCCAGAGCTAGTTATGGCTTGGGTTGTTCATGTTACTGCTGGTCTTAAGGAGGGGTTTGTTGTGGTGCAGCTACAGAAGAGGAGCTTCTACTAGAGGAAAGGACTTATATGGGGGAGGGTCTCTACCTATTTATTGGTGGATGGCAGGGCATGGCCTGCCTTCATCTTGAGCTGGGAATTCCTCCCTTTGTTTCCACTGAGATACTGTGTTTTTCTTAGTTTAATTTGTTGAAATATGTTTGTTTAAAAAAAATGTTTTTTGCTGCTGTGGTGTCAGAAGTAAAGATTGTAATGCACAATACTCGCCTCCTTGTCTTTAATAGAATCTAAACCCCCTCTCACGTTAGAGAGGGCTATTATCCATTGTTGAACCCATCATTCGATGAGCGGAAGTTTTTTCAGTGAGTTGGGTTCTATTAAATATGGATTTTCCACTGCTGTGTGTTGCAGAACATTAACTTATGTTGAGTGTTGCTATCATTCCCACTAGTTGCAGCAGGAGGACTTCCTCTTTCTCTATTAGCCAAACAATGCAATGATCAGCTTTGGCTTTGCAGCTGCAGATAATGAAGCGCTGCCTGCAGTCCTGATTTTGGCATGTTTCTGGATTATTAATAAGTCTTTTTTCCCCTAGATGAAATGATTGATTGCTCCCACAGATATTTCATGTTGTCTGAGAACATGACACTTTTTTTGCTAACGTCTTGCTGTTTAAAAATCGGACTTCTCTTGGGTTAGCTTCTGCCAATATCAAACACAATGGATAGATGAAAAAAATAGATCTCAGCCCAAGCAGGTGACCTGTGCTCCTCTAGCTTGGCGTTTTCATATGTTTCGCATCTGTCATCTGCTGCTTATTGACTACGAAATGTGCTCCTGCGTACATCCTCAGAGAGCAGGCGTCGTCCTCGTGTATCTTCCATCATCATAGGCATGCAGGTAACGGACTTAATTTAACAGACCAGCTGTGCTAATTCATCTTTTGTCCAAACACCCAAAGACGGTATGTACATTTTATGAATAAAATCAAAACATAAAAACAGGGGAAAAAGTAGCTAAACGACACAGACAAGCAGTTTTAATTAATTACTTTTAACAAAATGTATGGATTCCTTTGTTTGATATTCGTCGTTGTCCAGTTCCAGTTTAGGCTCTGCGATTTTACCTTTGACTGTGGATTACTAGAAGGCAACCGAATAGACTTCCCCGCTTGTTGAACGAGGTGATAATTTGCAGTGTAAGTGGGTTGCCATGGATACTCCAGAACCCCCTAAAGATTTAAGCCTGGGAGTTGGGGCCTAATCCGGAAGGTGATTTTCAAAGGCGCCAGCTGTCCGCGTCCTGAAAGGCGTGGCAAATTACTCCATTATTAAAGTGAATGGCATGGCCGAGCTAATTATTGTCGGGCACGAGACACAGGTGTTCATGAAAGAGGGTGCGCGTCTTCCTAATGATGCCTGACACCAACAGCACAATTGGTCCAGTGTGATGCTATCAAGAGACGTGTTTTTAACCTCTCGTTTAAATAATAAAACTGCCATAGGATGGTTCCTGTTACATGTTGCTGTTGGCTTCTTATCATCTATTGCCACATTTGTATGCAAAAGCGTTTATTACCGCATATTAGTTTGCTCTTTGTTTGTTTTGTATGCACGGAAATACTACAATGTGCTTTTGTACAATGATATCAGAAAAAAATGATATGCGCGTCAACCTTTTCACGGTCTATTAAATTAATTGTATATATGTTTATTTACTGTTTCGGTGGTGACTTAATTTGGGTTTATTCTCGGCATTATCATCTACAGAGGTTACAGTACATAAAGCCGCTACATATTGGGATTGTGTAGCGACAATATCAGTTTGACCTTTAAAGATGGGATGGGGAAATATCTGACTCTTACGTTGGTAAGATAGAAATAGGACCAACTCGAGAAATAGCCGCCATCTTGCTTAGAGTGATGCAGGTTCAGTTTTTCCAGTCCTGTATTTCTTTAGCCAATAGAAGTTTGCATATTGCAGTTCCACTTTGTTTTGTTATGCACAGTCCAGCTGTCAAGCAATGCAGGAATGTATGCAGTGGTCCTCACCATGACATAGGGGTCATTTTAAAGCCTTGTACTCGGTAGAAGGATATAGAAAGTGACAGCCCCTGGAAATAGCAGCATTTGAAAATATAAAACGAAGAATAACCCTCAACCCTCCCTGTTGCCATAGTCAGAAGGTCACTCAGTACTGTTTTTGCTTTTACGTCTGGGAAGAGCATTTTCCTACATTTTATATGGGAAAGACAAAATGGCAAGTCCCACAACCAAAGGACAAACAACGGGATTGCTGGTCTTCGCATGTATGGCTATAGGAAACTTGAGAGCTCTAGAAATGTTAAATGAAAGTAGATATTAGAAGCAAAATACTGGAGAGGAAAATATCAGCAAATTGACAACAAACTCATACATGGAAAACTGCAACATCCTTATAGAAACCTGTCAATAAGTGTCTGTTGTTAGAAACCTGTCAATAAGTGGCACAATAAAGTTTTGTGGTACGTAAAAAGGATACTGCAAGTCACCCTGGATATCTTTGAACTCATTTATCTATATGCTCAGGAACTCGCTGGCAGACATTAGGCCGCCCAGATTAAATTGTTGCAGTCTAACCTAATCCCTGTCTCTTGCAGAGTCCACCAAGGCTCCATCCTTCACCAATCATTTTTAACCTTTACATGGAGCCTTTGGGCAATCTCCTCAAAGTACCAATATAGCTATAAACCAATACGCAAGCAATACTCATTACTATATGAGAGTAAAAAACACACAGGACATCAGTCATCTCTGTTATTATCTAGCCTGCATCCAGTCTTGGATGTTGATTGCCTTCCTCAAACTTAACCCATCCAAGACTGAATTCTTCCTCATCGGTCTACCCATTAAACAACAACATGTCCAACAATGGCTCAGTGATATGGCCTAGAAGGATTTGATCCACAACTCTCAGACTCAGCAAAATCCTTAGGCTTCTCCATTGATAGATGCCTTTTCTTCCAGAAATACATAACCAACAAGATTACACCTTTGCAAAATGAAACAGTTCATCCCTCCGCACGACTACTGGACCATAGTGCAGGATCTTGAGGTGTTGAAAATCAACAGAAAAAATGTCCTCTTGGCGGGTTTTACAGCTGCTCACATGGCACTCCCAAAAGCCTTCTGCCATGCTGCAGCACAGGCTATTATAGCTGCATGTACATTTGACCAATTCAGCCCCGTTCTATGTTCTATCTTCCTCAAGACTGTATATATCATCTACAATCCAGTCACAAGTAGCTCGCCAGGGGACCTGACAGCTAAACTGCACATCACTGGTGGCACACACTCCTCAGGCAGCAAATTGACCAACCGGGTTGAATCAAAACTCATCGGCAAAGAGAGATCCTGTGAACAATCCTTTTATTGTCAAGCACCCACCCTCTGGAACTAAATCCCGTTAACAGCTCGGAATGCCCCCATATTTATCGAATTTTGCAAATCCCTTAAAAAATTCCCTTTTGAATAACACCCCATCAAGGACTAATCCGAATGGAGGCACTTTCCGATGCACAGACCTCAACTCACAGTTCTGCACTATAGTTAAAAGATGCCAGGCCAAATATATGCAACCCACACTCTCTACAGAGTTCTTCTGCTTTTAAGCTAAGTTGCACTTTAACGAAAAAAATCAAATACTAAAATATAAAAGTACTCCTTTTGGTGCCTTGCAATATTCTAATAGTATACAGAGGGGATGTACTTCATACCAAATATTATCGCGCCATATAAAGTATTTAAGTGAAAAAGGGGGATCATATTTTCAATAAGGCACACAGACAAAACATGTATATTTTTTATAACTATGGAGTAAATTAACTGCATTTCAATGATAAACAAGTAACTTACAGCAGGCATATTACTGTCTCATACTTTAGAAATGTTTGTACAGTACCTCAAATGCACTGCCTAAAATGCATGTGTACATTCGTGACAGTATACGTTATTAATTACTCAATTTTAATATAAAAAGAAGAACACAACCTCAGGAAATGGGTCAAGAGGCCATGTTATGACTGGCCACTCATTACTTCTCATTCAAGTACATCATGCTCCAATATATGCCATTATGAGCTAACCTGGCCAACATCCCATGAATTTCTCCACCCCACATCCAGTCATTCCAACCAAATTATCTAGCATGTTACTAAATGAATTAACTAATCAATCCTGGTCCTCTGGCTCTGATCAGATGAAGAGAGCTCCACATAATGTTAATCAATGTATTCAAAGTTCAATTGCATCCTTTAGATCCCAGATGTTGTGGCCTTAAGCTACACCCCAAGCTCATCGCTGACCAAAATATGTTTTTCCCTCCATGGTTACTGCCCCAGTCCATCCAGTGTGGTCAACCAACTCCAATGCAAATCACATGTGACTCCCAAACACATCCTCATCCCCCATACATCATCCCATCACATTATGAAAAACACAGTAGTCCTTGACTATTCCCTGCTGACACATTGCATGTATAGTTAGAAAATGTTATGTGTCCAATTGAAAACTTTTATTTCACAGCACAATATTTGGTTCATGAAACAGACTAGAGGCATTGTCTAATACATAAAAGACTGGTATTGTAGGATGTTTTAAGCAAGCAAAAACTAGTTGGGGGAATTTTCCACCCAACCCAAATCAGGTGCGCATAATTTGTATTGATTGAATATGAACCTGGAACCGCGATCTAACAATATTGATTCAAAACGGTCTCCCTCCATTTTTAGGACAAGAAACCCTCAGGGTTGCAAGGAAGGTCTATTAATTAAATAGAAATAAATAAATCAATGCAAATATAAACACATTGTACATCTCTGAAATCATAATGTCAATGGTAACTCCATTGAAAAAGGATCCATACCTTGGTCACTTGGATGGTCAAAATGTTATTAACTTGAAAGTAGACTTTTTAAGCACATGTATCTCAATATGTACATTTGAATTACCCTGAGCGGACTTTTACTATGTGCTAAAACTTAATGAGTATTCAGGACAAAGCTTTAATTTTTATACAAAACCAAATTAAATCAGAACATCCCTACCTATCTAATTCTCCCCACTCCTCCTCTATTTAAAATAGATGCCTCCCTCGTTACTCAATGGATATGTCAGATTGCAAAAGCTGCATTTCAAGAAAACTATTAGGTTTTGTATGATTTTAAGAAAGGAGTCACATCATTTTTTAAGAAAATTGAATTTGTATGGAATTATGAAGAACCTCTGAATCAAATTGATAATTTAAAGTGGAAAGCAAGGATATGCAATAGGATTAATAGCTACCACTCTCTGGCTAAGGAATATTATACATATATGCCATCATATCATTACATGCTACATGATATACTCCCATGATTCCAGAGAAAGAGGCAACACAAATTTTCTTGAAATTTAAATTGAATTGGTTGGAGATAGTGGAGGTTTGGGACTAAGGTAAAAAATAGATAATTCTCTTGCTGTGACTATGCTGTGACAACCAGGATTCTGCTCCACAGGTGTACAATGATGAGTAGTGACAGGGTCCACAGCTCCAAGGCGCAGGAGTGGCACAAACCAGACACCCCCACTGCGGTTTTGGGACCTGCAATTCTGGGCTTACACAGGGCTCCGAAACCCCATTAGGGAAGGAGGGTTAGGGAAACAATGTTTGGATAGGAATGGGGTATGAGGGAAACCGGGAAGAGGATTAGGAAAAGGTTATGGACAGGCAGAGGGAAATAGGGTAAGTTGATCTTACAATACTGCATATGTACCTAAATACATTCTCACACACACATTCTCACACGTGCCCCCATGAAATAGCAATACAGTCACCAATATGGAGTAATGGTGAGGAACCATTACATAACAGAAAGAAAAAACGTAGCTGTGGGTATGGCTGCTGGAGTGTCGCTTGTTGCCTCCTGTGTGCTTCTGGTGCTTGTCTGCCTTGCAGTAGCAGTTAAAATGCTGCAAAGAGAGCTATAATTAGTTCACATGTCATATGGCTGCATGTGACTAGCTCTGTGCGTGTTGCCAACTTCAGGAGCTATGGAGGTTATGCGTTAGTAGTTGCACATGATTGCTAATAACATGCAGGAGTTTGCAGCAGCCTCACATGGCTTTCTGCATGCAGCATTCATTAGGAGCCACATTTCTCTAATTTGCTTACAGCCTCGAGGTTTGTGATGCCCACAGCTTTTTTTGACTAAGTAAGGATTTGTTTATGGCCATGGGACGACAAGTACGCCGTCATCGCGGTTGCGCAGCGTCTTCATGGACGAGATTAGTTGCGAGGGTCAGTGTGCTAGACGTGCTTCATGTACAGCATTTACTTCACTAAAGGCATGCAGCAGTAACCTGCACTGCACCTAGCTTGGTGCAGAGTAGGGGCCTGGATTTGGGCAGGGCTGGGTTTCCTGGGTGGTTCCCCTGCTTTCCACGGTATCAAAAAGCGCTGCAAGACTTATCTTAGCCTTGAGAGGTGCCCGATTAGTGATCCTGTGGGCGTGGCCCGTCGTGTGTATGCCTGTGGCGGGAGCTGCTCCTCGTGCATCTTGCTGCGTCACAGTCTCGAGCACAAGCCCTGTGTTCTGTTCTGCGCACATGCCTTTCAATGTGCCACTCCCAACGTGGCTTGCTTATCATAGATTCTGGCCCAGGTGCTGCTGGGAGTTGCAGCCTCATAGGCGCACACCCTGCATAAAGGACACGGAAGCCTCTGATAAGGCTTGATTGCGTTGCAATGCTTTTTTTCTGTTTTTGATATCTTTTTGGTTGTGGTTGGCTCCTTGAGGGCCCTCTTTCCCTTACAACAATCACCACATGTACTACTTGCCCCCAGTCCTGACAGTACACCCCACCCAGAAGGGTCTTGGCTTGGGCTTTTCAGGATGATTGAGGATAGTTTGTACCTCATACTCAGGATGACCGTGTACCAATATGGGAGGAGGTTTGCTGGTGTGGACTGTGGTTCGTGCAGGCTTTAGTAGGGACACATGAAATATTGGGTGTATCTTTAGCTGACTTGGGAGTTCTAGCAAAACAGCCACTGGATTGATGACGTCCCTAACAGTAAACGGGGCAAGGTACTGTGGTTGTAGTTTTCGGGGGCCTTGCATGCGAATGTCCCGAGTGGATAGTCTCCCTTTTAGTACATGTGCATGCTGTCCCACTAATGTAGGTAGATCTGATGGTGGAGGTGCTGCAGCAATATGCAAGACCCGTGGATGGAACCCAAGCTCACCATAAAATGTGTGTGTTTCATGGAGCTATGTACCACATTATTGTATGTGATCTCAGCTAGCCAGACATACTAAACCCAGGAAGTTCTTCATTGCTGGCATAGCACTGGAGGTATTACTCTAGTCGCTTATTTACCCTCTCAGCCTGCCCATCTCTCTCCTGATGGTAACCAGAGGAATGACTAACATCCATGCCTATCATTTTGCAGAATGAGAGCCAGAATTGGTGCATAAATTGCAGACCATTACCTGTGATGACACGGGTTTGTAGGTCGTGTAACTGCACTAGAGCTTGGCAACTTCCCCTGCAGTGGAGGCGCCTTTGCACAGACTTAAATGGCACATTTATTTTAGTGAGTCCATGACTACTATTATGGTGCCAAGGCACCAATGGTTAGTGGTTGGAGAAGTCCTCCATGCCTTTGATAACTGGCCTTATACCTACTACACACCTCGCAGTCAGATACGTAAAGCCGAACATCCCAATGTAGAGTGGGCCACCAGAAATGCTGAGCCACAAATTTCTGTATTTTAGGAAATCCCAGATGTCCAGCCAATGATGAATCGTGGCACCAATGCATGGCTTCCTTCCAGCCCCCTCGTAGGCAAGTATAATGCATTAGCGTGATACGGGAGCCCATGTACTAACTTGTGTTGGGCACCTAAGGTACACATGTCACAAAATTCCTTTGTTGACATGGCCTTCTGCACAGCCTTGAATACATCTGGTTTAGTCACGGCTCCCACACTCTGAGCAACCGGAATGATGGTTTGTGGGTCTCTAGGTTCTTTCAAGAAGGGACCTGGGTATCAGGAGAGTGTGTCTGCTTTCCTGGTATCTGACCCTGGCCTATACGTGATAAAGAAATCAAAGTTGGCAAAAACAACACCCAGCAGAGCTGCCGTGGGATGAGGGTTTTGGCTGTTTTAATGAACTGCAGGTAGCAATGGTCTGTCATGACCGTGACTGTGTGACGCACCCCCAAGGAATAATGTCTCCATTCCTCAAACGCAGATTTTACCGCTAGCAATTTGCGATCGGCTATGGTGTAGTTGGTTTCACCGGGTAACAGCTGGCAAGTATGATAAGCCACAGGATGAAGCAAGCCCATATATGTATCCCTTTGATAGGAGAGAGGACAGCGCCTAGTGCATAGCTAGACACATCAGTCTCCACAATTAATGGTTGTGCTAGGTCCAGATGACTCAGGACTGGGGCAGAGGTAAACGCTGCCTTCCACTGCTGCCAATTAAACTTGTGCCCCTTTCAAAGAGGTGCAATAATGGGTCTAACAAGGTTTGAGAAATGTTTAATAAATCACCTGTAAAAGTTGGCGAAACCAAGAAAGTATTGCGCATCCTTAACTGTGGTAGGGGCTGGCCAGTTCAATATGGCCTGCACCTTTCGTTGGTCCATCTGTACCCCTGACGGGGTCAGAAAGTACCCCAGGAACTTAACTGTGGAGTGATGAAATTCACATTTTTCTAGTTTGGCAACAGTTGTAGCACCAATCTCACATGCTTGGTATGATCTTGCATGATTTGGGAGTATTTCAATATGTCGTCAATGAACAACAGCGAAAACATCGAGGTACTCACAGAGGACCTCATCCAAGAAGTGCTTGGAGGCAGCGGGCGCGTTACAGAGGCCGAACATAACCTGGTACTCGTAGAGGCGAATTTTGTCTGATAAGCAGTTTTCAACTCGTCCCCTGAGCGCACCTGCACTAGATGATAAGCACCTCTGAGGTCCAGCCTTGTGCATAACTATGCGTTCCGCACCTGGTCCATCAAAATCTTTATCAAAGGAACCAGGTAACTTTTTTATGGTTATGCACTTAACACAGTGGTAGTCGATGCACATGCATAGGTCTCCTGTTTTCTTCACAACAAAGAAAGAGAGGTGAAGACACCGGAGAATTGGAATGTCTAATGAAGCTGTTGCAGACATGTGTCTCTATGAATTCACGTAAGTGTTCTGTCTCAGCCGCAGGCAGGGCATAAACACGGCTGCATGGCAATACTGCACCCGGTTCCAAATCAATACGGCAATCAATAAAGTAAAGTAAAGTTTTCACTGCTTGTTTGCTGAATACACCACAGAAGTCTTGGTAGTCCTGTGGCAGGCTTCTAAGATCTAGTGTTTCTGAGGGGATCAACAGGGTTGCTCTGGCCTTGACACTCAGTACCAAGTGTCCTGTCTCTTTAGCCTCATCGTTCTGTATGCAATCCCTTACGCAGGATTGGGAGGTTAAAGAGACCTTTCCACCCGACCACTGCACCAGAGGGTCATGTTTTCTGAGCCATGGAAGCCCTCATATAATACTGAACTGTGGTGCAGCAATGAGATCGAAACAGACGTCTTCACAGTGACTGTTCCCACACTGTAATGTCACTGTCTGTGTGCGCTGGGTTATGTAATCTGTGCACAACGGGTTGCCATCCACTGCTCAAACATCTTCTGGTTTCCCCTTGTAACACACAGGAACCCCCATTCTTGCTGCATAATTTCATTGATATCAATGAAATTCCCAGTGGATCCAGAGTCTATCAGCATAGTGACTGGCACTTCTGACCCAGGAAATCCAATAGACCGGAAAGGGAAAAATGAGGTGCATAATTGGCATGGCCAATCGTTGGGGCTCCCGTAACTCCTAAGCTCGACTTTGTGACCCCTACGACTGCCGAGCAGATTTGTTTCCCTGTGTCTTAGGCTTAGATGGACATTCCCAAACAAAATGACCTGTGGTTCCGCAGTACATGCACAGAGCCCCTTTGCACTGCCTCTCATTCTCATCTTTGGTGAGCGGACCCCTGATTGACCCGATTTGCATAAGTTTGTCTCTGCCTTGCTTTTCTGGGGCTCATGATAGCCAGGACAGGTTTAACCATGCAATTCGTCGCGGTTCACCCCGTTTACTGTCACTGCATCTTTCTGCTTGTCTGTGATCCAGGTGCAGAGCCAAGTTGATCATAGCCAGACAATCTGTGGGTTGGGGATCTACCTACGTAATTAAATCTTTGAGGTCATCCCGAAGCCCTTGATAAAACAACATTATCCTTTTTTCTCTAGACCAATCTGCTTCGGCTACCAACCAGTTACACTTGGTGACATGCATGATCAGTTCTTTACCGTCCTGTCGAAGGGCCAGCAATTCCCTTTCGTTACACATTGCTGCTGCTTGTTTGCTGAGTATTCTCCTGAATTCCTCAAGAAACCCATCCCAATCATACAGTACCCCATCAACCCTCTGCACCAGGGGATTCGTCCATGCTGCAGCATCACCACTTATGTAAGAAATTACGAATGGCCTGTGCAGCCCTGAATGCTGTGGGTTTCATGAGAAAATGCAAACAGCATTGGGTAAGGAATGTCTGGTATTTCTGTGGCTCCCCTGCATTCCCCTCAGGCGAGGTTAATGGAACTACGGCATTGGGGTAACTTGCACTTGAACGGGACCTGGGGATGGTGAGTCACTACTGGGTAGTGGGGTGTTCTGTACAGCAATACTTCAAACCTGGGTCGCTGAAGTGGCGTCGACCTGTCTAGTGGCTGTCAATTCAGCTTGCAATGCGTGTAATCCCTTTCTGAGGTCTTCCATAGCGCAGCCGGGTCATCCCACTCAGGCGCCTGAAGAACACCTGGGCTTGTGCTTCTGACAGGGTCCACAGCTCCAAGGCAAAAGGGCGGCACAAACCAACCACCCCATTGTGGTTTAGGGACCTGCAATTCTGGGGCTTACACAGGGCTCTGCAACCCCAGCAGGGAAGGAGGGTTCGGGAAACAATGTTTGGATAGGAACAGGGAAACCAGGAAGAGGATTAGGAAGAGGCTATTTATAGGCAGGGGGACATAGAGTAGGTTGATCTTACAATACTGTATATGCACCTAAATACATTCTCACACGCACATTCTCACATGTGTCCCCATGAAATAGCAATACAGTCATCAACATTGAGTAATGGTGTAGCACCATTACATAACAGACAACACTTAGCTGTGGGTATGGCTGCTGGAGTGTCCCTTGTTGCCTCCTGTGTTTTTCCTGTGCCTTGCTGCCTTGCAGTAGCAATTCAAATGCTGCAAAGAGAGCTAGTATTATTTAACACGTTATATGGCCACACGTGGCTTGCTGGGTGTGTGCTACCAACTTTAGGGTCTATGGGTTTTTTTGCATTAGTAGGCGCATGTGACTGCTAATAACCTGCAGGAGTTTGCAGGGTCCTCATGTGGGTTTCTGAATGCAGCCTTCATCAGGAGCCACACATGGCTAATGTGCATAGAGCCTCAAGGTTAGTGATACCAATAGCTTTTATCATGACAAGCAAGGATTTGTTCATGGGCCTGGGACAGCATATACGCCACCCTCGGTGTTGCGCAGTCTATATGGATGAGATTAGTTGTGCACTTTAGTGCGGTAATTGCGCTTCATGTAGGGTGTTTGCTTCGCTATAGACCTGCAGCAATAACCGCTGCAGCACTTAACTCGGTGGGGACCAGGGGCCTGGATTTGGGCAGGGCTGGGCCCCCTGAGCTCTTCCCCTACTTCCCACAGTATAAATGAGCTTATCTTAGCCTTGCACAGGTAGGGGTTCATGATCCTGTAGGGCGTGACCCCTCAGGTGTATGACCGTGACCGGAGCTGCTTTTTGTGTGTCTTGCTGGGTCGCAGTATTGAGCACAAGCCCTGTGTTCTGCTCAGCGCGCATGCTCGCCAATGTGCCACTCCCAATGTGGCTTGCTTATCGTGGTTTCCGGCCCAGGTGCTGCTGGGAGTTGTAGTCTCATAGGCGCTTGCCCTGCAGAAAGGGCAGAGAAGCTTCTGACAAGGCTTGATTGCCTTCAAATGCTTTTGTTTCTGTTTTTGTTGTCTTTTTGGTTGTGGCTGGCCCCTCGAGGCTCCTCTTTCCCCATAAATACTCACCACCTGTACTCCTCTGTCCCCAGTATTGGTATAATTCCCCATTTCGCCCTCACACTTCTATAAACCAAAACACAACACAATCGTAAAGGTAAAATAGGGACAGTTATGCTATATATCTCCTTTCATTTTGTGGTAACTTGGGCCGAGGGAAGGCTGTACGCTCAAGAGGGGTGTGAAGGTGAACCAGAAGTGACCCAAACACCACAGTATCACAGTCCAAAATAAAGAGAATGTCCAATCAAGGTTCGATCAAAATATAATCACTTTAATCAAACATCCCATCTGCACATAGAACGAATTGAGAATACTTTACAAAAACCCACCTCAAAGGATAAACAGAGAAGAGGTGACAGACTAGGGAATGTATTGCTCTGAGTGTAGTTCCAGAGGTGGTTGGTAAAGTACTGACTACAAAAAAGATATCTTGGGTTACAACAGGAGTGATTGTGACCTAACCAGTCTCTATGGTCCAAATGGGCCGAGGGGGCAGTTCGGATTCAACAGTACCTGGATTCAGTTCATGGTGGGCTGATGCAGTCAAACCCGAGATTAAACGTAGATATGAGCTGATAACGCTCGGTTTGCGAACATAGGATCGTGGAGGCCCCAACAGCAATCAGGCGATGAGTAGGGGCGAATGAGGTTGTTCGGTGTTAGGACTTTGACTACTGCATGGTAAGGCTGGCAAATATGGAGAAAGAGATATCCATTTGGGCAGACTACTCTCTCAAAATGGTGTGCTGTTTGTTCCATATGGAGAACAACAGAAGTGCTCCAGTCTTTATCCAAGATGGCCACCGTGAGCTACAGGGTTGGTAGTATCTATTTGAAGCTCACAGTAGCTCATTGCATACTTCTTTCTTGAGGCACCAATGCTGTTTTTACTGTCTCTGTGTGCTCTTACACTTACCAGTTCTTCCCTTCCTCTTGCACAGCGGAGCTGCCACTACTACTCGCTGCTGCTGGCTATTCTTACTTCCTATTACTCACTCGTTTTTGCTTCTGGCAACTCTGGGCTGTTTTTCTGCTCGCTGCCCTGAGCGCTCTCTCTTGTCTTGCATTAACCTTGTCTTACCTGGCTCCCTTCTGTTATTATCTGCCGCACGCCTTCTTTCTGGGTGCACACTGTTTGCGGGATCCTTCCGGTTTGCTTGTTAGTTCAATCAACCCTTGGTGATACTGTTTGTACGCTGCTCCTGTGCTTACCTCAGCAAATCAGGATCTTCATGTAGACAACATCAGAGGCCATCCCTTCCACAAGGAACTGGGGTTTTTTCCCATAAGGGTTTTTTCCCATTTGGGCTCAACTAAATTAGCACACATTTCCCTGTGTTTGCTCTGGGGAACTGGATGTTTTTGCATGCCTTGTTCCTTCGGCAACACAATAAAGAACATTTGAAATTCCCCTTCTTTTTAAAGAAAACCAGGTTAGTCTTTGAGACTCTAGTTTGTGATACTCATTGCAGTAGAAGGGCAGATCTCAAAGAGGTAGCTCGGGGCAGTTCCATGAATACTTCACAGTTGACTATGCCGAGTTAGGCTTCAGCTGCTGAGAGGAGTCAATGAGTGACACTTCAGCGGTTTGAGTCAGCGGCTGATAGTTGTCAAAGTAGTGATCTTGGGTGCGTCTATGTGTGATCAATGAGGAAGCAGTTCAAGGGCTTGTAAGACCGAACTGTGGATGTAACCCCTGGATGTAACACCTGGTTAGAGTCAGGGAGTTACAACATTGAGCAGTCGCTTCAGGCCTACCAGGTGACAAGCTTTTGCTAGCACATGATGCAGTGTGGAGCTGTTAGACGGTGCAAGCAATGTTCGATGAGGTGGAGGAGCACTGCAACCAGCAACATCAACTTCTCTCTTGCTTCAGGTGCAATGAACAAGGATCAATCGGTTCGGTGCCGTAAACATGGAGCTTTAGCTGGTCTGGTCCTTGGCTTGCTATGAGCCCTTCTTAGGGGGACTCAATGATAGGATTGCTCCGTTCAGGGTCTGCTCTGCCAGCTCAGGCGGAACTGGTGCAGATTGGTAGGTCCTGACTCACAGAGGGGGGTAGGGGACAGATCTTGATTCTGACTTGATTGATTCTATCTTCATTCATCTCAGGAGAAGGGCTTTGGAGAGAGCAACTCTCCGAAAGGAAGTGCAGAGAGAACTTCAGAATTATCTGTGGCCTTAAAGGAAACAGCAGGAATTGAACATATCTGCTGAAGGAGTATCAGACCATTTCTCCTAAGGGCAACAGTCCTCACATGATTGAACTAAAGCTAGCCTGTCTTAGTGGTCCTATCCCTGCTCTGGAATGGAGTGCCCTGTCGATGTCACACCCAAAGTGCTTTTCTCAGAGGTAGTATAGGGGACAGGAAAGAGAAAGAGAGACAGTGAGAGAGAGAGAGAGAGAGAGAGAGAGAGAGAGAGAGAGAATCAAGATGTGGGGTATCCTCCTTGCCACAACCTGAGGCCTCCTGCCTATCATAATCCAGCCACATTCCCTTCTTACTGTGAACAAAGGCCTTTAGAGATGCAGTACCCTTGTGTGAGGCTATTCATTTTGACGGGGTGTGCTCTCTTGATGCCCGGGCCCAGGCCAACTGCCTGCTGTGCAGCTGTCTTGGGCAGAGAGTGTTACCTGCCCTCACAAAGAGATCAAAGAGATGGCCCGGTGTTAAGACGGATTTCTGAACTCTGTCCTGGTGGCGCAGAAGTTCAGAAGGCCAACCTAATTACTTGGAACAGGGTAACCTCTGGACGAGCCAGACCAATCAAGGTAGCGATCGCGGCGGTCAAGAATAGGTCTCAAGAGGGGTGAGGGTGACTGAAAGCCCGCAATGAGCACACAAAGCAAGAGCGCTTACAAACTACTCCAAACAGTTGTTATATCAAAAATAGATACACATTTATTTTAAGGCCTTTAAAATAATGACCGTAGCGAGAAAATCACAATATCACAATATTAAACCAACACATACCATATCAACACAATATATATACAAATACACAGTCGCAAGCGTTTAAAGCACGAAATATGTAGTCCACCTGAAAGGAAAGGAAAACAGGCAGTGCGATAACGCTTTAGACTCAGTTCGCCTCAGAGGCACCTAACTAGATGGAAGTCCGAGCCCTGCGAAGAGTGGAGCCTTGTGCTCAAAGTACCTGCCACGCCGGTGCCAACGGGCAAAAGGGGAAGCTCTTCGGAGGAGGTCAGGCAGTTTGGGTTAGTGCACAGCAGAAGGAGAACAGGTTCCGCAACTCAAGCGCAGCCTCCACAGCGGGCAGAAGCAGAGCGCGAGTACGGCCAAAAGGGTGCTGTTTTTACACAGCAGGGAAAAGCAATGGGATACTGCAGGAGGGCGACCAGGTCCTAGCTAAACTACTCACCGGTCCCCGAAGCAAGCAGACCCAGGCTTCTCCACGTTAGTTTCAGCAGCTGGCAGGTTCAGAAGAGCAGGGAACGCCTCGTAGTCGTGTAGAGCAAAAAGACGTCCCAATCGACGAAACCAGCACAGTTTTGTTGCCGCAGCAGGACAACGGAGTGGCCGTGTGTATTCAAGCCAAATGTACACTCCTCCCTTCAGACTTGGGAACGCCAAGCGTACGAAGCGTGGGAGAGTGACAAGGACTCGAAATACAACACAACCTGGCGGCAGTTACAGAGCAGGACTCCCTTGTAAGCTGGTCAGTCAACTGGATGGCCCAGAGACACTTCCGAAGGCTTACTTGGAAGGAGATGATGAAGTCGCCGGGAATAGCTGTTCCTGCTATTCCAAAGGTCGAAGCACCAGTACAGGCCTTCTGGTTCGATCCAAGGAGGAAAGGGTTTCACAGGACGACAGCAGTGCAAAGGAGGATTCCTTCAGCGGGTCACCAGCGATTCCTCGGTCCAGCCTCTTGGTTGCAGGATACTTGGCTCCTGTATTCCTTCGTTCGTGAGAACTCAGGAGATCGACCTGGTAGTGGTGTTTCCAGCTCCCTCTTATCCACGGTTCCCTTCGCGCCAAAACGGAGGGGAGCCAATGGGAGATCCGCTCATCAACACACATACCATACGTGGACCAATCACGGACCACGGTGGTCCCAGGCATTCACACCACCCCAGACTCTATGGCACCCAGGATGTGTATTGGGACCAGACATCCCAGCCCACACCCTGGAGGCACACAAACGACATGTAGAAGCCCGCGAAAGCAACCACGTTTCGCGGGAAAGTACATGCCCAAATAAGGAAGGCCCCGGGTCGCCCGACCTGGGGAAGGTGAAGGGAGCAAGACGGTCAGTGGACAGGACAAAGGAGCCTCGTGGACTGGCCATTTTGGGAGCCAGGCCACCATTTTGGGTTCAGTGCGAAAAACGTGCTCAGAACGCCAAAAGGAGCTCAAAATAAACAAAACGATCGCTTCCACCATTCGAGTCCCTGAATGACTTGCACCGATCAAATACCATCCTAAAAGAGTATCTAGGGTCTGTAGAAGGCTAGAGACCCAAGAGAGCTGTAACTTAGCTTACAGTGCCCTCTTGTGTCATGTTGCACTAAAGCCGCAACACGATAAAAGAAACTACGGGAAACAGCGTTCCCCGGTACTGACTGTCTTAAGGGCATGTCAGTTTCCCCGTAAGAAAGGAGCGAAAGCCCAGAGAAGTGCGGCAGAAGGCTGTACTTCTCTGGCAAAGTCAAGAACAAGGTTAAAAACAATAGCAAAAAGTTTAGGGGTTGCCACATGGAAGGAAAATTCCCTACAATTACGAAATCTTTCCTAACACTCGCCCCTCCCAGACTATGGACAGGGGGAACTAATCCACCCCTGGATGAGTCTCTTGTTCAGGTCGGTAAAACATTCTGGACAACCCATCAGCATTGCTATGTTGGACACCTGGCCTATGCTCAATAGTGAAGTCGAAGCCTTGTAGACTTATGGACCACCTAAGCAACTTTGGATTCTCCCCCTTCATGTTCATTAGCCACTTTAACGGCTTATGGTCAGTCTGCACAGTGAAGTGGGTCCCATAGAGGTAGGGCCTCAGCTTCCTTAGGGCCCACACAACAGAGAAACATTCTTTCTCTACCGTGGACCATCTGAGCTCTCTGTCCTTAAGCTGGCGACTAATAAAACCGATAGGGTGTTCCTTACCCTTCTCTTCTACTTGTGATAGTACAGCTCCTATCCCAGTGTCAGAGGCATCCGTCTGCACGATAAAAGGTCTTTGATAATCCGGGGCCCTAAGGACAGGGGCCTGGCACAAGGAGTCTTTTAAGCCATTGAAGGCCTTCTCACACTCGTCGGTCAAAGTTACCTTCTTGGGTTTCTTCGGAGTTGTGAGGGCAGTCAGAGGAGCAGCTATGGTGCCATAGTCTGCCACAAAATTGCGGTAATACCCCGTGAGTCCTAAGAAGGCTCTCACTTGGGTTTGCGTAGTGGGGGTAGGCCAGTCTTGTACTGCTTGTACTTTACTGGGTAGAGGCTGTATCCTCCCTCCACCTACTTCATGTCCAAGGTAAACCACTGAGCCTTGTCCATTTTGGTGAGGGGCCACTCAGACCCCCTCAAAAGAGCTTTCTGAAGGACTGCTTTGGAACAGGTCGGGGAGAGGTTCAGACTCCTCTTCCTCAACGTCTGAAGCAAATAGCAGTGCTGCGATTTCGCTGCTTGGGACGAAAGCCTTCAGCCTATTCACGTGAAACACTTTTGGAGCCTGTCCAGGCCTTCCAAGGTCCACTGAATAGTTAACCTCACCCAGGGGCTCCACCATTGGGTAAGGGCCTGACCATTTGTCCTGTAAAGCTCGAGGCCTTATTGGATTCATGATCAGGACTTGCTGACCAGGTGTAAAGTTGATGAGGGAAGCTTTCTGGTCGTACCAATGTTTCACCAGCGCTTGCCCTGCCTTCAATTTATCACTAGCCAAGCCCATCAGAAGTACCATCCGTTTTCTGAGCCCTAGCACATAATCAACTACATTGGTAGTAACAGGGGGAGTGGGCATCTCCCATCCCTCTTTGACGATGGCTAAGGGTCCCCGTACGGGATGACCGAACAGAAGTTCGAAGGGGCTGAAGCCAACACCTTCCTGTGGTACCTCTCGGTAGGCAAACAGCAAGCATGGTAAAAGAAGATCCCATTTTCTTCTCTGAGGCTCCTCCAGAGCCCCAATCATGCTCTTTAACGTTCTGTTGAAACGTTCCACCAGACCATTGGTCTGGGGGTGGTATGCAGAAGAGAACTTGTAGGTGACCCCACATTCTTTCCACATAGCCTGCATATACTTCGACATAAAGTTGCTGCCACGGTCTGACACAACTTCTTTAGGGAAGCCAACCCTAGTAAATATGCCAAGTAAAGCTTTTGCAACTGACTTGGCAGTTACAGTCTTCAATGGGATGGCCTCAGGATACCTGGTTGCATGGTCGACCAGCACCAGGATAAACCTATTGCCCGAGGATGTTTGCGGGTCAAGGGGACCAACGATGTCGATCCCTACCCTTTCAAATGGTACCCCCACTACTGGGAGCGGTACCAACGGAGCTTGGATTGTCGTGCCAACCTTACCAGACAACTGGCAGGAGGCACAACTCCTGCAGTGACTTTCTACTTGCACCCCCATCTTGGGCCAGTAGAAGTGCATGGATAACCTTTGCTTGGTCCTCTTCATACCAAGGTGACCAGCAAGGGGAACTTCATGCGCCAACTGCAGGAGTAAGGGCCTAACAGCAAGGGGAACCACCAACCTCCTATGGTCTCCTTCTGTAGACTCTGTGGGCTCACTATACAGGAGTCCACCTTCCCAATAAATCCTATGCTTCCCAGGAGGTTCACCCTCAAGCTGGGAGCAGGCCTGTCTCCTTAGGCCTTCCAGAGATGGGCACTCACGTTGGCCTTTACTGGATTCGTCCCTATCAGGACCTCCTTCAACTAACAAGTCTTTTAGTTCAGGATGATCGTTGGGGTCAAATACTTCAGGCATCGCCACCTCCTCGTCAGGCCCGGGCGATTGACCAACTTCCTCCACCGCAGTGGTAGGCGAGCTCGGGGGAATATTCTCTTTCCCTCGTCTTGACTTGTAGACTCCTTTCGCCTTGGGTTTCCCCTTTGGCTGGGGCAGTGTATTGGGCTTGGCCAATGCTGCCCGTGCTTGAGACCGTGTGTAGTGTCTTTCGGCAGTGTATCCTACGAGCCCCAAAGCTCTGAGATCATTACCCAACAAGACCTTTCCCGGGACGTTTCTCTGAATGCTCACTGGAATCCTGACTGCTGTACCATTTAAAGTAAGATTTACAGGGATCACGGGAAACATACGGAGGGGGGCGTCAGCCAACTTAGTGGGCATCAGAGTAGCTCTGGCAACTTCCTCTGAGTCTACCAAGGTAGAATCCACTACAGTCCGACTGCACCCACTATCCCTAAGAGCTGGAGTATCCACTCCATTGATCAGCACACTGTCTTTAAAGTAGTGCTTGGTATTATCCGGAATCCTAGCATAAGCCTCTGCGACTTTAGGCTCCCAGGAACCCAGGGACACTAAAACTACCTCAGCCTCTATTCCGCTGGGAAATGAGTCTGAGGAGAAGGATGCTCCTGTAATCTCTTCTTCCTCGTAGGAGGAGAAGGCCAGATTAGCGGAGTGGACCCCCAAAGGTCTAACCTTACAACGGGGATCCCCCTTCACATGGTCAGTTGCTCCACAAGAAAAACAAGCCCCAGTGGGTCTGTTTACGTAGGGAGGCTTATTGTAACCAGAGTTCTGTTTTGGAGGCTGACCTCCACTACCCTGTGAGTTCTCTTGTGTCTTACCCTTGTTTTTCTTTTTGTGGCCCTTATGGGAAGAAGATTTAGCAGATTCCCCACCCTCCATATCTTTGGACTTTTTCCCTTCCTCCTGCTTACCAGGATGAGTTTTGTCCTTATGGGACACTCGATGTGACACCCATAAGTCTGCTGCAATGGCCAGCTTCTTAGGATCTATCTCCTTCGAATCGGCCAAATGCTGCTTAAGCTCCGGGGAAGAAGAAGCAAAAATATGTTCCAGCATGACAAGATTTATCATGCCTTCGAAGGTAGAATCCTTATAACCTTCAACCCAGCCAGTTAAGTTTTTCAAAGATTCAGCGACATAAGATACCCAAGTACCACCTTCCTTTTTCTTATACTCTCGAAAACGCTTTAAATATTGGGCCGGAGTCTTCCCAAACTTTAAAATGAGAGTTTGCTTTAACATTGCGAAATCAGCCCGCTCAGCCTTCGACATTTCCATAATGGCACTGCAGCCAGAATGGGGCAGTCTACTGAGCAACCACGCAATCTTATCAGCATTGTCAACTTCTTGAACCTCGCATGCATACTCAAACGCATTCAGCCAGTCCATAATGTCATTCCTTTCTTCATACACACTGAGCAGATCTTTTGGAAACCGTGGATGAGAGGAAGCCCCAGACCCATGTCTAGGACCCTTGGATCCATTTGCAACCTGAAGCTTGGCCAGTTCCAACTGGTGATCCCTGTCTTTCTGTTTTTCTGCCTGTTCGATTTTTAGTTTGGCTATGCTGAATTCAAGCTCCTGCTGCCTAAACCGCAGCTCTTGCTTCTTGAATTCAAGCATAGCCTCCCCATCAACACTGGCAGAGGAAACATTAGACATTACATCCTCCCTGTCCTCGTGGTCGCGATGGATCAGTGCAGCGGCAGAACCGTCGGTTCTGCCAGTGAGAGCAGCCCCACCACCTTCTGCACTGTCCTCAGAAGTTATAGCGTCAAGCTGCGCTTCTTGCCACGCCACGATTCTCTGGATCATTTCCAATTTTGTGCCTTGAGAGGAAACACCTCTCTCCGCACACATCTTTTTCAGCGTTTCTGATTTGGAAGCATTTAAAGTTAACAATGTATTTGCTTCCATACTGTTTGATAGGACTATGGCCTTTTTAAAGTTATATTACAACAATTCACTACGTGTACTGTTTGGAATAACCTGAAATGCCTTAGTTCGAGCGCAACACTGGATACCTTCAGTCGTATCCCACCGCTGTACACCAATTTGTTAAGACGGATTTCTGAACTCTGTCCTGGTGGCGCAGAAGTTCAGAAGGCCAACCTAATTACTTGGAACAGGGTAACCTCTGGACGAGCCAGACCAATCAAGGTAGCGATCGCGGCGGTCAAGACTAGGTCTCAAGAGGGGTGAGGGTGACTGAAAGCCCGCAATGAGCACACAAAGCAAGAGCGCTTACAAACTACTCCAAACAGTTGTTATATCAAAAATAATGACCGTAGCGAGAAAATCACAATATCACAATATTAAACCAACACATACCATATCAACACAATATATATACAAATACACAGTCGCAAGCGTTTAAAGCACGAAATATGTAGTCCACCTGAAAGGAAAGGAAAACAGGCAGTGCGATAACGCTTCAGACTCAGTTCGCCTCAGAGGCACCTAACTAGATGGAAGTCCGAGCCCTGCGAAGAGTGGAGCCTTGTGCTCAAAGTACCTGCCACGCCGGTGCCAACGGGCAAAAGGGGAAGCTCTTCGGAGGAGGTCAGGCAGTTTGGGTTAGTGCACAGCAGAAGGAGAACAGGTTCCGCAACTCAAGCGCAGCCTCCACAGCGGGCAGAAGCAGAGCGCGAGTACGGCCAAAAGGGTGCTGTTTTTACACAGCAGGGAAAAGCAATGGGATACTGCAGGAGGGCAACCAGATCCTAGCTAAACTACTCACCGGTCCCCGAAGCAAGCAGACCCAGGCTTCTCCACGTTAGTTTCAGCAGCTGGCAGGTTCAGAAGAGCAGGGAATGCCTCGTAGTCGTGTAGAGCAAAAAGACGTCCCAATCGACGAAACCAGCACAGTTTTGTTGCCGCAGCAGGACAACGGAGCGGCCGTGTGTATTCAAGCCAAATGTACACTCCTCCCTTCAGACTTGGGAACGCCAAGCATACGAAGCGTGGGAGAGTGACAAGGACTCGAAATACAACACAACCTGGCGGCAGTTACAGAGCAGGACTCCCTTGTAAGCTGGTCAGTCAACTGGATGGCCCAGAGACACTTCCGAAGGCTTACTTGGCAGGAGATGATGAAGTCGCCGGGAATAGCTGTTCCTGCTATTCCAAAGGTCGAAGCACCAGTACAGGCCTTCTGGTTCGATCCAAGGAGGAAAGGGTTTCACAGGACGACAGCAGTGCAAAGGAGGATTCCTTCAGCGGGTCACCAGCGATTCCTCGGTCCAGCCTCTTGGTTGCAGGATACTTGGCTCCTGTATTCCTTCGTTCGTGAGAACTCAGGAGATCGACCTGGTAGTGGTGTTTCCAGCTCCCTCTTATCCACGGTTCCCTTCGCGCCAAAACGGAGGGGAGCCAATGGGAAATCCGCTCATCAACACACATACCATACGTGGACCAATCACGGACCACGGTGGTCCCAGGCATTCACACCACCCCAGACTCTCTGGCACCCAGGATGTGTATTGGGACCAGACATCCCAGCCCACACCCTGGAGGCACACAAACGACATGTAGAAGCCCGCGAAAGCAACCACGTTTCGCGGGAAAGTACATGCCCAAATAAGGAAGGCCCCGGGTCACCCGACCTGGGGAAGGTGAAGGGAGCAAGACGGTCAGTCGACAGGACAAAGGAGCCTCGTGGACTGGCCATTTTGGGAGCCAGGCCACCATTTTGGGTTCAGTGCGAAAAACGTACTCAGAACGCCAAAAGGAGCTCAAAATAAACAAAACGATCGCTGCCACCATTCGAGTCCCTGAATGACTTGCACCGATCAAATACCATCCTAAAAGAGTATCTAGGGTCTGTAGAAGGCTAGAGACCCAAGAGAGCTGTAACTTAGCTTACAGTGCCCTCTTGTGTCATGTTGCACTAAAGCCGCAACACGATAAAAGAAACTACGGGAAACAGCGTTCCCCGGTACTGACTGTCTTAAGGGCATGTCAGTTTCCCCGTAAGAAAGGAGCGAAAGCCCAGAGAAGTGCGGCAGAAGGCTGTACTTCTCTGGCAAAGTCAAGAACAAGGTTAAAAACAATAGCAAAAAGTTTAGGGGTTGCCACATGGAAGGAAAATTCCCTACAATTACGAAATCTTTCCTAACACCCGGTCCTCCAAGTTCTCGTCCTGCCATTTGGCAGAATAACCATCACTTTCCACAATAGTGCTGACTCAGAGGAGCTGACACATGTGGAATATCAATTTGAATGTGGTGGTTGTATTATATTCCATTGTATTGTAGTCATCATATATATAGCACCTTTCCCCATTACTATGGTCTCAACGCGCTTGTGATGGGAACGCCCTCGGAGACCGTACTAAGAGTATGGGAAAATTCTCATAAAGGCTTAGCATTTTGGCCAAGATAACACATTAGATGGGCTGGTTGGGCTCCGTTAAGCAACCTATGGGAACAGGCATGTGGACGGTGTGCTGAGGGCAGTTAAGAGAATGTGTGAGTGCAAGAGACTCTTTATCCATCCATCTGGACCACATTCTGTCATAAGCCTTCACTGTATTCTAATGGCAGAGGTGTTGAGGCTTAAGGGGTCATTACGATCCAGGCGTTAACCATGGCGCTATTAGCGCCATGGTTGACGCCGGTATTTTACCGATTGCGCCATGGTGGATGGCGGAATTACCGCCCCAATTTAAGTTTGGCGGGCGGTAATTCCCCATTCACCATTGGCCCTTCCCCATTCCCATTTTTGCCCCCATAGTGCTCAATGGGAATGGGGAAGGCAGTAATTACGGTATCGCAAATTGCGGTACCGTAATTACCTCGAAAGTCCCTTTGCGGGTTCCTTCCTTAACGGCTGGTAAAACCAGCCATTAAGGTGGGGACCCGCAAAGGGACCTCGTAATTAGGCGGTAAGGGGTTAACGGCGCCGGCACCTTTTACGGCGCCGTTAACCCCTTACCACCTGTGTCGTAATGAGGCCCTTAGTCTGCTATAAGGAGGCAAAATGGTTAGGTGCCCAGCTAGACTGAATTTGTCGGAGGTCGTCGCTGCATGCTGGTGCACGTGCGTGGGGCCATGCCTGTGACAGATGGCCCCAAAGTGGTGCGTTTATACATACCTTGATGCTGGGATGAAGCTTTGCTATTGGTTCCACTGTTTGGTCGGGCTGTCCGTTTGTGGAAGTTCTCTAGGCCCACTAGCTGGATCGCCATAGAAGGTCTTCTAAGCGTCATGATCAAGTTATCATAATGCATCCTCTAGGCAAGAAAGACTGATTGTCCTACTGTCTTCTAGATGGAATGTTGAGGCTATGTGCCTATCTTTAGTTGCCATTCGCTGACAATACTCATACATATAGGCACTGTGGATGGGCTAAAGTTCAGGATCTTTTAGGTGTAATAAGAGAGGTTGGTGAGAAGGTTAAGGTATCCTAATGCCGGGTTCAAATAAGAGAGGATATCCTGAGGCTTATAATGCGAGCTTACGCTGAGGTCAGGAGTGAGGTTGGCTGGTTGTGCTACAGTGGGTCTTCTAAGTGGTCAGGCATATTGGAAGGGTTCTGAGGGGGCATGTGCAATAGCAGTGGGTTTGTTTCTACATCTATTGTGTTCATGGGCCTATTGTTTATAGACTGTAGATGGATTGATGTGTGCACTGTGTGTTTAGAGGCATATGTATGCCCCTAGGCAGGGCCGCCGCAATTACAGCCACATAGTAGAGAGCAACCATTTTCCTGAATGGTCATATCATTAGGTCTTACCTGGTACAAATGGTTCATGGACATGTCTGAAGTCCAACGATTACTGTGAGTTGTGTGGATAGTGGTGTGCGCTTGCCGGTTAATTACAGTCGGTGCCACCGGAGGTCTCAGATCATGTACCTGGATGGAGTTTTGCAATGGTGTTCCTAGGAGGATAGAGATTGCTGGTCTGATCCGTTTTATGCTACACCAGCAACATTTTTGGAAAGGGACATGGCTGTGGATGGATTAGTGAAGCTGACATGATGGAGCAGGGGTAGTATCTCCCTTCCACCACACATTTCCAGATGCCGTGGGAAATAGCCACATTTTCAGGTCCTTTCTGAAGGAAAAGTAGTCTTTGTTGCGGTGGATGTGTAGTGGAAGCCAGTTCCATATGGAGGGAGCTTAGATAGAGAAGGTTGACCCTCCCATTCAGGTGGAGTTGTGAGTGTGATTACGAGGAGTGCCGGGCCTGATTGGAGAGATTTGGTAGGTTGGTAGCAAGTGATCTTGTCTTGGAGGAACTCTTTTCCAGTAATGTGGAGGTTGTGTTGTGTGATGCATATGGCTTTAAAGGTGGTCCGACCACTGATAGCGAGCTTGTGTAGCATTCTGAGGGCAGGGGTGATATGTTCTCTGGGTGAGAGGACAGGGAGGAGTCTGGCCACAGAGGTTTGGATTTTTTGGAGTTTCATGGGCTGATGTGGTGGGCTGCATAGCATGAGGGAGTCGGCATAGTCTAAACAGGGTTAGGAGAGATAAAGGAAAATGTGTTTTAGGATGCATAAGTAGAAGTGGCAAGTTCAGGACACAGAGTTGATGTGTTGGGAGAGAGATAGCTTTGAGTCCATTGTGCATCCGAGATATTTTACCCAAGTGGAAGCTACAGGTGGGGCTCCTAGGGCATGTGGCCATGGTATTGGTTAGGGGATGAGAGCAGTTTTTCCACATAGTAGGATTTCAGTTCTGCCAGAGCAGAGGAGCAGATGGTTGGCTGTAATTCAGTGATTTTGATTGCAATGAGGCAGGAGGAGAGATTGGGTCACAGGCATGTTGGTGTTTTGGGGATCTTGAAAATTAACTGGGTGTCATCTGCATAGTTATATCATGAAAGGTTATGAGACCACACGAGTACTGGTGGTGGGCTGAAGTATAGATTGAAGAGAAGGGGTGATGGAGAAGCTGCCTGAGGGACCTCTATCAAGGGGGGAGAGGATGAAGAGGTGAGGAAAGAGGTGAAAGTTGGAATGAGCATGATGTGCAATCGATTAGAAAGGAATGACAATATCCATTTTAGATAGGCGTCTCTGTTGCCTAGTGTGTAAAGCCTGTTCATGAGAATTGAGTGGTAAATGGTGTCAAAAGCAGCAGATAGATTGAGAAGAATGAGTGACGTCTGAGTCAGCTGTTCTTTTCAGATCATCCCAGATGGACCAAAGACAGGATTCAGTCTCTAAAAGGGGTCTGAAGCCTGATAGAACTGGGTTAAGGAGCCTGTTCGCTTCTGAGAACAGGCAGAGTTACTTGTAAACAGTGCAGTCTAGGAGTTTAGCAATGAAGCGGGTGTTAGAGGTAGGTTGGTAGTTTGAAGAAATGAGGCGTCGAGAGTGGGTTTTTTGATGAGGGGCTTGACAAAAGAGGTTTTAAGGCCTCTGAGAATATACCAGATGCAAGAGAATTATTAATAATGGCCTGAGAAATGTTGACAGCCCACGTTGTGGTTAGAGTTTTGTTTTTGTAAGTGCAGCAAGACAGTGCTCTCCAGGGAATCCAGAGAATCAATTTAGTGCTAGGAGTTTGAGAATTCAGGGTGGGAAATAGATATGAACAAGGAGATGACTGCTCAAGTGGTCAGGGGGGGATAGGGCAGGATACAGGCCAGGAGGAAGAGGGGAGTGATCAAAGCTAGTTTGGAGAAATGGAACGCTGCCTATCAATAGTGATGTTTTAAAAGTGGTCAGATAGTGTGTTGCAGAAAGATTGTGGGTGTGGTGAGGGAGGGGTTGAGTAGCTTGAAGTCTTGAATTCTTGCTCGGTTAATTGGAGTTAGAGATTCGGTTTCTGTAGAAGTTTTTTGGGCTTTTCTTATTCCGGTCAGGTAGGCCCTTTTCAATTTTGCAAAGACAGTTTTGTTTTGAGATGTGGGGTTTGTTCTCCAAGTTTGCTCTGGACAATGCTTGAGGGTTTTAATGTATTTGAGAGAGTTTTAGGGCAGATCTCTGAGAGGTGCATCTATTCAGCATGAGGGGGCCAGGGTGCTGGTAAACCAAAGAACAAAGAGGCCAATGGAGGGGTGCCCTTCCTGGAGTGGGAGGTCTGGATGTGTATTTAGAAGGGGATTGGCCAGATCAGGGTTTATGATGGCTTATTCAAGAGAGGGACTGCGAGTGGAGGGGTCGAGGAGGAGTTGACGGGTGGGGCGAGTAAAGGATGTATGAGAGAAAAGAATATACCATAGTCATTAATCCAGATTAGAGGATGCGGCGGGAGGATGGAGATTAGGTCCGATGTGCTGAATAAGGCGTCAAGAGTGTTCCCTGCCGTGTGAGTCAGGATGGAAATTAGCCCTGTCAAGCTGAGAGCTTCAAAGTTGTCAGTGAGAGAACGGATCATCGGGTTGGTGTGGACGCCAAATCAGATGTTGAAGTCTCCTACTATTGTGAGTGATGGATGCTAGATTAGGATGGCTGATAATGAGTCACTGGGGGAGTTGGCGAATTTCCTGTTATAGCCTGGAGGCCTATATAGTTGTAAGAAGCTGTGGGTGAGTGAGGGCAGGAAGATAGTAATGATTCACATTCAGTGTTACAGGGTAGATTGTCACTGGACATGACATAGAGGTGTTGTTTGTGGAGGCTGGCTAGTCCGTCTGCTCTGCTGAATCTATTTTGGAGAATTAGGGAGTGGTCAAGAGGAAAGCCTCATGTGAGTTGAATTCACAGTTGTCGGGGAATCATGTTTGCATGATAAAAAGGATGTCTACGTTTTTATTGGAAATAAAGTCGAAAATGTTTTTTGAGACAGATTTGGCATTAACAATAATAAAAAAGAGTATGCAGAAAAGGTTGTGTGGTTTCTGATGTAGGGAAGGATTGGAGATGGAAGGAGTTGTTGGCGTGGTGGGCATCGGGGAAGGATAACAGGCAGTCTGGGGCAAGTCAGCATGGTCAACGGTTGTGGTGCTTGAGGAGAGAGGGGGGTCATTGGCAGGGGGAATATGATGAGGGGTAAGAGGCAGGAGGCATGTTAGTGTTTCCTGAGGGGGATGTGGGATGCCGGTAGGGGATGGAGGTTTTAGCAGGGAAGAGAGCAAGGAATGGGCTGGGAGCGGGAGGAGATGACTTGGAGGAATAAAATGGGGGTGTAGGGTGGG
Source organism: Ambystoma mexicanum (assembly GCF_040938575.1). Lineage (NCBI taxonomy): Eukaryota > Metazoa > Chordata > Amphibia > Caudata > Ambystomatidae > Ambystoma > Ambystoma mexicanum. The sequence goes on along the minus strand of NC_090935.1, from coordinate 264,710,055 downwards.
AACCTGGGCGGAGCTGAGGAGAAGACTGAAGGTGTAAATTTATATGGTGCCAGAGGCTTGTGCATTTAGGGTGTAGTGTAGGGGGGCAGAGGGGTGTGAGTGAGTGTGGGAGGGGATGATGAGCGAGGTGTGCTGGCCAATGCAGCCTGTGCTTCACTTAGGGAGGTGAAGTGCAAGTTGGGGGTACTGGGAGTTGTTTTAGGGGAATGTGGTGAAGGTTAGAGAGGGGAGGATGGGGCTTGGGGGTTAGGGTCTGGGTGTGTGAGGGAGGTGTGGGTTAGTGAGAACATGGACTGAGGGGCTGTACGAAGAGAGGCAGAATGAAAGGTGAGGAGGGGCAGGGAAGGGGTATGGGTATGGAGGTGAGTTTAATTGGCAAGGGAGAGGGGATTGAGTGAACGGGAGGGGAAGGGGGAGTGGAATGTGGAGAGGGGGAGACAGTGACAGGGAGTTTCATTGGCTAGTTTTTTGGAGCGCAAGCATGCAACTCTGATCTGGGAAGAGTGAGGCATGGTGATGAGGGCGTGTTCTGAACTTTTGATAGTTGGACCGGGATGCGTAAAGGGGGGGGGGCACTGCTGATATATCTGGCCAGGGCAATGCTCGCCATATGAGAAGCTCAGATTTCTGGGGTATGAGCACTAGGATCTGAATGAGTTGTGCCTGAGGCATCTAGATTCAATACATCAAACTGTCATGATGCCTACCCCCGGAGCACCAGGCCAGGCCCAGCACCCCCGGGAGCAGGCATCATGCCCCCGGGTAAAAGCCCAGCGGCCCTTTATAGGGGCTCTTTGGACTCTGTCCTGCCGCCGTTGTGCCAGGCTCATGTTGGACATCAGTCCTGGCGCCATAGGCGCCAGGCTCATAAAGGATGGTGTTTTGTGCACTTACCTGATGCAGACCATGCTGCAAGATTCAGGCCTCCCTGAGACCTGAAAGGGACTATTTTTTCATTGTGACTATTTTGCCACTCGGGCATGGCCAGGGAAGGATACTTACCTGGAACTACTTTGGGGGCTATTTAAGCCACGCCCAGACAGTAGCTCACGCTTCGCGTTGTTCTGCATCCAAGCAGCTGAACGCTCACTGTGTCTGCTCCTGCATCTGGTCTCCAGCCACGCCCGCCTCGATCCTGGAAAACCTGTAAGGAAAGAAGAGAAGAGAAGAGAAAGGTGAAAAACAAGAATTTTATCAAACTTCTTACCTACATCCGGAACCTTCCCGCCAGCGTTCCTGAGAAAAGACTTTCATTTAAAAGCACCGCGTTGCTCGCTGCAGCGCCGCGCTTCACTCACCTGTCCTCGGGAGTTCTTCTGGCTCCACCGCGACTGTCTGCACCGGTAGCCACATCTCTGCGCCTAGGGGAGAGAAGAAGAGACAAAAGGTGAGCAGAAGGAACATATGAGGAAAGCCTAATTTTCCACCATAACACTTACCGGTCTACTGTTGGTGGATCATTCCTCATTTCGGGTCGGCGCAGCTACGTTGGCAGGTACCGCACCCCGGCCCCTATGGGGAAAGGACAAAAGACATAACTGGAGGAATATAAAGACATTAAGAGGGATCGCCCCCATTGCTAACTCACCTGAGTTTACCATCGGCAAGTCAATCCCTCAACGCATCGCCTTCATTCTGCACCTGAAATAAAGGACAGATCACAGATTAGGAAGGCAACAGAAAAGGAGGCTCAACACTTGAACTTTTGTAATCTTCATACTTACGGCATTCCGCTCGGAAAAGTCAAGTGGATTTTGCCAGCGCCATTCTGAAAACCAGTGAAGTAACTGGACAAACACGTGCCCCTGCACCAGAAGCAGGATGGAGAGTTCATCCTTTCAAACCATAAGGTGAGCTTCAACCGGAGATTTCGGAGGAAGTTAGAGAAGAACGAAGGGGGTAAGGGGGGAGCAAGCACACTATTCTGCAGACTGTTAATCCCCTTTCTCATCTGCAGAAGGATATTCCTACCGGCCAGACAAGCAAGATTTAAGGGTCCTGTTCAGTCGGCGTTCCGAGTACTGCGCATCACGCTCGAAGAGGCCACAGCAACCCAGACTAGACCAGCGCCTCCGTGGGAGTCAGGTGAGTGTTACAGAACGCAAAGCCTTCCTACAAATTCCCACCCAGGCGCTATGGAAACTTCTAAGACTGATCAGTTGGCCCAACTACTGGGGGAATTACGGGCCGAAGTACACGCCGCTCGTCAAGAGACTAATGCTCTCAGGAGGGAAGTGGTTGTATCAAAGGAAAGAACTGATGACCTGGCTAGACAGTTTTTGCAAGGTCAAGCTGGACACACTCCTCTACCCGGTTACGGGGGGAAACCCACTCCTGTGGTTCCCAGTAACCCTGTGCAGATTAATCTACCTGGAAACATGCCGCTGGCCCCACCCGAACGCTTTGCTGGGGACCCCAAACGATTCGCCGTATCCATGAATCAGTGTCGTTTGCACTTCCTATGCAGACCTGGGGCCTTCCCTAATGACCAGACCAAGGTAGCCTTTGTATTGGCATATCTCAGCGGCTGTGCTGCCGATTGGTCAGTTCCACTGGTTACTCAAGATGACCCGATTCTCCGTGATTTTAAAGGATTTCAAGCAAGCATGGAAAGGTTATTTGCTCGACACTCTCAGGGGCAGGCTCTGGATGACGAACTCCTTTCCCTGTGACAGGGCAATCAGGACCTCCTATCCTACATTGCAACCTTTAATAGACTAATTGTGGAAACTGGGTGGCCAGAGGATAAAAGAATCACGTCATTTTATCGAGGTCTACGAAGAGAACTTAAAGATGTCCTGGCCCAAGTTGTAAATCCGCCCCAAGAATGCACAGAATATATAGACTTAGTGGTCCAATTGGATCACAGACTTCAAAACAGAAAAGCAGATCGGTCCAAGTTTGAGACCCGGGTGTTGGTCAAGACCCACGCTAACACCAAGGGTGCTAATGTCTCTGAGCCTATGCAAATCGGAGTGGTTAAAGGACCTTTAACTCAAAAAGAACGTGAAAGAAGACGGCAGATGCAATTATGTCTTTATTGTGGGTCCTCTGGACACTTTCTATGAGATTGCCCGGCAAAACCGCCCAAGAAGGTGGTAGGAGCCGCTGATAAAAACCATGAAGACTTTGTTTCGGGAAACGACCACGCCCGACAACCGTAGGGGTCCGCTTGCCGAGCTTGAAAACTAACGCTCAGACCTCGCATTTCATTGTACCAATGGTCCTCGTAGATCCGGAACAGCCTAAGCGGTTGCATGCAATAAAGGCATACATCGATAGTGGGGCTATAGGAAATTATATGGATCGTGAATTGGTCTCTAGGATTAACCTCCCTCTGCGTCCTAAAACCAGCAAAGATATCATCACCACAGTCGATGGAACCGAAATTGCCTCAGGACCGGTAACACATTCCACTGCTGAGGTGACACTTATAGGTCCGGACGGCCATCGGGAGGCAGTTGTGTTTGATGTAATCAAGGCTCCACAGTTTCAGGTTATTCTCGGAATCCCTTGGTTAGAGACACATAATCCTCAAATTGATTGGCGAGCGAAGAGAATAACCTTCCCGGATTGTGCACAAACCTGCTACCCAGAAAATCTGAAGATTAGTCTGGCGTCTGTAACCTCTGTCTCCATGCAACTACCTCCGGAATACCAAGACTTTCAGGACGTCTTCCAAAAGGAACAGGCCAACACGTTACCTCCCCACAGATCGTACGATTGCCAAATCGATCTGGTGCCCGGTGCACAACCCCCTTGTAGCAGGATTTATGCCCTTACTGAACCTGAGAATCTGCATTTGAGACAATATTTAGATCAATACCTCGCCAATGGTTTCATTCGCCCGTCAAAGTCTCCGGCATCCTCGGCTTTGTTCTTCGTGCCCAAAAAATAAGGCGACCTTAGAACTTGTATCGACTACCGCGCATTGAACCAGATAACTGTTAAAAACTGTTACTCTCTGCCTCTGATCCCTGAACTCCTTGACCAGGTGAAGGACGCTTGCGTATACACCAAGTTAGATCTCCGGGGGGCTTATCATCTGGTGCGGGTAAAAGAAGGCGACGAATGGAAAACGGCCTTCCGTACAAAATATGGATTATTCGAATACCAGGTGATGCCTTTCGGGTTGTGCAAAGCACCTGCTGCCTTCCAATTCTTCATGAACGATGTCCTTCGGGAACTCATCGATGTTTGTGTTGTTGTATATATCGATGACATTCTTGTGTACTCCTCTTCGGAATCTGATCACAGAAAGCATGTCAGGGCCGTCCTTGAGAAATTGCGCCAGCACAAACTGTTTCCAAAGCTGGAAAAGTGCGTTTTCCATACCACCGAGGTTGAGTTTCTTGGATTCATCCTGACACCTAAAGGGGTCCGAATGGACTCACGAAAAGTGGATGCCATCTTCAAATGGCCATCACCTAGTTCGGTGAAAGGTGTCCAAAGCATGCTTGGTTTTGCCAATTTCTTTCGCAGATTTATCCCGGAATTTTCACATGCGGTACAACCCATCACTGCACTCTTGCGGAAAAATAAACGCTTCGAATGGACCGAGGAAGCCGAACAGGCCTTCCAGGAATTGAAAGCTAAATTCACGTCCGCATCTATTTTGAAGCACCCGCATCCCGATCTCCCATATATAGTCGAAACCGGCGCGTCCAGCTTAGCCATGGGAGCTGTCCTGTCTCAGAGAAACCCTGAAACCAACCAACTGCACCCCGTAGCATTTTAGTCCAGAAGGTTCTCGCCGCCTGAGGTAAATTATGCAATCACCGACAAGGAATTATTAGCCATTAAGTCCGCCTTTAAGGCTTGGCGGCATTATCTTCTTGGCACCAGGCATACCATCACCGTGATCACTGATCACCGAAACTTACAATATTTAAAAACTGCCAAGGCTCAATCGTCACGTCAGCTCCGATGGGCTTTGTTCTTTGCTGAGTTCGATTTTGTAATCACTTACCGCCCCTGCTGTAAGAATGGCAAAGCGGATGCGCTATCTCGAATAGGAATGGGAGAAATAGACACAAACTCAGAACCTGTGCCGACAATTCCCGAACAAAGAATTTTGGGGATAACCTCTTTACAAACCCTTGAAGACATTCAAGCACGGGTAAAACAACTCCTGGACTCTACAGCCTTGCAGGATTGGATCCAAAGAGGGTCTTACTTTTCGGTCAACGATGGCCTACCTTACTTCCAAGGACGCTTATTTCTGCCAGAAAAGTAATTGAAAGAACTGGTTATTTCCCGTCATCATGATACCCTGATGGAAGGATATGCTGGCATTCCCAAAACTGAGGAAAAAATTAAACGACAATTCTGGTGGCCTTCCTGGCGAAAGGATATTAAATCTTTTGTGATGTCCTGTGGAGTTTGCGCCCAAAACAAAGGCCAAAAGACAAAACCTGGTGGTCTTCTTCAGCCTTTAGACATTCCACCAGCACCTTGGCACACCTTGTCACTAGATTTTATCACGGACCTGCCCCTTTGTAATGGATACAATACTATTCTGGTTGTGGTGGATTTATTTTCCAAGATGGCCCATTTTATTCCGTTGAAAGGATTACCTTCAGCTTCTGTCCTAGCCAAGGAATTCCTCGAAAATATCATCTGTTTGCATGGATTCCCGTCCATACTAGTCTCCGACCGGGGAAGCCAGTTTATTTCTCATTTTTGGAGAAAGTGTTGTCAACTGGCACAAATCGATGTAAGACTCTCAACCAGCCACCACCCACAGACCGATGGTCAGACGGAGTGAACAAACCAGACCCTTGAACAATACCTACGATGTATGTTGCACCAATCGGAGGGTAATTGGAAGGATATTTTATGGGTGGCCGAATATGCATACAATAACTCGGTACACTCTGGAACTGGACAAAGCCCCTTTTATACCCTATATGGACATCACCCTCGTACTTCAGACCTGGACTAACCTCTGAGCCTTGAAATGCCCGCAGTGGACCATTTACATTCCACAATAACTCAAGCCTTCAAGGATGCAACTGCGCATTTGCAACAAGCAAAAGGGAAATATAAAAAGAATGCGGATCTGCATCGGAGTGAGGCGCCTCCATACCAAATAGGGGATCAAGTATGGTTGGCTACCAAACACTTATTGCTCAAGGGACCTCGAACTTTTAATCCAAGGTATTTGGGCCCTTACTCGATCAAAGCTATAATTAACCCAGTGGCAGTCAAGCTCGATCTACCAGCTAACATGCGGATTCATCCCATTTTTCATGTGTCTGTAACGCCCACCTGGTTCCCACGGGGGCGCTGATCTGGTCTGGATTACTGCAGCCTCTTCTAGCGTGATGCGCAGGACCCGGAACACCGATTGGACAGGACCTCCAAATCGTGCTTCCTTGGCCCGTAGGAATATCCTTCTGCAGATGAGAAAGGGGATTAACAGTCTGCAGAATGGTGTGCTAGCTCCCCCCTTCCCCCCTCCGTTCCTCTCTATTCCTCCAAACCCGGTTTAAGCTCACCTTATGGTTTGGAAGGTTGAACTCTCCATCCTGCTTCTGGTGCAGGGGCGCGCGTTCGTCCAGTTACTTCACTGGTTTTCAGAATGGCGCTGGCAAAATCCACTTGACTTTCCTGAGCGATGCGCTGTAAGTATGAAAGTTCAAAGTTCAAGTGAGGCCCCCTTTATGCTGTCTTTCTCACCTGTGATCTGTCCTTTATTTCAGGTGCAGAATGAAGGCGATGCGTCGAGGGGTTAACCTGCCGAGGTGAGTAGTAATGAGAGCGATCCCTCTAGATGTCCTTATCATTCCTCTGAAATGTCTCTAGTCCTTTCCCCATAGGGGCCGGGGTACGGTACCTGCCAACGGGGCGGCGCCGACCCGAAATGTGGAAGAAAAGCCGATAAGTATTATGGCTGTTAATCAGGCTTTCTTTCTGTGTGTCCTTCTGCTCACCTTTTGTTTCTTCCTCTCTCCCCTAGGTGCAGAGATGTGGCGTCCGATGCTGACAGCCGCGATGGAGCCGGGAGATGTCTCGAGGACAGGACAGGTGAGCGAAGCGTGGCGCTGCAGCGAGCAATGCTATGCTTTTAAATTGAAGTCTTCCTTCAGGGATGCTGGCGAGAAGATTCCGGATGCAAGTAAGAAGCTTGAAATAATCCTTGGTTTTCACCTTTCTCTTCTCTTCCTTCCTTGCAGGTCTTCCAGGTTCAAGACGGGCGTGGCTGTAGTCCAGGAGCAGGAGCAGACACGGTGAGCGTTAAGCTGAAGGAAGCAGAACAACGTGAAGCATGAGCTGCTGTCTGGGCGTGGCTTAAATAGCCTCCAAAGAAGTCCCAGGTATGTATCCTTCCCCAACTAGGTATGTATCCTTCCCTGGCCACGCCCGAGTGAAAAAATAGTCCCTATGAAAAAATAGTCCCTTTCAGGTCTCAGGGAGGCCTGAAGCGTGCAGCATGGTCTGCATCAGGTAAGTGCACAAAACACCTCCCTTTATGAGCCTGGCGCCTATGGCGCCAGGACTGATGTCCAACATGAGCCTGGCGCCAAAGGCGCCAGGACTGAGTCCAAAGAGTCCCTATAAGGGGCCGCTGGGCTTTTACCCGAGGGCATGATGCCTGCTTCCGGGGGTGCTGGGCCTGGCCTGATGCTCCGGGGGTAGGCATCATGACAGCACTCCCCCCTAAGGCCCCTCCCAAGGTCGTTCCTTCTGGAGGTTTCGGTTTGTTTGGGAAATTCCGATGGAACCTTTTTACCAGCCGAGGTGCATGTACGTGATCACTGGGTTCCCAAGACCTTTCCTGAGGCCCGTACCCTTTCCAATCAATTAGATAGAAAAGCTTTGATTTTAAGATTTTGGAATCCAAAATGTTCTTTACTTCGAATTCTGGCTCTCCATCTATCAGGATTGGGTCTGGTGGCTTTATTAATCTGGTTCCTGGTTGTACTGGTTTCAAAAGTGACACATGAAAAACGGGGTGAATCCGCATGTTGGCTGGTAGATCGAGCTTGACTGCTACTGGGTTAATTATAGCTTTAATTGAGTAAGGGCCTAAATACCTTGGATTAAAAGTTCGAGGTCCCTTGAGCGATAAGTGTTTGGTAGCCAACCATACTTGATCCCCAATTTGGTACGGAGGCGCCTCCTTTCGATGTAGATCCGCATTCTTTTTGTATTTCTCTTTCGCATGTTGCAAATGTGCAGTTGCATCCTTGAAGGCTTGAGTTATTGTAGAATGCAAATGATCCACTGTGGGCATTTCAAGGCTCAAAGGTGAGTCCAAGTCTGAAGTACGAGGGTGATGTCCATATAGGGTAAAAAAGGGGCTTTGACCCGTTCCAGAGTGTATCGAGTTATTATAAGCATATTCAGCCACCCACAGAATATCCTTCCAATTACCCTCCGATTGGTGTAACATACATCGTAGAAATTGTTCAAGGGTCTGGTTCGTTCTCTCCGTCTGACCATCGGTCTGTGGGTGGTGGCTGGTCGAGAGTCTTCCGTCGATTTGTGCCAGCTGACAACACTTTTTCCAAAAATGAGAAATAAACTGGTTTCCCCGATCGGAGACTAGTATGGACGGGAATCCATGCAAACAGATGATATTCTCGAGGAATTCCTTGGCAAGAACATAGGCTGAAGGTAATCCTTTCAACGGAATAAAGTGGGCCATTTTGGAAAATAAATCCACCACGACCAGAATAGTATTGTAACCATTACAAGAGGGCAGGTCCGTGATACAATCTAGTGACAGGGTGTGCCAAGGTGCTGGTGGAATGTCTAAGGGCTGAAGAAGACCGGCGGGTCTTGTCTTTTGACCTTTGTTTTGGGCACAAACTCCACAGGACATCACAAAAGATTTAATATCCTTTCGCCAGGAAGGCCAGAATTGTCGTCTAACCTTTTCCTCAGTTTTGGCAATGCCAGGATGTCCTTCCACCAGGGTGTCATGATGACGGGAAATAACCAGTTCTTGCAATTCCTTTTCTGGCAAAAATAAGCGTCCTTGGAAGTAAGGTAAGCAATCCTTGACTGAAAAGCTAGACCCCTTTTTGATCCAATCCTGCAAGGCTGAAGAGTCCAGGACTTGTTTTACTCGTGCTTGAATGTCTTCAAGGGTTTGTAAAGTGGTTATTCCCAAAATTATTTGTTCGGGAATTATCGGCACAGGTTCTGAGTTTGTGTCTATTTCTTCCATTCCAATTTGGGATAGAGCATCCGCCTTGCCATTCTTAGAACCGGGGCGGTAGGTGATTACAAAATCGAACTCAGCAAAGAACAAAGCCCATCGGAGCTGTCGAGACGATTGGGCCTTGGCAGTTTTTAAATATTGTAAATTTCGGTGATCAGTGATCACGGTGATGGTATGCCGGGCGCCGAGGAGATAATGCTGCCAAGCCTCAAAGGCGGACTTAATGGCTAATAGTTCCTTATCGGTAATCGCATAATTTATCTCCGGCAGTGAGAACTTTCTGGACCAAAATGCTACGGGGTGCAGTTGGTTGGTTTCAGGGTCTCTCTGAGACAGGACAGCTCCCATGGCTAAGCTGGACGCGTCGGTTTCGACTATATATGGGAGATCAGGATGCGGGTGCTTCAAAATAGGTGCGGACGTGAACTTATCTTTCAACTCCTGAAAGGCCTGTTGGGCTTCCTCGGTCCATTCAAAACGTTTATTTTTTCGCAAGAGTGCAGTGATGGGTTGCACCACACGTGAAAACTCCGGGATAAACCTGCGATAAAAGTTAGCAAAACCAAGCATGCTTTGGACACCTTTCACTGAACTAGGTGATGGCCATTTGAGGATGGCATCCACTTTCCATGAATCCATTCGGACCCCTTTAGGTGTCAGGATGAATCCGAGAAACTCAACCTCGGTGGTATGGAAAACACATTTTTCCAGCTTGGCAAACAGTTTGTGCTGGCGCAGTTCCTCTAGGACGGCCCTGACATGTTTTCTGTGATCAGATTCCGAAGAGGAGTACACAAGAATGTCACCGATATACACGATAACACAGACATCGATGAGTTTACGAAGGACATCATTCATGAAGAATTGGAAGGCAGCAGGCGCGTTGCACAACCCGAAAGGCATCACCTGGTATTCGAATAGTCCATATTTTGTACGGAAGGCCGTTTTCCATTCGTCGCCTTCTTTTACTCGTACCAGATGATAAGCCCCCCGGAGATCTAACTTGGTGTATACGCAAGCGTCCTTCACCTGGTCAAGGAGTTCAGGGATCAGAGGCAGAGGGTAACGATTTTTAACAGTTATCTGGTTCAATGCGCGGTAATCGATACAAGTCCTAAGGTCGCCCTCTTTTTTAGGCACGAAGAACAAAGCTGAAGATGCCGGGGACTTTGACGGGCGAATGAAACCATTGGCGAGGTATTGATCTAAATATTGTCTCAAATGCAGATTCTCAGGTTCAGTAAGGGCATAAATCCTGCTACAAGGGGGTTGCTCACTGGGCACCAGATCGATTTGGCAATCGTACGATCTGTGGGGAGGTAACGTGTTGGCCTGTTCCTTTTGGAAGACGTCCTGAAAGTCTTGGTACTCTGGAGGTAGTTGCACGGGGACAGAGGTTACTGATGCTAGATTAATCTTTGGATTTTCTGGGTAGCAGGTTTGTGCACAATCCGGGAAGGTTATTCTCTTCGCTCGCCAATCAATTCGAGGATTATGTGTCTCTAACCAAGGGACTCCGAGAATAAGTTGAAACTGTGGAGCCTTGATCACATCAAACACAACTGCCTCCCGAGGCCATCCGGACCTACAAGTGTCACCTCAGCTGTGGAATGTGTTACCGGTCCAGAGGCAATTTCGGTTCCATCTACAGTGGTGATGACATCTTTGCTGGTTTTAGGACGCAGAGGGAGGTTTATCCTAGAGACCAATTCTCGATCCACATAGTTTCCTATAGCCCCGCTATCGATGTATACCTTCATAGCATGCAACCGTTTTGGCTGTTCCGGATCTATGAGGACCATTGGCACAATGAAATGCGAGGCCTGAGAGTTAGTTTTCAAGCTCGGCAAGGGGACCCCTACGCTTGCCGGGCGTGGTCGTTTCCCGATACAGAGTTTCCATGGATTTTATCAGCTGCTCCTACCACCTTCTTGGGCGGCTTAACCGGGCAATCTCGTAGAAAGTGTCCTGAGGACCCACAATAAAGGCATAATTGCATCTGTCGTCTTCTTTCCCGTTCTTTTTGAGTTAGGGGTCCTTTAACTCCTCCGATTTGCATAGGCTCCGAGGCATCAGCCCCCTTGGGGTTAGCGTGGGTTTTGGCCCACACCCGGGTTTCAAACTTGGACCGATCTGCTTTTCTGTTTTGCAGCCTGTGATCCAACTGGACCACTAAGTCTATATATTCAGAGCATTCTTGGGGCGGATTTACAACTTGTGCCAGGACATCTTTAAGTTCTCCGCGTAGACCTCGATAGAATAACGTGATTCTTTTATCCTCTGGCCAACCAGTTTCCACAATTAGTCTATTGAAGGTTGCAATGTAGGATAGAAGGTCTTGATTGCCCTGTCGCAGAGATAGAAGTTCGTCATCCAGAGCCTGTCCCTGGGAATGTCGAGCAAATAACCTTTCCATGCTTGTTTGAAATCCTTGAAAATCACGAAGAATCGGGTCATCTTGAGTTACCAGTGGGACTGACCAATCGGCAGCACAGCCGCTGAGATATGACAACACAAAGGCTACCTTGGTCTGATCATTAGGGAAGGCCCCGGGTCTGCATAGGAAGTGCAAACGACACTGATTCATGAATACGGCAAATCGTTTGGGGTCCCCAGCAAAGCGTTTGGGTGGGGCCAGCGGCATGTTTCCAGGTAGATTAATCACACAGGGTTACCTGAAACCACAGGAGTGGGGTTCCCCCCGGAACCGGGTAAAGGAGTTTGTCCAGCTTGACCTTGCAATAGCTGTCTAGCCAGGTCATCAGTCCTTTCCCTTGCTACAATCACTTCTCTTCTGAGTTCATTAGTCTCTTGACGAGCGGCGTGTACCTCGGCCCGTAATTCCCCCAGTAGTTGGTCCAGTTGGTCAGTCTCAGAAGTTTCCGTAGCGCCTGGGTGGGAATTTGTAGGGAGGCTTTGCGTTCTGTAACGCCCACCTGGTTCCCACGGGGGCGCTGATCTAGTCTGGATTACTGCGGCCTCTTCTAGCGTGATGCGCAAGACCCCGAACACCGATTGGACAGGACCTCCAAATCCTGCTTCCTTGGCCCGTAGGAATATCCTTCTGCAGATGAGAAAGGGGATTAACAGTCTGCAGAATGGTGTGCTAGCTCCCCCCTTCCCCCCTCCGTTCCTCTCTATTCCTCCAAACCCGGTTTAAGCTCACCTTATGGTTTGGAAGGTTGAACTCTCCATCCTGCTTCTGGTGCAGGGGCACGCGTTTTCGTCCAGTTACTTCACTGGTTTTCAGAATGGCGCTGGCAAAATCCACTTGACTTTCCTGAGCGATGCGCCGTAAGTATGAAAGTTCAAAGTTCAAGTGAGGCCCCCTTTATGCTGTCTTTCTCACCTGTGATCTGTCCTTTATTTCAGGTGCAGAATGAAGGCGATGCGTCGAGGGGTTAACCTGCCGAGGTGAGTAGTAATGAGGGCGATCCCTCTAGATGTCCTTATCATTCCTCTGAAATGTCTCTAGTCCTTTCCCCATAGGGGCTGGGGTACGGTACCTGCCAACGGGGCGGCGCCGACCCGAAATGTGGAAGAAAAGCCGGTAAGTATTATGGCTGTTAATCAGGCTTTCCTTCTGTGTGTCCTTCTGCTCACCTTTTGTTTCTTCCTCTCTCCCCTAGGTGCAGAGATGTGGCGTCCGATGCTGACAGCCGCGATGGACCCGGGAGATGTCTCGAGGATAGGACAGGTGAGCGAAGCGTGGCGCTGCAGCGAGCAACGCAATGCTTTTAAATTGAAGTCTTCCTTCGGGGATGCTGGCGAGAAGATTCCGGATGCAGGTAAGAAGCTTGAAATAATCCTTGGTTTTCACCTTTCTCTTCTCTTCCTTCCTTGCAGGTCTTCCAGGTTCAAGACGGGCGTGGCTGTAGTCCAGGAGCAGGAGCAGACACGGTGAGCGTTAAGCTGCAGGAAGCAGAACAACGCGAAGCATGAGCTGCTGTCTGGGCGTGGCTTAAATAGCCTCCAAAGAAGTCCCAGGTATGTATCCTTCTCCAACTAGGTATGTATCCTTCCCTGGCCACGCCCGAGTGAAAAAATAGTCCCTACGAAAAAATAGTCCCTTTCAGGTCTCAGGGAGGCCTGAAGCGTGCAGCATGGTCTGCATCAGGTAAGGGCACAAAACACCTCCCTTTATGAGCCTGGCGCCTATGGCGCCAGGACTGATGTCCAACATGAGCCTGGCGCAAAAGGCGCCAGGACTGAGTCCATAGAGTCCCTATAAGGGGCCGCTGGGCTTTTACCCGAGGGCATGATGCCTGCTTCCGGGGGTGCTGGGCCTGGCCTGATGCTCCGGGGGAGAAGAGAAGAGAAAGGTGAAAACCAAGAATTTTATCAAACTTCTTACCTGCATCCGGAACGTTCACGCCAGCGTTCCTGAGAAAAGACTTTCATTTAAAAGCACCGCGTTGCTCGCTGCAGCGCCTCGCTTCACTCACCTGTCCTCGGGAGTTCTTCTGGCTCCACCGCGACTGTCTGCATCGGTCGCCACATCTCTGCGCCTAGGGGAGAGAAGAAGAGACAAAAGGTGAGCAGAAGGAACATATGAGGAAAGCCTAATTTTCCGCCATAACACTTACCGGTCTACTGTTGGTGGATCATTCCTCATTTCGGGTCGGCACCGCTACGTTGGCAGGTACCGCACCCCAGCCCCTATGGGGAAAGCACAAAAGACATTACTGGAGGAATATAAAGACATTAAGAGGGATCGCCCCCATCGCTAACTCACCTGAGTTTACCATCGGCAAGTCAATCCCTCAACGCATCGCCTTCATTCTGCACATGAAATAAAGGACAGATCACAGGTTAGGAAGGCAACAGAAAAGGAGGCTCAACACTTGAACTTTTGTAATCCGCTCGGAAAAGTCAAGTGGATTTTGCCAGCGCCATTCTGAAAACCAGTGAAGTAACTGGACAAACACGCGCCCCTGCACCAGAAGCAGGATGGAGAGTTCATCCTTTCAAACCATAAGGTGAGCTTCAACCGGGGATTTCGGAGGAAGTTAGAGAAGAACGAAGGGGGGAAGGGGTGAACAAGCACACTATTCTGCAGACGGTTAATCCCCTTTCTCATCTGCAGAAGGATATTCCTACGGGCCAGACAAGCAAGATTTAAGGGTCCTGTTCAGTCGGTGTTCCGAGTACTGCGCATCACGCTCGAAGAGGCCACAGCAACCCAGACTAGACCAGCGCCTCCGTGGGAGTCAGGTGAGCGTTATACAAACAGATCGACATTCAAACCATCAGCAGTGTGAGGGTGTGCCTAGATTAAAAAACATAGCGGTGTGACAAAAAGCCTACATTCAAACATTAACAGTGTGACCCCACAAGGAGAACAGTACTATTGAAGAATTAAATTTAGTTTCAATAAAAGTATTTTAACATTTTGAATGTTTTTTAAATAGCTAAAAGTATATGTAAAGTTATGATTTGTATGCAACAGTCTGAAAAGGTTTTCTAAAATCTGTAAACACACATTAAATGTAATTAAAATAGAAGCATCTTCATTCCATGTCTAAGTTTGTGAGATTCCGTTAATTGTTGTCTCTATTGCATTAATGTATACAATTGTACATTTCTCATTTTTAATGGTCAACTTTAAGGTGGGAAATAGGTAGCAATGAACCTTTTCCCCTTATTCTTGAGTGGTTATGTGCCAGTAAGAAAACTATGCTTGGTGATTTAACCAGGGAATTAATTCAATTACATTATTGTTCCTGGAATGTACACACTGAGATATTACATTTCTAAAATAATTCTGTGCTTGCGCATTACACAGAGAAGGAGTCAGAGGATCACCAAATATACAGACCATAGGATCTATTTAATCAACTATTTCACTTATTTCCCAAGATGTACAGTCAATGTATATACCCAACCCCTCAGTACTTTCACAAACAAAAGGGGGCGTGGATTCAATCTAGTCCTTTTTAGAGTATTCATCTCTTCTATGATATTTCCTTTTGGCTTTATATTCACATAGTTGTTCTTTTGGCTCTCTCAAAAGAGTTGTTCACCCTCTTAAGGACTGGTTCAATTATCCCAATCTAGTACTGCTCTCACCCAGAGGAATCCAATGATGCTAGTCTGTTTTCAGCAAGACACCTGATATGCATGTGACAGATTTTTTTGGTTTTACCCTCTGATGCTTTCACACAATCATGTATTTTCCATCTCAGAATAATTTGCCATCCAGCACTGATGCTAGGATATAAGACTCTGTGACGTGCACAGTGTCTGTGCCCAAAAGAAAATAGAAAATCAACATTCATCTAATTTGCATAATTAAAAAAAAATAAAAATAAAACATTTTACATTCAGCTGATAGAGCTTTTCACTCGTAACAATTATATAAAAATAGGTAAATCTCTATGGCCTTTTGATCAAAATGTATAAACAGAAATATGAATCCATATGTAAAATTGTACTTGGTTTATTCATTTTGTACATACAATGGAATGAATCACAATATGAAATGGCACACCATAACCTGCCTGCCAACAGAACATCTGGTGTCATTCTCAGAGATGGCCATTTATGACTCTTGAGAATATTGTTGCTAGGACCATTTGTTGACCCTGCCCTATCCACTTCAGTGATTCTAGCATCTGTCTGTCCCTTATGTCAGAGTCCAGGTCTACGAAGGTGTGAATTACGCCTGCAATGACCGGGCTGATAAAAAGATCACATTATTTGAGAGGAGACCAAGCTCAGAATTGATTTGTTGTATTTTTAGGGCATTGTGAGTAGTCCCAATGACAAATGGGGTTGTTAATGAATAGCATTTGGGTTTTTTTTCTGGAAGGAATGGCGTCTGAAAAAAGCTCCATTTGGTGCTTTGATCTAGGCAGTGTCTAAGTGTTATAGCCCATTCTGTGGGCCTGAGTGTCATTTCCTTGAAGCAAGCCATCCCCATCGCCTGTAGCTCTTGCAGGAAGGAATGTAATGTTGCCATGTTGCTGGCTTTATCCAACAATGTGGGATTTAAAGTCATATGCTTTCTATATTTCTGTACTGCAATTGTCTCTTTAAATAGGGCTACATTATTAGATTTTACAATCAAACTCATGTCAAAGACTTGTATTTCATGTCTCTGTATGGTTCTTAATGTAAAGCTGATTGTCAATTATTTAAATAAGAAAATAGCCACAATGCAGTTCTCATTTCGGTTTTGCAGCTCCTATGAAATGTTGTGATTTTCATTCCAGATCGGACTACTCTCTAATCAACAAAATATTGAAGGATTCTTCCATGTAACTGAAAAGATTTTTCTGTGTGCCTTTGGGCATATACTATTGTTGTTGATGGGCTGCTAACATTGTGCATTTCCTCAATCAGGCCTTTTTCAGATGCTGTGCACTTACATTTGTGCTTTTAAAAGTGGCACTTTTCTCTGCATCCTTATCGTAGGAGTATAATTTCCTTCATTATGTTGTATTTGTCAAAAGAAAATTAAGGTGTATAGGTCATTATTTAATTGAATGTAATGCTCCCCATTCAATAATCACAATTCAGAATTGTATTTTGTTCTGCAATATTAAATAATTAATGTTAAACAGAGTATACAAAAACACAAGTATAGCATGTTATGTTATAGGCTTCAATGAACACAAGAGAATGGGTCTCATTACAACTGTGCCTGTCCGGTAAGCCTACTGGCACTGTTGTTACCAGACCGGCACACTACGAATCTTCAGGCTGGTGCCTTCCAGCCCCCCATGGTCAGACCTGGCAGGCAGAGTGGCACCTGCCCGCAGAGTTTCACAAAATCATCAGCACCGTTATGAACTGTGCCGGTGCTTCTGTGGTCCTATGGGACTCAAATGGGAATGGGGATTTACAATTCACAAGTGCCTGACATCCCAGAACCCCGGGGTTGTAATCCCCATTGCTAACGGCAAGCCAAGTGCCGGTAAATATTGCAAGTCCAGCAGCAACCCACCAGTAGCACTGGCAGGGATACCACCGGACATGTAATGAGGCTCAATGTCATTTTCAATGTGATTCTGAATGTATGCTTTCAAATAAAAAGGAACATGCACAATTATACAACTTAAGTTTTAGTATTCTTTACGGCTATAACACAGAGAAGTGTTATTACAAATCACTCGAAAAATCAAACTTATTTATGTACCGGATATTGATTGATTGCTATCACAAGTACAATAGTTTCAAGTACACATGTTTCTGTTACTGAATATATCTCATGGGGCTTATCTTATTTCCCTTTTGGTATTTTATTTTTACTTTAGCTGGGAACTCCAGTACACCTGAAACCAAATGTTTGTGCTGATATCAACACTTTTGAAAGTTGGCATTACTAGAGAATATCATGTTCACTTTAATGTCCCATGAGTGTTTACTAGAGTCAATAGCCCTCTTGTCAAAACATTAAAAACAAGTCAAAATGAATTCCACAATCAGAGAATTCATGGTCTTATACATGTAAGCCAATCGGGAAGGCCACTCTAGGACAGTGCCATTTCAGACAACTTCAAAAAAGTAGAGGATTACACAGAACCTGAAGTCTAAGCTTGGCAGAACACTATGGCCTCTTGGGGCATGTATATGTTCCATTGAGAAGCCTATACAAATAACTCTTTGTACGGCAGAATTGCTTTTTTAATAGAAGGTTCTGCTGATATTATTAGTGGATCTTACACAAATGAAATTAAGATAGAATTACACAATATCAGCTTTAAAATGTGTATAAAAGCAGTATAGTACTTGATTGGTGGAGGCATTATAGTAAGGAGTAATATAATATTTCTAGTCTTATCAAACATTGTATGATTACATTTGCATAATGAACAAATTAAAGCAATTATAGCATCAAGACTAGTATAGTCAAATTAGGCAGAGAACATGTCTATATACTTAGAAGGGAATTTGTATTTGTATTTATTGATTTATAAAGAGCCTTATGCCAAAGTGCTGTTGAGGATTAGCATTATCAGATAAGGGAGAAATAATTTCAATATATTTAAATTGGAATTGTACTGTAGTATGACACAGTACTCAATACAATACATGATAACCAATATGACTGATGTAATGCAGACACACAGTTTTCGCTGTATTGTATTAGGAGCACATCAAGTGGATTACATTGCAACACATTTCGGATTTATTAATAGAAACCATTGGTTGGTATAACAGGAATGACCCCTATAACACGTATTACCATGCTTAAATCCAATGGGCAAAGTAAAACATACTTGCTAACACAATATATTGGTGTAGCTGCAAATAACCATCAGGATTATGTTTGCACATTTTGTTTACAAATGCCAATTGACAGCGATGATGTCATGCGTCCATTAAAGGTGGCATCACCACTGATATATCAATAATAGTAAAAATGGCACTCGCCCGGACTGAACATGCGGCACACCGGCAATAGGGTTGATTCCTTACAGAACATCCCAAGAAGGATTTGAATATTAGTGGAACTTAACCACATAAATTGGTAGGTTTTGATGGATTTAGATATTTATGGCCCAGTTAAGTATTGGAGTGAATCTAACATAGTAAAATGATAATTGATTTCTCTGCAGATGAGCAGGAACTGGAGAAGTTACACCACTTCTGAGTTGGTAATACTGACTGACCACACATGCGAGATTGAGAACCACGAACAAGGGAGGCGTGATGTTTTAACTATTTATATCACAGGGATAATAGGGCAAACCATAAATATAATGACAATGAACAGTTATACATGAGAATTCTTGTTTTAATTAGATTAGGGACAGCAATCACAACAATTCATTGTTTGAAGAGTAAGAGATAAAGAAGAATCAGGGTGCGTGTATTGGAACATAATCACATATTCACAATATAAAACAGAATGTGGGGATCACAATACGTGGTTGGAATTAATGCATAGATGATGATCAGAATATCATTCAATAGTAAACACAAGCATGGACTTGTGCTGCTTCACGAGGTGGTGCAGGTGCACAGCTGCACTCAGGTTAACAAGGGACGTAAATTCAAAAATAAAATTCAAAATGTTTGAATGGTTTCAGTGATGGCATTTAAGGATAAAATAAACATCTGATGGTATCTTAAGTGCTCTATGAAGAGCACTTAAAACTTGGATTTTGTCTTTTTCTCTCTTTTCTATTTAATTTTCAAAAATGTCTTTTTATTTAGTTATTTGTTTGCTTTGTTTTTGTTCATGTTTTTGGGATTTATTTTGTGTGATGGTCTATTTGCAATTATGCTGTGTACTAATATTGATTTTACTCATATGTTGGCTTTTTTGAGCATTGTTCAACTTTTGCAGAATTCTTCTCTTGAAACAATCATATGTGAATCTCTGTATTTATTTGTTTTGTGGAATTATTAGTTTATTAGTCAATGTGGATTTAAATTTAACAGTTCTAAAGTGCATGTTTAAAGCCTTGAAGATGACCAGTGGGTCAACACATGTGTCGGCTGAGCGCATCTAATAAGTATTGACTAATCACAATTTGGAAAATGTGTATTTGAATTATATTACATCACTGATTGAGAATATATAGGATAAGCACAATAATCTGGGAGGCAAACATGTTCACAGTGTCTATGTGTATACATATCAATCGTGTGTGTCATTTTCTCTATTATTTAGTGTTGCTATCATACACCCCTACCAAGCTAATGTATTTCTGAATTTGTCTAGTATTTTCTATCATGTACGTGGGTGCTTGGTTTGGTCTAACTTCTTCCCCTATGTTCTTCTGTCATCGCTACTCCTGTCTTGTCTTGGCTTAGCCTATCTATGGATGTTTCTATCTCTATATGTTCATCTTGCTGGCTGCTATCCTTCTCGTGTGACAGAGAGAACTAACCCTACTTCTGATATATCATGTTCATAGGCTAAATCTATTATAGTGTGCTTGTCTAATAAATGTTTGCTCTAGCTCCTACTGCGCCTGTTGCCTCATGGGACTATTTGCTTTCACCTACAACTACGTGCATGCCACCTTGACTCCTGACACATATTTGTTGGTTGATCATGTCTTTTGTCTTTTGGCACATCAATACCTACAGTGCATGTGTGTGTGCTGTTCTCTATTGTATCTCTCAGTGAATGGATATGTGTGAATGACAGGGTAATCAACTTGTGGCCTGTACATTTGACCTTTGAGGTGTGTCCTGACTCATGCTTCATTGGCTTTCTTAGTTTATATTTCCTCTCAAGTGTGGGTTCTATGGCGATCGTCCCAACACTGTACTTCTGAGACAGAGAATGCCAATTTCTAGTAAGCAGATCAACAAAGTTCTTAAGGCTGATGCAAAATTAAGAATTTGATCAATAATAGTCTTGGTCGAACATGGTTGAAAATTCTCAGATGATGCGTTCATGTTCTTATCCAGCAGAAACCAGTTCAGATGCGTTATTAGCAGTACAGGCTTAGAAGGAGGCATTGTTATAATTGGAATGGATGATATAATTAGACTCGAAACATATAGATCAAAGGATTCAATTTTCCCAACAATAAGACATGTCCAGCTTTACAGCTGCTCCGGCTCTGGTTGCTCCAAGCTAGCTAGGTTCTGTTATGCTTTTTTATTTCATTTATTTTTGTATTCTGAACGTGCTCTCGGAATGGCTTAGAGACAACACTTCTGCTTTGTTACCAGGAGGAAGCTAGATAGTGTGTTTGGTCCCTGGGTTCTGGGTTATATTTTGAATAACTAATTTTGGACACAGGAATTAATATGTAATGGATGCATGCCGGTCCGCCTGCCTGCTGAATTACCATAGCCATAAAAACATGGTACAGATGTATTTTCAAGTCCTCTATTTCGCTGCTAGCAGCTTCTACAACAAAGAGGTTTGGACACTCTAAGAGAGTCTAAGAAGCATTAACGTCCATGCTCGGGTGTATTTTCCTCCATTCCTGTATTTATATAAGTGTACATTTGTAGTTATGATAACTGTCACAACAAGGAGGTTTGAGCACTCTGAGAGGTACTAAGGAGCATTACGGTCCAAAGGACAGCTCAGGACCTGCGCTCTGCTGTGTGGATTTTCCGCCATACTTGTATGTTTATAAGTGTACATTTGGAGTTATAATAATGCACCTGCTCTAAAGTAATTATGCTTGAATACCAAAGCCCAGTACACTTTGCTTATATTCGAGTGCCATTCACCTAATTTCTTCTCAGCAGACAGACCCACTTTTAATATGGATATGGAAAAGGTACTTAGTTCCTTTTCCATGTCTATGGTGGCGGCCAGGAGACAGCAGGAGAGCCGGGACCGGAGCACAGAGATCCAGTCCTGCAGGTAGTGGGGATGGAGAGAGAGGGTGGGAAAGGGGATCGTGGGATTTTTCCTCAGAAGACCCGCTGTGCAAGCAGCATTAATCTCCTGAGGAAAAATAATGAAAGTCCATTACTCTGCAAATGGCTTTCATGCCCACTCAGGAGGACGGACATGGCCGGTAACAGCTCAAAGCGCGAGCTGCGGCCTTCACTTCGCTTAGGCCTGCCTTAGCTCAGGCTGGAGAGCCATTACCGGCCATGTATGCCCACCTGAGTGAACATGAAAGCCACATTCACTAACACTCTAGGGTTTGCTTCAACTACCAGAGAACATTTATGATGCAATGCATGTATCAGTTACCTGAGGTATATTCTCTTCCTGGTGGTTTAAGGCAATCATCTTTTTTTCTTTCTGTGAGACAAGTATTGTCACTGGTTACATATTTCTACTTCCCTAGGAGCCAATCTTACTCTTTCACCAACTTTCGGATCATTTTTTAATCGCCATGGTCAGGGTTCTTTGACTGTGACTTTTAGCTTCATGGGTTTATTCTAGTATGGGGTGTGGTGACAAACCCTTGTTTAGTGTGGGTGCTGGCAGTTATTGGTGGTCCAATTTTTGATACTCTTGATACTTGTTGAAAATGATTGACAATTCAGTCTTGAGTTATTTTTTTTACGTGGTAGTTTAATGTTCTGATAAAGCATAACAATTCTGGCATCTTGTGCCGTGTGTGGTGAAACAAAAAAGCCAACGTGCGTTTCGACCGTAGTCTTTATCAAGGTAGACAGATGGTTGAGCAGGTTCGTAATGGAGCAGTTTGGCAAGTCACCCTGGATAGGATACTGGGTTGAGGCTTGTTAGCTCATCTGTGTCTGGATTGGACGTCCGATCCAGACAGATATGAGCTAACAAGTTTCACCACACATGGCACAAGATGCCAGAATTGTTATGCTGCACAGTCAGGAGCCGCCTCTGTGGGAGCCGCCCTTTGCCTAGGGCACTTAGCCTTGGGGGCTGCCGGGCAGGTGGCTGCACTGTGAAGGTAGGTATCGAAGAAGGAAATGCCAATCAGGGATGGTGGGCAGGCCGGGATGCGGGAGGGAGGAGGGGAACAAAGCGGAAGAGGAACCACGGGAGAGCAATGGACGGGGTACAGGGGAGACCACAACAACACACACAAGCCAAAAGGCCAAATGAGCGACTCACCGCAAGTAATCTGAGTCAGCAGTCACACCCGCTCTGCCTCGATGAAAGTGGCCAGCGCGGTGTGCTGCAACTAGCTAAACCGCAACCACGGGGATAGAGGAGCCAATCAGGTTGGTGGGTGTGCCAGGAGGCTGGAGGGAGGAGGGGAGCAAAGCGGAAGAGGAACCACGGGAAAGCAATGGACGGGGGTACAGGGGAGACCACAACAACACACACAAGCCAAAAAGCCAAATGAGCGACTCACTGCAAGTAATCTGAGTCAGCAGTCATACCCGTCATGCCTCGATGAAAGTGGTGAGCGTGGTGTGCTGCATCTAGCTACACTGCAACACTAGGGATGGAGGAGTGGTGGGTGGGACGGGAGGCGGGAGGGAGGAGGGGAACAAAGCAGAAGAAGAACCAAAGGGAGAGCAATGGACGGGGGGACAGGGGAGACCAGAACAACACAAACAAGCCAAAAGTCCAAATTAGTGACTCACCACAAGTAATCTGACTCAGCCGTCACACCCGCTCTGCCTCGAAAGTGGCGAGCTCGGTGTGCTTAAACTAGCTACACCGCAACAACAGGGATGGAGGAGCGAATCAGGGTGGGGGCTGGGCCGTAACATAGGAGGGATGAGGGGAACAAAGTGGAAAAGGAACCACAGGGAGAGCAATGGACAGAGGGGACATGGGAGACCAGAACAACACACACAAGCCAAAAGGCCAAATGAGCGACTCACCGCAAGTAATCTGAGTCAGCAGTCACACCTGCTCTGCCTGGATGAAAGTGATGGGTGCTGATAAGATAGGGAAAGGCAGAGTTTCAGGACACAACCTTTGATTTGGTCTCATACTGGTTTGCGTTTTGGGCTCCTGAACATCTTTTACAGTCATTTTATACTATTGTTTGAGAGCACTAAAGAAGAGGGACTAATGGCACAGAGGTTTATGTGCTGGGGTCGATCCTGATTAGGTGGGTTGAGGTCATGACCCCTCACCCTGTGGATGCTCCCAGTTTATGTTTATTTTTGAAACTGTAAATGTTACAGATAAAAGTTTTGTAAAGTATATTTTATCTTTTCTGCTTGATGAGTAGATAAAGAAGATTATGTATAATACTCACCTACATGCCTTTAATAGAATCTAAAACCCTGCTCACGATAGGGAGGAGGATTAGTCATTGTGTGCGTTTTGAGTCTATCTGAAAGAATCACTTATTCTGTAATTTTTTCCTAGGCATGCACATTATGGAAACCCGTTAACAGAATTTACAAGATTTTCATTTTTGTAATTTCATAAAAAGTTGATGCATATGTGCCCAAACCTTGTACTGGCACTCAGGGTAAGATCATGAAGACGCTTAGGCCAGATGAATAAATGCTCAGTACGTAGGAGACACACCTTCTTGAGTAATCTGGGCACCTAAGGAGTACTATGACATTTGGTTTACACGGATTTGTTTCTGTTTTTCCGACTGTGTAGGAATTATGTTACTAAACATATTAGAGACACAGGAGCAAATTCCTAAAATAATTCCAGCAGTTTGCAAGGGGCCACATTCAGTTCGCATCTATGCTCCTCAGGGCTCAACTCTCAGAGCTATGCTATTCAGCACACCGGGCTGGCTCCAAGTCTAAGGGGCTGACAGCCACTAAATGCTTAATAATGCTCCTCCACAGTACCTAAAAGACAAAATCATCATAAGGACTTCATCGCCACCCACGAGGGCTGCCTATTTCTTCTGCATCACAGCACCAAGATTCAACTTAAAAACAGCTGGGGGCAATAGATTCCCTGCCTTAGCGGCTCAAGCCTGGAACGCTCCCCCAATCACATGCGTTCCACTCAGACATTTCAAAGCTTTAGGTACAACACCAAAAAATGGCTAACTATGAATGACACCCCTCACCAAAGAGCCTAGAGTTTTTAGATAATGTCACCTAGGCCTCTCTTGATCATGCACTTATCCATCAACCTCTTTCATTTCTGCGTTCTACATATGCTAATCTGCCTTTTTGTTTACTTGCCTTGTTCATAGCCTACATCCCTTCGTTCTAGCTCTTCATCTATGTTGCTAATTTACTTTGTTATGACCTTTATTGTATGTATCAAACAGTTTGTTATTTTTTGCATTTAAGCTGTATTGTAACGCGCCCAGATGCCTCAGGGTGTGGCGCGCTTTATAAACAAATAAAACGAACAAATCCACGTGTGTTTGGTGACTGGCTCCATTTGTAAATTACAATTTTGTATCTCCATTTGGAAGGTTTAAAATGTAAAAAGTAAAAGAAAATGTTTTAGAACGAATTAGTGTTTCCCAGGGCTCAAGTCGTGGGCACACGCGGCTGGACGGAGTCCAGCCACTTTTTTGGTAGGGTGGACTCAGTCACCCCCAGCTAAAATGAGAAACATTGAGTGTCTGCTTTGAATGTATGAATTAACACCAACCTCGAGGCTCGAAACATGGTCTTTAGGTTCTGCAGGGCAGACACTTCACCACTGTACGATACAACCTGATGAAAAATAACACACAACGAAAGGTGATATGTCCTATTTCGGACTGCATGTTCCGGAGAAAACATTGGTATTGGTTCTTGGAGTTTAAAACATGAACACCTTTAAACGTTTTCAAAAACACTATTAGAAGATTATATATCCTCACTTAGAGTTGTGTTTGTGTTGAGTTTATGAAAGGCAAATGCCATTCGACCTGTGCAATTTGAGTGGTTATGCAACGCCAATTCAATGAATTGTGCATATTTTACCTTGATATGCTACTTACTCTGGCGACGTTGCATATAATTGTGTTTGTTAATGAGTCCCCCCACTTCTTGACCCCTGGTGTTTCCATGGCTGGAAAACGCTGCCCTTAATCTGGCTCAGCCACCTGGATCCTCTTTCCTCTTTTGACAGGGAAATTAGATGCACAACAGGTGCACCACATATTGAAGCACATCTGAATCCGAGATGCACGTTCATCACTGCCACTCCTTCACCAAACATGTCCCAGCCCCCCCGCACACTCCGCCGCGTCCACCTGCCGCATGCAAGTACTGTCCACATGTGTCTTTGATCTGTCACTGTGCACAAGCAAGTGGAGAAAAGTTCTATTTGGCACATAGAGGATGTATTACTTTGACCCACTTCTTCACTTGGATTACCTGGTCCCCAGGAACAGCTTTGCTTGCATCTGCTGCCTGTAACAGTGTTCCCTAGTCCTGGATTATTCAAATGGTAAGGTCTGAGATCCAGTGCAGTTTAAGGAGTCGGTAATGCTTTCACCTGTGAAGCCAGACCAACCATTCCCAAAACAGGAGCGACAATGAGGACAGCGGAAGCAGCAGAATGTCCTACGGGAAAGTTGTGAGATCAGTGAATAGTGTAAAAACTCTGCCTGCCAGAACATGCCTTATCGGTGCAACTGAGACATAAGCTTCTAAACTGCAGGGCGAGTGTGTGTGTCTGTGTCGGTGTGATTGCCTGTTCCTATTTTCTGGCTGGCAGTCATCATTAAATTCCTTGCTATACTTCATTGTTTATTTATTTGTTTATTTAAAGTATATGCATTGTAAGTGGGGAGAGGAAAACTATGGTCAGAGTAAAACACTGAGGTCATAGAATGAACAGGTTTTGCAGCTGTTACAAAACATACCTTGATGGAAACATGTAGGTTTTCCGACCGCTATTCTATTTGGTATAAGAACTGAAATTTTGGTGCGGTAACAATTGGGCAATAATGGAATAGCTACTACTTTTACTGCACTCCCACATTCTGAGAATTTAGGTAATCGGGTGAAAAAACAACCAGCATGCAGCTTTTTCCTCCATCTAACCTCCAGAAAGTGGAGTATTTAAAGCCACTAGATTTACCATTGGGGTTAATTACTCCAAAACGTGAAGGCAGTCCATTTATCGGTATTACCACCACCTTACCACTTCTCAAAATGCGCAGATTTAGTGCCAATACGAATGATGGTAAAAGAATGTGTTAGAATGACCTCTGGTAATACCGCCAAACTCTTTGTATGTGACCAATAGTTTGGTCCAGTGGGGAGGAGAGGTGGAAGGGAGTTTCAGGGAGAGGAACCATATTGCGCCGAGATCTACCTTGAAATCTGAGGTATTTCACAGCATGAAGGATCAGATTGTTTGGCACTGTTTACGTTATGGGCTGATTCATGGAATTATTTGTGCTGAAAAACGGGGATTTGTGCGCCATTCTGCCCGCAAATCCCCATTTGTTAAACAGGGATTTGCAGGCAGAATGGCACACAAATCCCTGTTTTTCAGCGCAAATAATTCCATGAATCATGTGTCTACTTGGCTGTTAGGGGAGAGTGAGACAAACAAGAGCATGTTTCCCGTTACAAAGTAGGTACTGGACTTTTAATTCCGAGTTTTCCTTGTTTAGAGCCAACCAGCATCTGCCCTATTTCTCTCCATCCTATTACTCTGTTAGTGACACATTAGAAATGAGTAATAGTGGCTTTTTACAAATCCAAACAGAACATTGCAGCGTTTTGACCACACAAGTAGCTGTGCCACTGCATACACTTACTGATTTAATTTCAATTGCTAATAATGTAATTCCTTGAAAAGCAGCATGTCCTCTGTGAAATGCTCTTCTCATTTTGATAGATAAAATGTGCAGCAGACACTGTTTTATCGTGCAGTGTTGTTGCAGACCTAACATCTAATAGTCATTTCACAGCAGGGCCTCTACACTCAGACATTTACCTTCCCAAACATGCAGCCTTTCTTGGTAGCAATGATAGGGCTATTATTGTGAATGTCCTAGTACAACATCATAATCCTAATACGCCTAAGGCACATTTTACTTTCACAATTCTCAGAATTTTTTGTACAGATTTTCTAAGAAATTGTTTTTTTTTATCAAATAAAGGTTCTCTCTGTTACATTTGCAGTGAATTTCAGAAAATAAACATCAATAGGGTAAATAAATATAATTTGTGTTACCGAAATTGACTAATTAAAATAGAAAGGGAAGTTGACTGTGATGATTTTCCTGAATGTTCTGTGGTAGATGCGGGTTACAGTTCAGAGAATAGTCAAACAAGCCTTCTTCCGCATACCTATGGCCATCGACTGATATTTCTCTAACCATCGTGGCAAAGCCTCCAGCAATGCAGTTAGACAGGAACCGAGGCAATGAGTTATCACTTTGAATAGAAGGTATCATACAGGTAGCAGTATGCATTTTGTAATAAGGTTATAGGGGAAATACTTAACCATCCAAAAAGCTACAAATGATACACCTGGACCACCCACGCCAATGCCCGAGGTGTGGACAAAGCGCAGCAATGTTTTAGCATATGGCCTGGGCGTGCCCGGTGATAGCAGAATACTGGCAGGGGGTGATAGCGAAGATTAACGCATTGATGGGGGGCCAGATGGATTGCTCCCCCAGGTTGTGTTTGCTGGGGTGATCCCTGGGCGGGGACTGGCAGAATCAAAGCAAGAGAATGGCAGGCTTCCTATTATTATTATCCAAGTGCAGACTGCCAATGTCATGTTATGTTATGTTATGTTATTTTGCATTTATGTAGCGCCTTATATGCCATTGGTATGGTCTGAAGGCACTGGTAGGTTGAACGCCCTTGGGCACCGAAGTTCGGGTCAGTAGAGAAAGTCAAGAGAGTCCAAAGGTGCGTGTGCGCACCAGGTATGTGTGCAGCTGGTGCGGAATTCGTGTAGTAGCTGCTTCATAGCGGTAGGTGTGGTGGTTGAGAGATCAGGAGTATGTGTTCGCTCTGGCAGGATTTATCCAGACCGAGTGTGGCTGCGTTAGGCCTGAGGAGAACGCCTGGCTGGGGGGTGTGTAACCAGCAGTGTTTACATAGAGTGATGGGGAGTGAGCGGGAGATGTTGATATGAGAACAGTTATACCGAATGGTGTCATAGTATCTCTGTGTTCTAGTTGAGTGGTGGTGTAAAGAAGAGAGTAAGCGTGGGGTGTGGTATGATGGGATATATGCACTTTCAAATGTTCCCTGCATTCCAAGGCATATCAGGTACGTTACGCAATTCTATGCGATCAAGTCCGTTCTATGCACTTTTATTCGTTCCAGGCATTCGAGATCAGGGGTTTCACTCATCCACTCTGTACGCTCATCTGCTCTGTACGCTCATCCGCTCTTTACTCACATCCGCTCTGTGCACTCATCCAATCTACACACTCATCCTACCTATACACTCATCCTATCTATACACTCATCCAATCTACACACTCATCTAGTCTACACACTCATCTAGTCTACACACTCATCCATTCCACACACTCATCTGCTCCACACACTCAACCGCTCCACACACTCATCCGCTCCACACACTCACCCACTCTACACACTCATCCGTTCCACACACTCATCCACTCTACGTACTCGTCCGCTCTACGTACTCATCCGCTCTACTTACTCATCCACTCTACTTACTCATCCGCTCTTCCTGCTCATCCACTCCATGTGCTCATCGGTTCTTCGTACTGATCTTGGAAGTGTTGTAGAGGTCCACTCCTGGCGCAGTGGTTGACAGATGCGCACAGGTGTGCGGTGGCGGTGTGATACAGGCTCTAGGCAGAAAAGAGGGGTCAGAGGACAAGGGATTCGCTTGGAACATCCTTCTGCATGATCTACAGACCTCCCTCTATGATCTCCCCCATGAGAGATGGCAGTGTTCGATCGAGAGAGACTTTTGGACGTTGCGGGATGGAAGTAGTGAGGGCAATCAACTTGTTATCTGTTATGTTGATGGGGGAGCCAGTTATGGTAAGCCAAGCAACCATAACTCACGCCACCACCATGCACTGCTAAGACTACCACACAGGACATCAATGATGCCATGACACATGTCATTGATGATGTCACTGATGACATCACATATCTGGGCCACATGTTTTTGTTCAGTGACATATCTAGGCCAGGTGGTTTTGTTCACTGACAGTCAGAATATTCAAATTCAAAAGGTGCTGTATATATCTAGATGTTAACCTTGTCGTATGTTTTCAAAGTAATTTCCTTAGGGTTTGTTCTCAGCTCATAGTGCACATATGTGGGGAAAAAAGCAGGCATAAAACACACAATTAATTTGTGTACATGAAGATACACTTTTATGTTATTACCATTTTCTGGTGATGGTGTTTCTTTCTTACTTACTTTAGTTTCTCTGTATGTGCCTCTGATTTGTATGGATTGTGGGTCTTCATATGTATTGTTCGTACTAGCACAAGTGTGTAGTAAGTCTTGAATTGTTAGCTAGTTATTACATGTTTAACATTACTCAAAACTCTGATAATTTAGCATTCATTATTTTACTATCCTAAATCACAAGATTATACATTTTGGACGTCTATGGTGCATGCTGCAGCCATTGCCTATGTTTATGTATTATTAGATTTGTGTATTAACAACACTCCAATATAATGTTTGTTTAGATGAGTACATTCTTTAATAGATTAAGCAGTTCATGATAGGTCACCCGATCACCCCTGACATCTTGTTACCAACATTATAAACACAAACCCTTGTAGGCTATATGTGATGTCATCGTTGATGTCCTGGGTGTTAGGCTTATCAGTGCACAGTGGTGACATGAGTTATCATTCCTTAGCTTAACATAACTGGCGAATTTCAAGGGTTTTTTGGTTTTACTTATGACCATAACGTCCCTTTAACAAAGTTTTTTCTTTGAATTTCATAGGTTTTTATTAGTGCAACCTAACCATAAAGTCCCTTTAACAAAGTTTTTTTCAGTGAATTTCATAAGTTTGTATTAGTGCAACTTAACCATAATGTCCCTTTAGCAAAATATATTTCAGTGAATTTCATGGGTTTTGAACAGTGCACGCTAATTTCATACAACTTACAATTTACTAATATCATACTTACCCCATTATAGCAAGATTGTTGTACAATTTCTTTTCCCACCTTCTAACATAATTTTTAACATTTCTATAAACATTTTTCAATTCTTTTCACTGTTTTTGCATTTGTCGACATCTGCGAACGTCTGACGTCATCGCAGACTTTCAGGACAGTGTCATATGATGCACGAGCTTGTGCATGATGACGTGTTCGAGAGCCCTTTTGCACTTTGCGATCATGTCTGTGTTTCGTGGACAGTTTGGAACTGTACGTTCTACTGATATAGGAACTTTCAAGCACAAAATGTTCCACTTGCACAGCTCCTAAACCAATTCTTACTCATTATCCATTAGCAATCTAGTACACAGCATATACTTGGATGAATATTGGCGAAGCTGCTATTTATCTTAAAAATTGCATCATCTATTGCTATCCCTCCTTCCCAAGAATTACCACCACCATCCCCAGCTGGAGGACCTATACAACAAAAAAAGTGCTGTAATTCCAGACAATGAAGAGGACCAGCAAGATGAGGAGAGGAAGTGCCTACCTCTGCCACCAAGAGAGAATCATGAGTGTGGCAGTTCTTTACCACTGTTGGAAATGTTCTGTAGGACACAAAATCTCACCAGCTACCTTGCAAGTAATAAAAGAGCATGTTGATCGATATCTTTCAAAGACAACAGTCCTCCGTAAGTACTGCAACACACCACTCTGCAGGAGGAGCAATTTCAAAGTGCTTTTGAAGCTGTAATCAAGGAGCATGAGAAAAGCTGCCCCCTACCTTAGATGTAACACACGCGCAACATCTTCCCCTGTCCACCTGCCCCTCCATGTTAGTGTTTGGAACCTGTTCCCTCATTTCCCTCCCCACCTTACATTCTTACCTCTCCTGCAAAACATTTTTTTTTAAAAACAACAGAAAAAGGTTCCTTTAGGAATCACCTTTCACAGTTAAAAAATAGAACTAAAAAAAATCTTATAGACTCCATCTACTTTACATTTCTCAGTAAAGAACATAGACTCAATAAGAATTTCCAACATTTCCATTAGCATTTTGTGTTATGCTAATGAAAATAATGTGGCGTTCATCCCCCGTTCTAGGGACTGGAATTGGAATAATGGCCCGCCAGCCCAAGTTATCGGCCCAAGTGAAGCGAAGGTATATAACGAGTGCTCGGGACCGTTATTCTTTACGGGAGGTGATGTGTTCAGGGGATATGCTGAAATGGGATAGACATTTTGCGCTGCTTATGTGGTATTGGTAATCATTTTGGTTTGTGTTATAACTGATTGTGGTGGTCCTTTCTCACTTTTATCCAGAGAGTAAACTAGCAAAATACTGTGGTTAGGTTTTGGGTCATGTTCAACGCATAGGCACAGGGAAAAAAGTAACAGGTTGGGAGGGCCAGGATACAGTCCTAAGTAAATATGGATAGGCGGATGACCGTATGGTAAGAACCCTTATCCTTGTCAGGGCGACTCTGAAATGTCTTTGGTAGTTTTGAACCCCTTACCCTCTCAGTGTTGCAAAGGAGTGGAGTCAAACGAGCAAGTGGAACAGGGGTGCTTGTGTATTGGGAAAAGTGATGAGTGTACACAGACTGAAATAGGGAAAGGAAGATGGACAAACTGCAATCCAAACAGGCAGAGGAACCCCCAAAGGGTTTGCCCACCCATTATATGTTTAGAGTGGTGTGTCGGACCTGATCCACCCGTGGCACCACACTATAGGTCAACATCCACCAGCGGTCGCACATACGCTGCGATCACATGTTGGTACAGAGACCGGGATCCCGTGGCAGTCCCAGCATCTATAAGACACTTGCTGTTTGCCGATTATTTGGAGTCATGACATTATTTGACATAACGGAATAGACAGATGCAATTACTGATTGAGGGAACACTTAATTTGGGCAAACTGGGCACTCTTTCGGGTACTGGAAAAGGAAGGGACTAAGATACCATCAATACAGAGGGGGCCATTTGCCATGTGGCTTGAAGAAACCACAAGTAGGACCTGCAACGGGAAAGTTAGAGGACTGATGGACACTAATGACTGGATGACGGGAATAATCACATATTGATGGTTAGACGATCAAAAAAGAAAGGGCCAAAAGATGCAGAAAAGACAGAGGAGGATCAGGAGGATATGGACAGTGAAAAACCAGTCTATAGTTGTTTTTTACTAGTATGAGACCACATGAATGCGCTGGACCCGGAGAAGCACGACTGGGGGGAACTAGTGGTGGAGATGCCATACAAGGGGTTGACAGCCCCCAGGGCATCAAGGCTGTGCAGATTGAGGTTCAAGGGGATGCAGACATTCAGAGTGCCACTTCATTGTACGACCCCTCGGTGACAAGGGGAGGTATGACATATGGAATAGACTGAAACAATTTTCATGCTCCCCTCAGACAAGTACCATCTGGTCATGAGGATGGAGAACAACAACAAGCATGCATTACTGTCCATGTGCCTTGGACACCAGGTGACCTTAGGACATTGACTAAAGAGTTTTCCAACATCAGGGAAGAGCCACAACCATTTTTGGAACACCTGAAAACAACTGTAGTGTTATAAATCGTCATGGGTCTACATTAACTAACTTATGAGAATTGTTCTGGCATTAGTGGTAAGACAGAGGCTAAAGGAGAGGGTAACTTGACCAGCCGCTGACCTAGAAACAACGATGCCCTGGTACAGCAAGACATAGGATAGTGACAGTTGTTGCAGAAGTGTGCTCTAGGAAGAAAGATTGTGCAAAAATATCAAACTGCAAACAGAATAAGCGTGAATCTCCTGCTGATGGCCTAAATAGATTAAAGGTGGTATGCACTCAGCATTCTGGGATTACAAATCAATAGGAAATAGTACTGGAAGCTATAGGAAACTGGTTTATTGCAGGGTTACTCTTTAAGGTGCAGATACAACTTAAGAACGTGTGTATAGGCTCGCAGACCAGGCCGTGAGCGGAGCAGTTTGTAGTGGAGAATTATTGTGTCGCCTGCCAGGAGCAGAGGAAGGAAACATTCAACAATACATCAATGTTGTTATATATGCAGAGTCTTCAGGGACCAACATTATAAACACAAACCCTTGTAGGCTATATGTGATGTCATCGTTGATGTCCTGGGTGTTAGGCTTATCAGTGCACAGTGGTGACATGAGTTATCATTCCTTAGCTTAACATAACTGGCGAATTTCAAGGGTTTTTTGGTTTTACTTATGACCATAACGTCCCTTTAACAAAAAATTTTCTTTGAATTTCATAGGTTTTTATTAGTGCAACCTAACCATAAAGTCCCTTTAACAAAGTTTTTTTCAGTGAATTTCATAAGTTTGTATTAGTGCAACTTAACCATAATGTCCCTTTAGCAAAATGTATTTCAGTGAATTTCATGGGTTTTGAACAGTGCACGCTAATTTCATACAACTTACAATTTACTAATATCATACTTAGCCCATTATAGCAAGATTGTTGTACAATTTCTTTTCCCACCTTCTAACATAATTTTTAACACTTCTATACACATTTTTCAATTCTTTTCACTGTTTTTGCATTTGTCGACATCTGCGAACGTCTGACGTCATCGCAGACTTTCAGGACAGTGTCATATGATGCACGAGCTTGTGCATGATGACGTGTTCAAGAGCCCTTTTGCACTTTGCGATCATGTCTGTGTTTCGTGGACAGTTTGGAACTGTACGTTCTACTGATATAGGAACTTTCAAGCACAAAATGTTCCCCTTGCACAGCTCCTAAACCAATTCTTACTCATTATCCATTAACAATCTAGTACACAGCATATACTTGGATGAATATTGGCGAAGCTGCTATTTATCTTAAAAATTGCATCATCTATTGCTATCCCTCCACCACCATCCCCAGCTGGAGGACCTACACAACAAAAAAAGTGCAGTAATTCCAGACAATGAAGAGGACCAGCAAGATGAGGAGAGGAAGTGCCTACCTCTGCCACCAAGAGAGAATCATGAGTGTGGCAGTTCTTTACCACTGTTGGAAATGTTCTGTAGGACACAAAATTTCACCAGCTACCTGGCAAGTAATAAAAGAGCATGTTGATCGATATCTTTCAAAGACAACAGTCCTCCGTAGGTACTGCAACACACCACTCTGCAGGAGGAGCAATTTCAAAGTGCTTTTGAAGCTGTAATCAAGGAGCATGAGAAAAGCTGCCCCCTACCTTAGATGTAACACACGCGCAACATCTTCCCCTGTCCACCTGCCCCTCCATGTTAGTGTTTGGAACCTGTTCCCTCATTTCCCTCCCCACCTTACATTCTTACCTCTCCTGCAAAACATTTTTTTTAAAAAACAACAGAAAAAGGTTCCTTTAGGAACCACCTTTCAAAGTTAAAAAATAGAACTAAAAAAAATCTTATAGACTCCATCTACTTTACATTTCTCAGTAAAGAACATAGACTCAATAAGAATTTCCATCATTTCCATTAGCATTTTGTGTTATGCTAATGAAAATAATGTGGCGTTCATCCCCCGTTCTAGGGACTGGAATGGGAATAATGGCCCGCCAGCCCAAGTTATCGGCCCAAGTGAAGCGAAGGTATATAACGAGTGCTCGGGACCGTTATTCTTTACGGGAGGTGATGTGTTCAGGGGATATGCTGAAATGGGATAGACATTTTGCGCTGCTTATGTGGTATTGGTAATCATTTTGGTTTGTGTTATAACTGATTGTGGTGGTCCTTTCTCACTTTTATCCAGAGAGTAACCTAGCAAAATACTGTGGTTAGGTTTTGGGTCATGTTCAACGCATAGGCACAGGGAAAAAAGTAACAGGTTGGGAGGGCCAGGATACAGTCCTAAGTAAATATGGATAGGAGGATGACCGTATGGTAAGAACCCTTATCCTTGTCAGGGCGACTTTGAAATGTCTTTGGTAGTTTTGAACCCCTTACCCTCTCAGTGTTGCAAAGGAGTGGAGTCAAACGAGCAAGTGGAACAGGGGCGCTTGTGTATTGGGAAAAGTGATGCGTGTACACAGACTGAAATAGGGAAAGGAAGATGGACAAACTGCAATCCAAACAGGCAGAGGAACCCCCAAAGGGTTTGCCCACCCATTATATGTTTAGAGTGGTGTGTCGGACCTGATCCACCCGTGGCACCACACTATAGGTCAACATCCACCAGCGGTCGCACATACGCTGCGATCACATGTTGGTACAGAGACCGGGATCCCGTGGCAGTCCCAGCATCTATAAGACACTTGCTGTTTGCCGACAATTGGAGTCATGACATTATTTGACATAACGGAATAGACAGATGCAATTACTGATTGAGGGAACACTTAATTTGGGCAAACTGGGCACTCTTTCGGGTACTGGAAAAGGAAGGGACTAAGATACCATCAATACAGTGGGGGCCATTTGCCATGTGGCTTGAAGAAACCACAAGTAGGAGCTGCAACGGGAAAGTTAGAGGACTGATGGACACTAATGACTGGATGACGGGAATAATCACATATTGATGGTTAGACGATCAAAAAAGAAAGGGCCAAAAGATGCAGAAAAGACAGAGGAGGATCAGGGGGATATGGACAGTGAAAAACCAGTCTATAGTTGTTTTTTACTAGTATGAGACCACATGAATGCGCTGGACCCGGAGAAGCACGACTGGGGGGAACTAGTGGTGGAGATGCCATACAAGGGGTTGACAGCCCCCAGGGCATCAAGGCTGTGCAGATTGAGGTTCAAGGGGATGCAGACATTCAGAGTGCCACTTCATTGTACGACCCCTCGGTGACAAGGGGAGGTATGACATATGGAATAGACTGAAACAATTTTCATGCTCCCCTCAGACAAGTACCATCTGGTCATGAGGATGGAGAACAACAACAAGCATGCATTACTGTCCATGTGCCTTGGACACCAGGTGACCTTAGGACATTGACTAAAGAGTTTTCCAACATCAGGGAAGAGCCACAACCATTTTTGGAACACCTGAAAACAACTGTAGTGTTATAAATCGTCATGGGTCTACATTAACTAACTTATGAGAATTGTTCTGGCATTAGTGGTAAGACAGAGGCTAAAGGAGATGGTAACTTGACCAGCCGCTGACCCAGAAACAACGATGCCCTGGTACAGCAAGACATAGGATAGTGACAGTTGTTGCAGAAGTGTGCTCTAGGAAGAAAGATTGTGCAAAAATATCAAACTGCAAACAGAATAAGCGTGAATCTCCTGCTGATGGCCTAAATAGATTAAAGGTGGTATGCACTCAGCATTCTGGGATTACAAATCAATAGGAAATAGTACTGGAAGCTATAGGAAACTGGTTTATTGCAGGGTTACTCTTTAAGGTGCAGATACAACTTAAGAACGTGTGTATAGGCTCGCAGACCAAGCCGTGAGCGGAGCAGTTTGTAGTGGAGAATTATTGTGTCGCCTGCCAGGAGCAGAGGAAGGAAACATTCAACAATACATCAATGTTGTTATATATGCAGAGTCTTCAGGGACAGTTGCAAGGACAGCTCCAAGGAATGGTACAGTACGCAGGAAATATGGCACAAAGGGGGGTCTTAGAGGCAGAAACAGAGGTGGAGGCCAGATGGGTCAGCAGACATAGCAGTCATAGCAAAGAGGAGATGGGGGACAACAAAAGCAACAGCGACAGTGGGGACAGTTTGATTAACAGCAGGGATGGGGAGCACAGAGTGAGCAAATACAAGGACATGGAACAAACAGCAGTCATGGTAACAAACCTGTTAACTTGTAAGTCGCCAAAACAGGAGGGCCGTTGGAGAATGCCCTACTTAGACCACAGAGACAGCAGCAGCAGGGAAGTAATATGACAAATGCCACAACAGGGGGGTTAGTCCAGAGACAGACCACTCTCATAGGGCCAATGCCCCCCTTTCTCAAACCAGACACTAATCCCTTCATCCCTGGAGACCATTGGATTCTGAGAACCAGAAGGGAAGGGGAAGGGACTCTGGAAGCAATGATGATTCTTGTCGATCAGGAGGGACATTATGTACAGTGCCAGGATCAGGGATTAAAAGTACCATATTTGGTAGATACCGGGGCAAACAATCAGCTTTACAAATGAGTAATTTTCCCCATGTCCCTGTATCAGGTGGACAAAGTGAGAGCTGTCGGCATAGGAAATACCACAGTCATACACCATTTATGGCTATCCGGATGATGAAGACTCTATTTTAAGCATTACTGTCGCATACATGTTTCAAGGCATGATAAAGCATAACAAACTTAATAATGTTAATATTGCTTTAGAAGTACATGTTGCTTAATATTTGTTGCTTAATATTGCTAACACTGTTTTAAAAGTGCTGAAACGCTTCAGAATACTTGACACTCTTACCATTACTTTAGGGTCTATTAATGATCAGTACACTTTCTTTTTAAGTCCCACCTCACCGGTAAACGTATTACGAAGAGACTTGTTCTGCAAGATGAAGTGCATTATTTATTGCAACCCTGACAGGGTGTTTTTCAGTGTACCCTCAGACAATGCAGTAGCAATGATGGCTACTCTCAGGGAAGAGCTGGGGGAGTGGTAGAAGTGGATGAGCACTGGTTTAGGAAATATACAAATTGATTGAGTCTGTACCTGTGTACCTGTGGGCCACCCACAATAATGAGGTAGGGAACATACACACAGCTGAACCAGTAAAAATAAAAGTAGATCTGAATAAAAGATAGCCCTATGTGCCACAGTAGCTCATGAAGCATGTAACAGAAGCAAGGATCACCCCAGTTATTGAATCGTTCCTGAGTCAGGGAATAATTGTTGAGACAAGTAGCATATATAATACACCAGTTTTTCCTGTGAAGAAACAACTAGGGAAGGTGATATATAGTTTTGTTCAAGACATAGGTGCTATCAATGCTGTGGCTATATATGTCCTTTTCTGTTGTGCAAAATCTGGCAACCATACTGTCATGTATTGCCCCAGAAGCAACACATTTTGCATCAACTTGGGTTTGGCTTTCTTCTTGGTTCCTAAAAACAAGGACAGTGAATATCTGTTTGTATTCTCACATAGCGGGTCCAGTATATGTGGACCCATTTGCTAAAGGGGTAAACAGAGACCCAGCCCTCTTCTCATAACAATTAAAGAATGATTTGGATCAGATAAAATTACCTGGGAAATCAGTCATAATACAATATTTCGACGATTTGTTAATCGGCATTGACACATACAGATACAAAGGTCCTACTAACAGCATTAGCAGAGAAAGGGCATACGGCTTTGAAAAAGAAGCTACAGTTATGCACCCGAGTGTGCATTACTTGGGGCATGACATTACATAGGGATGTTTGTTGATATCTGATTCACGAAAAGAAACTGTTTACAATATACTCAAACCACAGAATATAACACAAATGCAGTGGACACCAGAGGCAGAAGAAGCATTGACAAGAATAAAAACGGTTGCTAGCGGTGTCACCCGCATTGGGTCTGCATGATTAAAAAAAGTGATTTCCCTTGTACTAAAATGAGAGAAAGGGGTTTGCTTTGGCAATACTTACCCAGAAACACAGGATCCATCATAGACATATAGCATATTAAAGCAATGAATCATACCTGGTTGTAGCAAGGATGCTGCCCTGCCTGATAGCTGTAGCTGCTGCATCTCTGATGTTGGAACAAAGTGAGAACATCACATTGGGATCACCTTTAGAGGTGTTTGTTCCCCACGCAGTAGTATCATTATTATTGAAAACAAGAACACAGCATATGTCGGTCTTGAGACATAGCAGAGAGGCTTTATGACTTCCACTGGGACACCCATAAAAAACGTCTGTGGAAAGGATTTGGGGGATAGAGCTTCCGAATTGGCAGCTACCCAAGAGGGCAATGAGGTGTACATTTTGACAATGCGCACAGTGCAGGAGGGAACCCTTTATAAAACATTAGCAGATACATATTAGTTTCACATCTAATGAGGATGTTTCATGCACAGGCACATATTGGTAGGAATGGAATGACAATGCTAGTGTCACTGTGTTAATAATATCATTAAAGCACTGTTGTCCACTTTGAAAGTTCAACATAATGTGTATTGCCCTCACCACCCCTAATCTGCTGGGGCAGTGGAGACACAAGGTATTGGAAAGAAATTGGCTACATTATGTCAGGAAACAGGCTTTAACTGGACAGAAGCCCTCCCACTATTTTTGTTTATTGTGAGAAGTACACACACCAAGAAAATAGGGTTAAGTCTGTATGGACTCCTTTGTGGATGACCTTTAAGTTGCCTGTAGCACAACTGGTAAGAACTGTACCAGATAATGTGCAACTAACTGATGATCAACTGTTGGAATATGTTAGGAAATTGATGTCTTCTATCAGTCTCATCCACAAACAGCTTCGAGTACAGGGAACCAGACTCTCCAAGTCATTCCTTACAGCCCTGTGACAGTGTCCTGTTACAGGTCAACAAAAGAAAGACTGCTCTTGCCACAAGATGGAAGGGACCCAACCGCATCCTACTCACCTCCAACTCAGCTGTAAAGGTTCAGGGACAAACCACATGGGTGCACGTGAGTCATTGCAAATGGGCAGTAGCACCCACAGAGTAGTCACCACTGGCTGGCTAATGTGTCTTTTATATTGGCTTACAATAATGTAGCTGTAGAAGGACAGTCCTCTATTGTACAAACTATTCTAACTATGAAAAACGTGACTAACATTGTGCCATCAGCTGATGGCAGGTCTAGGTAATGGTACAAGAATCAACAGACCTCATTATGACCCTGCCAGTCCAGAAACAAGGGTGCTGGTAAGCTTACAGGCACTATTGTTTCCGGACTGGCATATTAGAAGACTGCAACCCTCTGGTAGCACCGGCAAGGTTACTGCAGGACCCATAATGAGGCCCAATGGATATTACATTGGCAAGGGGGAACATGTGATGTAAATGGATCCTGGGAACATGGGTGGATCTGTGGTAGGGAGTTATACCAAAGCCATTAGACTGTCCAGTGTGGGTAGTACCATCTCCCTGTGAACCTATACCAGATTTGTGAAGAGAAGAAGATGACCTGAGAGTTCTCCACTCCAAATAGTAAGAGCCAACAGCGAGGCACCAACCAAACCTTAGAAATAGAGAAACAAGTACAACGACTAACATACTTACCACAGTAGCTAGTAAACCGACTGTATTTTATCCCGGACCGTCACATATTTCTGATCTGATGCATTATTGTCATTCTGTTCTTTTTACCAGGACACAAACAAGATGATTTCTAAAATAATGTACTGGTACAACTAGTGTACAGGAACCACAGTGGTGACAAAACGAAGAGAACTGGGTGGTAATGGAAGTGTGGTTCCAGTTTTGGTTCATTTGCCCATGGCTATTCACTCAGTAGTGGTGCTATGGCATTTTGAAATGGAAAATCTCAGTGTGATTGTAGGTAAAGGGAAAGAATGGCCAGTGCGACTGGAATGTTATTTACCAACACTAGTGGATGGGAAGAATAGTACCAGGTCAGTGGAGTTGTGTTCAAATTCTACTGATGCCCAGTGTCAAATTGCAGACAGTCTAGAAAACAGAACATGAACTATGATCCAGCATTTGCAATACAGAGATGGAGAAACACGTTTGTTTAAAAAAAATATACCCATGTGTATAACCAGAGGTTACAGTACAATGTGGTGTTGAACCTGCATAGAGACAGATACAGATATATGGTATTAAATGCAACATTTTGGACGTTTATTTGTACTGTTCCTTTGTCTGCCTTTCAGGTGACTACCCACTACCCTAACTGCAGCCAGGGGAGGCCATCAAACTGGCTCTTTTGTGAGAAGAGTTGTTGGGTGATCAGCAGAAAGGGGAAGTATTAGATCAAATGTGGAATGGGGCTAATAAGGCACTTGCAATCTGGGGGATATACAAAGGCACATATTTGGAAGGTCGATTAGGTCAACCTGAGAAAGCAGCAGGGCTCATATCTGGGAAAGAGTTATGATATGATATGGCATTTATAATGCGCCTAAACACAAGTATCTCAAGGTGCAATGAGGCAAGGGAGGGGGAACAGAGGGACGACAGAGACAGCGATCTTACTAGACCAGGTGACATTGAGATTGCGCAAGTGCATGGGGAAGGCGAAAAGTGCTAGGGGGATGGGGGAAGCGGCAGTGCAGTACATGGGATCGACAGTAAAAAATAAATAGAATAAATAAAAGCAATAAGTAAAAACTGCAGCCAGCTGGTGGCAAGCGCAAGGGTAAGTGCAGATATCAGTTGTCAAGTGCTGGTAGGGGACTGTAGAGATACAGAAAAACAGTCCCCAAGTGCGGGGGTTACCAGGGAGGCAGTGCAGGTGTGCAACTGGTGGGGGAGGGGACCTGGGCCCGAGATCAGAGGGTACCCAGGTGACCAGTGCAGTTTCAGTTTCAGCCAGGGTTTCAGCAGGGGAGAGGAGGAGAGAAAGCAGAAGCCAAGAGCAAGGTTTTGAGGTGCTTCCAGAACCGGAGATGGTTCTCCCTCAAGTTTCACGGAGGCAGGGAGGATGTTCCAGAGGTAGGCCCCAGCTGAAGAAAGAGATCTACCACCAACTCGTTGCTTGGAGAGGCGCCTGGCCCTGAGGGAGTTAGAGGCGGATGAACAAAGAGCTTGAGAAAAAATTGGCTTAGAGCGAGGCACGGATTGGTGAGTATCACATAATTGGGTCATTGAGTAAGCTGACTAACGGGGCCCTGCAAAATGGATGGACGGTGTGTAGGAATCCAGAAGAAACTTGGAATGGGATATGGCGTGCAAAGAGGTGTAAGACTATCTGACTACCATATTACTATCGATCAGATGGGATGTGCCTGCATAACAGCTGGCCACGGTTGTTGAAGAATGACTCTTGCGTGCTGTAACAAATATGACTGTGGAGCTGCTTCTGGAAGTGCAGCTGATGGTACTGTGAATTAAAAGAGTGCACGGTAGACCCAAAACCCGAATCATATACAAATAATTAAATGAGCCAGTAAAAGTGCAACAAAGGTTTATTACATACTACCACTGCCGGGAGTGATTCACGAATCATCAACATTACATCATTAAATGGCGGTTTATATAGTGAGAAGTGAAGTTAATTTTCACACATTGGGCCTCATTACACGGTAGGCGGTAGGGGTTTACTGGTACCGGTAAGGGCACCGGTACCGGTAAACCCCTATCGCCTTACTACGAGTTCCCTTTGCGGGTCCCGACTTTAACGGCTGGTTTTACCAGCCGCTAAAGTAGGGTGCCGCAAAGGGACCTCGGAACTAATTACGGTACCACAATTTGTGGTACCGTAATTAGCACCTTCCCCATTCCCATTATGTCCTATGGGGGCAAAAATGGGAATGGGGAAGAGCCTTGGTTGATGGGGAATTACCGCCCCCGCTCACCTTGGAGTAGGGCGGTAATTCCGCCATCCACCGAGGCGGACACAGTAAAATACCGGCGGCAACCATGGCGCTAATAGTGCCATGGTTACCGCCTACCGTGTAATGAGGCCCATTGTTTCAAGATGCATGTAAATTCAGATTTGCTGATTGGACAGTCCTGGCTCTGCAATATGTGAATCTATACACCACCTACCTCTATTGGCCTATCATATCCTTTGGGACCATGTTAATGACTTCCTCTTGACAATGATCTGATAATGGGGTTACCTAGTTTCTCACAGTTTTGATTGGATGGTAGTCAGTTTAACATGTTGCGACATATAACCCAGTTGATCATTGGTTGTTTTGGCTGGAGTGTTCCTGGGTGGGTTGCTTCCACGATAATTGACCAATCACTTTCTGAGGTGTGAACAGTGTGGCAACAAAAAAGAATACTTTGCATCCTTTCTCATGGAACCCAAAGGTTGGCACCAGCTTACCGTTACAACCCATGTGACTGTTCAACTGAGTTAATATTGCGACTTCTCATTGGAAACATGTTGCCCTTCTCAACCCCTTTCCTTTCTTTCTGATGATGTGTCTACATTACCTAATTGGGCATGCTTCCTGGACACTTGCTTTGGGACCAATTGCAAATCTAAATTGTGTATTTATGTCTGGGCGGGCATGAGTTGTACTAATACTTATGAACACATATACTTTAATGGGAGCAAGGGTGTCTTATGTATTCCTTATTATATTTCATATAATATTTAATGAACTCCATAATTCTGTAATCATTAATACCTGTCTCTTTTGTGATCCCACTCGTTGATGGATCTTTTCCTACCGAGGGCAGTGTTTTCCCATGATCGACTTTGTCCTGTGCACCCTGCTCATTACCTCATTCTTACCAGGCTATGCCCTTTTTCTAAAGCAATGGGTAGGAAGATTATTTGTGAAATGTTTTACATCTTCGATGCTTGGGAACCTGCTGCTCCCTCTATACTTAGCCAATGCCTGTGAAGCTTTTACATTCTTTCTCATGTGGTCTGTACTAAGTTGAAACCTCTGATTGAATCACTGCTTCCTGTTGAAGCCTGGGAATGAGCTGTGCCTCTTTGTCCTGACCAATCACACAACGGCTTTACACCCTGTCCGAGGTTACTGACCTTGTATGTGTGCATCTCTCTAAAATGAACCAAAACTGTGTGTATTTTACTGTGAGGATTAATCCATGTATTTCTGAGGCCTATTAATTCTTAATGGCTTACAAAGCTTTGTTTCCCTTGAGGT
Organism: Ambystoma mexicanum; assembly: GCF_040938575.1. Classification (NCBI taxonomy): domain Eukaryota; kingdom Metazoa; phylum Chordata; class Amphibia; order Caudata; family Ambystomatidae; genus Ambystoma; species Ambystoma mexicanum. The sequence continues at coordinate 264,665,862 of NC_090935.1, read as the reverse complement.
CTACACTATATGTTGTACAACTAATACATGTCAAATGTGCTTATATTATGTTTTTGTGATTGCTAAAATGGGAGCTTTCATTTCTGCTTGGGGTAAACACTGTGTATTTATCCTGTTTGCTTGTGTGTGTTCAATTCTAATGCTCTATTGCACATTAATCATCTGTGCCATTATTCTAAATGGGCTATACTCTTAGCGTATGTGCATGTGTCTACTGTATGCTACTCTCTATATTTCTTCATGACACGTTCTTCTCCTTTAGCACTGGCACCCCATGCACTGCCTCCCCCCTTCATGGCCACCCAACCCATGTAAAAAGTGTAAGTGGCTGTGTTTGCCTCCACCTACTCTCCTCCTCCTACTCTTGCGGCTGACTCCCACCCTGACACAGCCCTCTCTAACTTTCAACTTTCGCTCTCCAATACTCTTGGCTACCTTGCCCCTGTCATGAGGGTCTGACTTACACCCACCAAAAAGTGTAACTCTTGTTATGACTCTGACTTGGCTGACCATAAACGCAAGTGGGGATCTTCAGATGCACCCTCTGACAAGCTGGCCTGCCGCCTTCTACAAAGGCAATATAGACTCTACATCTGGTTCAAGAAAAGAGAAAAGAGTCCATATTTGAACAAACCTGCATCTCTGCAGCATCCAACAACACGGACAAACTTTTCAAAGTCTCCAAGAACTGGCCAACCCACTGCAGCCTCATCCTCTATTGTACCCACCCAGGCCCTTTGTGAGGCCCTTTGCGAGGCCCTGGCTGCATACTTCACTGCCAAAACTCAGGACATCCTGTCATCTCTCTACTCCGCACCCGCTCTTGCATCATCATCTCTTGGGGCCGGCCATCCCCACCACCTCTACTCTTCTCTCCTTCCTCTCCCCTGTCACAAATGAGGAGGTTTCTAAACAGTCTATGAAAGCCTCTACCAAACAGGTGGACCCTAGCCCCTCCAAAACCATCAAGGACAACATTGACTCTCTAGCTCCAGCCTTGGCAAGCTTCTGCAACCTCGCTTTCGCCACTGCAGTTTTCCCAACGTGTCTCAAGCATTCTCTTGCACACCCTCTTCTCAAAAAACCCTCTGCCGTCCCTTCTATTACAGAAAGCTATCACCCAATATCTATTGCTCCTTTCTTCGGTAAACTCCTGGAGAAGTTGGCTATCTCTCAGTTTACCCTCCACACTGAATCTGTTGGTTGTCTCCATGACCATCATTCTGCCTTTAGAGCATCCAGAGGCACGGAAACGGCTCTTCCATACACCTGCAAAGACCTGCGCTCAAACCTTGACTCTAACTCTCCCTCTGTCCTCATTCTTCTTGACCTCTCCTCTGCTTTCAATAAGGTAAACCACAAGCTCCTGATCTCCCATCTCTGTGATACCCTGGGAATCACAGGTCATGCCCTGGCATGGCAAGAGTCCTTTCTCTCTGACCGCCCTTCCCAGGTGGAACTTGGGTCATTTATCTCCACCATCACTCTCTTTATTGTGGTGTTCCACAGCGGTTTAATCTATCCCCCTGGTTTTTCAATATCTACATGGCACCTTTGGTAAACAAGATCTCTGCCTTCCCCTGCAACTTCCAGAATTATGCGGATGACACACAGCTCTCCTCCAGGCTAACCTCGACCTCCTCCTCCTTGCTCATTCCTGACTGACTGTCCTCAATTCAGTCCTGGTGTGCTGCTAATGATCTCTGCCTCATTACCAGTAAGACAGAGTTCCTACTCATTGGTACCCCTCCTCCCACTTTGTCACTTTCAGTCTGGCCAGCCTCTCTTGGTGCTGTGCCCTCACCCACCAGTGAGGCAAAAAATCTGAGGGTCATCTTCGACTCTACTCTCTTCTTCTCTTCTCACATCTTGGACATCTCTAAAAAGTCCCGCTATCAACTGCACCTCCTCAAAGTCACTGTACCTTTTCTCACCTTCCCATAGAGGCTCACAGTTTCCAGAGCCCTGGTTCTCTCCAGACAGGAATACTGCAACAGTCTCTTTCTTAATCTTCCTACTGTTACTCTCTGACCGATTCAATTTATCCAGAATAGAACCGCAAGACTTATCCTTGGCCTCAAGCCCAGGATCAACAACTCTCTGGTGCTGAAATCTCTCCACTGGTTACCTGTGCTGCAAGGATCAAGTTAAAGTCCCTCTGTGTAATTCAAAGGGCTTTCTGGGGCTGGGGCCTGTACTATCTACAACGCTCTCTTCCTAAATACTCTCATTCTATAACACTCCACACGGCCTCCTCCAACTCTCTCCCGGTTAGCTGTTTTTCTAAACAGAGATTTGGGGGTACATCCTTATCCTCTGCTGGTGCCTCCCTCTGGAACAGCCTCCTTGCCTCTCTCCATCTTGAGCCGGACCTCCTTAAGTTCTAGAAACTCCTCAAGACCTTCCTCTTCTCTTCCTCTTTTTCCCTCCCTCTCCACTGCTAACCTCCTTTCTCTTCTCTCCTGCTTCCCTGTTTCTTTCTCTTCCCAACTTGCTCAGTTTGCTGACTGGTCGCCTGGTGCACCTCCAGAGCCTCACAGGCCCCAGGCTCCCCCTCCAGTCCTGCACTTGCCTCCGGTCCTCTGCACTCTGCTTGGCACTACTGCACTCGGAATAAGCCCCATGAGAGGGGCAACCACTCTGCACTTAACCCAGGCCCTTGCTGGACTTGGCAAGTTTGTCCCCCTCTCCCTCGCACTTCCTGTCTGTGCACTTGTACGACCGTGAACGTACTAGGCCTAGCAAGTTTGTCGGTCCTGTCCTCCCTATGCCCCCCCCCCTTGCTTGGTTGTACCTGAAATACTCAAGCGTAGGCATATTAGTAACAAGCAACCACCAATCAATCTGAAATGTGGACAGGCCTAATACGGCAGTTTATTGTTCTGTATGCTCTTTTCCCTCTCCTTACCCCCCTTCTCTCCCCACTCTGTGTCATGCATTATCTGTCAAGTTGTTAGGCATAGTACGGTAGTGTATTGATTGTATGCTCTTCTCCCCACGATCCCCTTCATCATTCCTTCGTGACATGCACTCGCACATGTTGAAAGGCCTCTGGCCTAGTATGCTAGTTATTTTTGTTAAGATCATTCAGAATCTTCAAGGCCTAAGATGGATGACTGAATTCCCATGTTCCCTTCCCGTCTTGAAGCTCATTGAAGCGCTTCAATTGTGTATAAGCGCTTTACAAATAAATAATTACAAATAGAATTACAAAGGTTCTCATGAATATATCTGTTGGGTTGAATGTCATGCATCCACACGTTAGAGAAAATACAAACTAAGGAAACCCATGAAGCATGGGTCAGAACACACATAAAAGGCCAATGATCCGGGCTGCAAGAAGCATCCCTTCACTGAGAGATAAAAAGGAGAACAGCAACACACACATGCATTGTTGGTATAGGTGTGCCAAAAGACGGCAGGCACAATGAACCAACACATATGTGCCAAGATATGTTTTGTTCCTCCCATCCCTTTCTGCACCCCTCTCCCTCACCTTTTGTTTTTCTCCGGCTGTACCAGAAATGGCGTCAGGCCTAGTATGGTAGTTGCCTGTCTGTTTCTATTCCCTTCCCATTCTCCCCCTCCCTTCCTTATCTATGTCTTAGCTCTTGCATTATCTGAAATGTCGTCTGGCCGAGTACAATAGTTAATTTCACATCCTTACTGTTCATGGCCTGTGAGAATCTCATTGTATTTTCCCTTGTTCCCTCCCTTGCCTTCATGCGCTTTCAAACACATTGTGTATAGGTGTATAGGTGCTATATAAATAAACTATCATATATCATATCATATCAAGAGTCAATTTGGCATGCACAGAGAGATAGGCGCTAGTAAGAGGCAAGAAGCATGAAAGGAGATAGGGAGAACATTTATTAGATAAAGCAAGCAGTAATAGACTTAGGCTATTAACATGACATCAGTAGTAGGGATACTTTGTTACATGAGAGGTGTTAAGGATTTCAATCAGGCGACACACACCCTAGTCTTGGCCTAGTATGCAGCACGCAATTGAAATGCTTATGTTAGATTAGTTTCAATATTGAGATGATACACCACTCATATCACACCCCCTTTTCAAATACCCCAGGTCACAATGGACCATGAACCAGGCTGGTTGATAAAATACAATATGTATTTATTTATTTGAAAATTAAAAGAAATCATACAATTTTTAATATGTGGCAGCAATCACCAATGAGGTGATAAGAACAACGGGAATGTAAGCAATGCACTTAGTTTAACCTTCTATTGACACATCTACAAAACACCAGGGAATAGAAGCACTTTTTGATTTTAGGTAAGATAGCACTTGAGTTAGAATTTCCCTTTGCAAGGTTCCCGCAACCCACAAATAATTAATTTTAAATGGATAAACAGAATCAGCAGGTAATCAGGAATGACAGACAAGAAACAGAATTTAAATCCGACCTTCCCTCCCAAAACAAGAGAGAAACACAGATTTCAAACCCTGACAATTCTAAAATGACATTCGGAAATGGATGAATAAATGAATGAATGTGTAAAAAAACTCTTGAAACAAAAAACATGCTTTACTGGATCAACACTGGAAAGATACTAGTAATCACAAGCAATGGATTGAGCAAAAGCATACAATTCGAAATGGAATGGAAGATTGAAAACAGTTTATAATCAAAATGGCACGTTGTAAAATTAGCAAACTTTTGCAATTCCTGCCTGAATTTACCAATTGGTTTTTAATAAAAATATGAAATATTGTAAATCACGATGCAGATTTTGTGTTAGGGTGTAGCTATGGATCATAGGTACAATATGGAAGTGAAATGAGGTCTCCAGCTGGTAAATTGAGTGAGTTATGCAAGATCTACTGAGATGCGTTTTTGAGAAAATGAAGGCGCAAAAAAGGAAAAGAAATCAATTTTGACAAGGACAGTTTTACTCTATACTAGGGCATTCAGGCTAGGCTACCAGATTGAGACACTGTTAGCTCCGCGGTTCACTCACAAGTTCAACCCTAACACCTCCGTGCCAGCCCTGGCGGACCCAGTCCGATCAATCCAAACAGGATTATAGCTTAGAATTTCACAAGACAAAATGATTGAAGATTTTGGTGCTAGCACAAGAAATCAAAGCAGGGTTTCAAAAATGAGTTTTGACAATATTAATAAAATATCGGGGTCAGAATAGGATAGCTTAGAGATTGGGATGGCACAAAGCAAGGCAAGGTATACTATGAATTTCTATGGTTCCTATTGATACTCACAGTCCACTTTTAGTTTTTGGATTTTGGACAGTCAGCGGTTCTTGTCACCACACGGATCTGGTCTGAGAAAGGACAGCCGGACAAAATCAGCAGGACAGGATCAGCTGGGCATGGACTGGTTACCGGATGGCACTGGACTGGCACTGGATACTACAGTTCAGATGGATGGCAGGTTTGCAGCAGGCAAGCATTTAGTGAGCAGCAAGCAGGGCTTTAAGTGGGCCGGGGCCTGCCGGGGCTGGGCCCCAGCAGGCTCCGAAATTTCGTTTTGAGGCGGGGCTCTGCCGGGGCTCACTAATCTCCCCTGGCAGCCCCAGCCACTACACGAAAAGTCATTTTTTCTACAGCCTGAAGCTCTCGCTCGTGTGCGAGCGCTTCAGGCTTCAGAAAAAATGCCTTTCAGCCATAATGGTGGCGCCGCACCTGCGATGCATCCCTTTAATAAAGAGATGCATCTGGGCCGGCGCCACCATTATGGAGAAAACGTGAGGCCGCTGGAAGCCCCAGCTGGCGAGGGGCAGCACCACCATTAAGGCTGAATAGGCGAGCGCTGTCCCTTGCCAGGCAAGCCTATACAAAATAGATGCAGAGATCAGCACCCTCTCCCCTATAGGGGAGAGGGTGCTAATCTCTACAAAAGGCTGCCTGGCAGGGGTGCCAGTAGCCCATTGAGCCGGGGCTTGTCAAGGGGGCGTGGCCTAACGGGCCATCAAGACCCCCGTTGTTAGGCCACGCCCCCTCGATGAGCCCCGGCTCGATTTGTAGTGCCACTTAAGGCACTGGCAGCAAGTCAGGTTAATTCAGGATGCTTCCCAAAACCCCACAGTGTTTCCCTTGGTTATTGTGATTATTTTAGAATTGAAGCCCTGCTGAAGCAGGATCAGCAATGCTTGGCCTTGTGGTTGAGATCTGGAGTTTAGATGGATAAATCTAGACAAAATGCAAGACAAAGACAGGAACAGACAAACATACAAGAATGCAGTTTGAATGCAGCTGTTGCAGACCCAGTGTTTATATCAGGACAACTAAACTCTGAAGAGGACTTACTGATATTGCGCACAAGTCACAGAAGCAACACATGTTTTAATGTTGGGGAGATACACACATGAACAGATGTGCATTAGGTTTGCAATGATGTGCCTGATGGGCCTATTTAGTGACGCATTTGAGCCACCTCATAGGTATTTGCTGTGACATCATGCTTGCAGCAAAACGTGTGTTGATTCGAATTGGACTTCAGAAGATGAGTGGGTCTTTACATCAGCATTGACAAAACCAATGATTATTCACAAATCAATATTGTATTCAGAATGGTACACTGGACTATAATAATATTCGAGTTGAACCTATACAATATCCATATATTTAGGTTCTATGTGATATTTCGTTACTTTAAAGGCCAAACACACAAACACTGATTTATTTTGGCAGATTGTGTGCAACCTATCAAAATTCAGAATGATTTCTCTTTTCTTTGGGGTGTGGTGTCACCCCTCAGCCCCATGGAAGTCGATCCCACCCACACCTCCACCCTCTCCCGCGCAGGTGGGATTTTTATTAAATCAAGTATTACGCCCTAAAGCTCCTCGTCCCTTACCCGCCCTAAGCTTTCTCCCTCAACACCCACCACTACACACACTCACACACACAGATACACAAACATGCAATCACACTCACATTTACCTGCCCCATCCCTCCCTTCACTGCAAAATACATTACCCTCCCACATAGCAATACACAAACACAGACTCACACGCACACACTTGCAGACACTTTCCTAAGCCGTCCTCGACTACCCTTTTCCTGCTCAGCCACTCGTGTTCAGTGGCATGGCAGTTCCATTTAGAAAGACCCCTCAGAGCTCAGATTTTGTTTTCATTAAAACAAAATATTCACCCAGGACCCATATTTATACATTTCTACTGTTAATAGACCACAATAAAATGTAGCAGAGCATGTATTCATTATATAAATAAACTGAACCTGAATATGTTAGTCATTTTAAAAGTGTATAATGTATTTCAAAGCAGTGGCATGGCAACATAATAGTGAACATTCATTACATGGATGCGGTAGCGTCCATGTCGTTATGGTTAAGTTGGTGTTTCCATTGGAAGAGCACTTTTTGAGTGGCTTATAACTTCGCTCCCCCTGGACGAAACCTCACCAAACTTTGCAAAAAAAGTATATGGCCCAATCTGAATTTTTTTACAAAGTTTGCTGAGGATTCGTCCAGGGGGGGAAAAGTTATAGGGGGGTCCCAAAACTTTAGTTTTTTCCCATAGACTGAATGGGAAAAAACTTTGCTGCGCACGGCTACAGCCCGAACCGCTGGACGGATTTACACCAAATTTGTGGCAGGAGCGGCGGCCTGGTCCCGAAAGCGTGCTTTTGCAAATTTGGTGTAAATCTGTCCAGTAGTTTTTTTTAAAAATGACCAAAATGTAAGGCAAAAAAATTAGTGATAGCTGTGATCTCTTCGCGGACGGACTTACCTGTTCGCTCCGCGGACAGCACCCAGATTGGCCCAGCGGCTTGCGTCATGTCCGCGGACATGCAACGTGTTCGCTGATTGGGCGGCGTGGTGCGTGATGCGCGTCAGATTTTCTGTCGCGCCCGCCATCTTGCATTTGCGGACGTCCGTAGACAGCGCGGTGAAAGTTTGTTCAAAATGTGTATTTAGTAGAGTGTGTTGGTCTGTAGAAGTCTTTGGGGAAGATGGGGGAGTAAGAGATAGGTTCAAAGTTGTATTTTATTTATGTGCTAGATGCTTTTGTTGTGTTCGATTTGTCTGCGGACAACACGGCTGTTCTGGAATGTTTGTAAATAAACAGAATGGATTCAGTGTCAACTTGAAAGTGTTCTAAGAACACTCGTGGGGTCTTGGAATGTTTGCAGGGGGTGTCCTGGAGACATTGTCTGTATTGTTCGTTGGCAAAGTGAAAATGTTTTAAGAACAATCGCGGTGTCCTGACATGTTCGTACATAAAGAAAATGGGGGTGTCCTGAGGACGCTGTTTGTATTGTCCTCTGGCAAGTTGAATGTGTCCTAGGACCTTCCCTCTGTCCGCGGACATAAAAATGGTTGCAATGCTTGCATCTATGGGTGGGATATGCTGCAGTGGTTGTGGCCAGGGTATAGAATTTTGGGTACATGGCCATTTGGCCATGCACCCAAGAGTATATACCCTGGCCACAACCACCGCAGCATATCACACCCATAGTGGCTTTTAACTTTGGGTCAAAAACTAATTTATAAGGAACAATGTTATAAGCTTGTATGGTGTGATATGCTGTGATGGTTGTATTTTTCTTGTTATATGTACTATTTGGTTTAGTAACGGGAGTCCATGTTTTTCTTGTTCATTTCTGTAATAAAAGAAAATAGCATGTTACTATTAGTATTCTATAATGACTTATTACATTGTACAATCAACATTTTCTTCTTTTTATTGTCCCTCATATTTAGTAGATTACAAACCAGAGTACTGTGCAATTTGCAAAGTTTCTGTATTTGTTGCTAAAATCATTGGGTCTGTGGGAGAAAAAAAATCCATGTTGGATTAAAAAATAAACCCTTTTTCTGTTATGCTACAGTTTATTTATTTGTTTGTTTTCCGCGTTTACTTGTTCTTTCTGCCTAATGCTTTATGCATTGGATTGTTCCAGTTTGTGTGAGCAGTCAGATATTAGGTATTTGTTTGGATATTGTAAAATTTTGGCCCAGTTAGATACCAGTAGGCGTATTCTAACTGTTTATGTTTTGATATAATTTCGTGGTATTGATTTATCTGTTTGCATATTTGTAAATTTTGGGACAGTTAGATACCAATTGGCATATTCTAACTGTCTATTTTTTGTTCTATTTGAGTGTTATTAATTTATCTGATTAGTTGTTGTAGAATCTTTGGGCAGTTAGATAGGTTTTGAAATATTGTGACAGTTTATATTTTTTTACTATAAGTGTACTTAAGGTTTAAGTACAGTTCAGTTATCAAATTTTGGTTTTACGAACATTAAATACGCGTTTGTAAGATTAGCTGGTAATCTCTGCTTTAGAATAACGGTACTATCATTACATTCAAACCATCCACAATTTTTTTTTATATATGCAGTGTAGTGCCCTGAGTTGGTTGTGGCTCCTGCATGGTAGATTATACCTATTGTTGTGAAGGTTTTCCTACCAAGTGATATTTGACCATGTGTGAATCCAGTCAGCTTGCAGTTGTTTATCGTACCATTTGCTTTGTAACGTAGAAGCATTAGAATTACGTATTTACTATGTGTTTGTATTAGTAATGTGGAGCGATTATCCGAATTGCAGGTAGAACATAATCTACCGTGGTTTGCATTTTGTACAAGTTGCTGAAATGGAACGGATTCAAAATTAGGTATTGATATATAGACAAAGCGCTCATTGGGGATTTGTTCTTGTGTCACATTGCTGCATAGAGTGCATGTATGTTTCCACATGTATGAAATCTGGAAGATTTCATTTATAGGTATGTTTTTGTTTTCCAGTACTAATAGTAAGTACATTAGAAATTCTTGTGGCTCTTCCTGTGAGTTTATAGTGAATTTCACCATTCCAGCACAGTAGTCCAATTCTTGTCCTATTCCATGAACAGTATACAGGGTGTCAGGATTGTTTTTTGCGTTTCTATGAAGTACTAACATTTGCATACACAATGGGTCTCTAAAGTGTAAGTAAATGTTGTCAACAATTGCTGGTATTTGAAATAGAATATTGATTGCTACATTTGCGTAGCAACTTACACCTATTTCATTTAAAAGTTTAAATGGACCAGGTAGTGCTGTATCTGAGTGTTTTTTTTTTAGTTTGTCTTCCTTCTTTGACAAAGTACTTGGTTTACTTTCCCTAATTGGTTCTTTTTTGCTTGAGGTACTTGGTGACGTTTTAGTTTCTTTTAGTCTCTTTGGAGGATTTGCAGTGACATCCTGTTGCATTTCTGTGTGATTTAGTTTTCTTTTAGAACATTATCCTTTTTGTGGAACAGGATATGTTTGTAGATGGGGGGTGTATAGTGAACAAAGTCTATTGTATTCTAAAATGCAAGGAATATCAGCGTTTACTTTACTTGCATCAAAGTTTATTAGAAATAGACCGTCAATAGTACGTAGGCGTGACAGTGCTACGTAGCTCATGCCTTCTTTAAAGACTGTGTTACTAATGTCTATCATTGCTTTGTCTAGAGTAAGACCTTGTGATTTATGAATGGTGACAGCGTGTGCAAGAGTTAGAGAAAATTGTTCTCTGCGTACATACATGTCTTTGAAGAGAAGGAATCGAGCTGTTGAGCGTCCTATTCTTTTTACTTCTGAAAGTTTGTCAAAGAGAATATTGACAAACTGAATTTTGTTGTCACGTGGGTATGTTTGAAAGCCAACAACTGTACCCAGTGCTCCATTAACTAGTCCTTGGTCCACGTCAAGGTTACGTTTAAGCATTACTCTGCAATTTAAGGATAATTTTAATATCTTTTCCAAGCCTGCTCTGTTTGAGATTGATTTTTCTAAACTATTTAGTCTTGTTGTGGCTTGGTCACACATGGGTAGTGTCATTGCATGTACATCTATTTTGTCTGTGGCGCTAATTTCCATAATTGGTTGCATTTCTTTGCTTAACATTATTTCATTGAATTTGAAACAGCGTGCAAGAGTTGGCATTAAGGCCATACAATTGACATTTTCTGTGGGCTAATTGTTCCATAACATCTGTAGCACATGCATTATCACCATAAAGTGCATGAATGTGCCGGGTTTTCAATATTGCTTCTGCTTCTCTAGAAAGTATACCAACTCTGATACTTTTTAAGATGTTGCCATAAGTGAGATTTGCAGATTGGCACATGTTTTCTGTTAATTCTCTGTATTGGAAATGTTGCCAAAGGTTGACATTTCCAATTCTGCCAACAGTTTTACGGCAGAGTTTGTGTCTTAATGTTTTAAAAATAGGCACACCTTTTACAGGTGTTTAATGAAAAAGATCTCCGAAAACAATGATGTGTTTTCCTGCAAAGAGCTCTTCATAGTTTGTTTTGAGTACTTCTTGTAATCTGAGGTGAATCAAAGCTAACATTAGGTTGGACACCATGCTCACTTCATCTATTAGTAGCATTTTCATTTGTTTCAATACTCTGCGTACTTCCATTGCAGCTTCTGCAGAACGTTTGTAATAATCTAACTTGTTTTGGTGTTCTACTGGCAGGAGTAGTAATCGGTGTAAAGTGACACCACCTATGTTGTAGGCAGCTAAACCTGTGGAGGCAGTGACAACAGCTGACAGTTTGTTGTTTGTCAATTGTTGAAGGAACTTACTGATGATTTTGATTAGGAATGTTTTGCCAGAACCAGCTTCACCACTGACATACAATAGTATAGGTTTGTAATTTTGGCAGGTGCATTCTTTGTTTTCCTGTTGCACACCATGTGCAATTTCTTTTGTTATTTCTTGAAAAATGCTACGTTGCTCTTTGTTTAGTTTTGATTGTAGTGTAGTTAAGTCTTCTTTATCTTCATAGTGACACGTGGTGTTTTCTACTTCTATCATAGCTAATTCTGCCTCATTTGTTATTAGTGGTTCTCCCAGTGGTTCTTGGCTTCCTGTGACAGAAGGTTCACCACTGTCAGGAGTTTCCTTATCTAGTTGGGCCTGGAGTTCCTCTTCGTATTGCTGTTCATTGTGCAACATTGTTTTGTACTGTGCAAAGTTCACATCATTTATACTGCTTTCATTGGCTTTGAAAGTGTCTTCAAATGAGTCATAGGTATCTAGTATTTCCTCTTCTTTTCTCCATGGTTTGAAGAGTTGTAGCAGGGACACGTAAAATATTTCTTTATGTTGAGGAGTCTTTAATGACTATTTGATATGATTAATTACATTTGGTTTGGTGAGTTTTACTAAGCTGCCATCACAGTTTGTCACTTTGTATTTACGGTTTTGCTCATCAGGTTTTATATTATTTTTGAATGTGTAGTTGTGGGCTATGTGGTATAGACACATGGTTTCCAAAGTGGTACTCCTGTTTGGGTAGTATGTGTCAAATAAATTGTTTTTTAAAATGTCTTGGCTGTTGGGATCATGTTTGGCTATTGTTTCTATATCTTCGTATGATTTTAGAACTCTTTTTCTAGATTTAGCTGGACCAAGACTTAGCCATACTATATTTGCAGATTTAACATACAATGCAGTACCAATTAATCGATCTGCTGCCTCATAGGATCCACATTCTCTATGGGACAGCATTTTTATGCCCAAGCTATATCATTTCTGAGACACTGTTTTAACTGATGACAGTTCATTCCAGAGGTCTTGGAGCTCTGTCTTTTCTGATTTGGTTAAGTATGCTGTGACATATCGTGCAACTGCAGTAGAATTGTCTGCAATGTACTGCACATCTATGTTTGCATTCCACAAGTGGGCAATGATTGCATTGTAATCATTGATATATTTTTGTTATTCTTTTCTTTTTATGCAATATGTATTTTTAGGTGACTTACCTTTAATACTATGGGCCTCATTACACGGAAGGCGGTGTGCCATGTCGCTATTAGCGCCATGGCTCATGCCGGTAAAATACCGGCACCGCCTTGGCGGAAAGGGGATTTACCGCCCCATTCCAAGGTTGGTGGGGCGGTAAATCCCCCTTCCGCCATTGCCCTTCCACATTCCCATTTCTGTCCCATAGGGCTCTATGGGAATGGGGAAGGCGCTAATTACGGCACCGCAATTTTGCAGTGCCGTAATTAGCTCCGAGGTCCCTTAGCGGGTTGGTTTTTAACGCCTGCAAAAAGCAGGCGTTAAAACACCAACCCGCTAAGGGACCTCGTAGTAAGGCGGTAATGGTTAACGGCCACCGTTACCATTAACAGTGGCCGTTAACCATTACCGCCTTCCGTGTAATGAGGCCCTATGTCTAACTGAAGACATGAGGTTGTTCACTTGACCTGTATTTGTAACTGGTCTAGGGAAACCAAATCAGCATTTGGTGTAGTATTTCCCTTTGTTTTTGTATTTGCGATGACAATATTTGCCACATTTGTGTCTTTGGAATTGTAAGATATTTGCATGAAGATCACTATTTGTGGATTCTGACGGAAATTCACAAGTGACATATTTTTCAATGAACTGTAAAACAGTGGCATCACTGTCTTGACCAAATTTAGGAGCATCTTTAATCCATAAAAGCATGTGGACATGTGGCGCTCCTCTGGCTTGGTATTCTTTTCTCCAAAAGAAGTGTTGCACTTCTCCAAGGGGAGGAACAGTTTTATTACAAATAAAATGTAGCATAGCAATGAAGCGATGGTGAAAATATCTAGAAACATTAACAGGATCCTGAGAACAAAGTTCTCCAGGTGTTAGTATATTTAAGTTTGTTTTGTTTTCGTTTGATATGCGTAGGAAAGCATGTAAATCTTCCCATGCATATTCTGCGCAACTTAATGTAACAAACCAAGTGGGTGGGCCAAGGTTTCTGATCATACAACGTACATCTCCATGGCGTCGAAAGCAGTACTCTTTAGTACCTCGCATATTTGTTAATAGATTTGTAAGATTTGCCTGTAAAACCTCATCTTTTTGTTGAACTTTTTGTAATTATTGTGTGGCTGTCATATTTTGAAAGTGTGATCCTGATTTTAATATGTGTGCAACTCTGTAACATAAAGTTGCTAGTTCACTTTCAAAGAGTGGGTGGAATATGTATTCCACATTTTGTCAAAATCTGAGATCTTCAGAATACATTCGTAATGAGCGATATTCTGATGCTGATATTTGAACAGGTCTATCATCGTATCTTCCTCCTTTGCCAGTAGGAAAGAGTAGAGGAAAAGCACGTGCTTCTATACTTTTTTCCCATATGCTGATTGGTGATCCTTTTGGTTGACGCATTTGGTACGTTTCCAGTGCATCTTCTATGGTGTCATTAGAGTGCAATGGGTGAATTCTATAATGGTCTAAAGTGTTTGCTATTGGAGCAGGATCTAGGAGCTCAAATTGACCAGTTTCTTGTGTCTCTTGAATTATTTCAGTTGTATCTTTCAAGTTTTCTTCGATATTAACTCATTACAGGTGACAAGGTTTGCATGAGACTTAGGACCGTTTCCATGAACAGTAAACAACCGCCACACCCAAGATTCACGCCGACGGCGGGTAGTAGGGTTTTCCACTACCTCATTCTCGTCATCCTCTTCTTCCTCCTCTGTATCCTCACTCCTGTTCCCCTCTTCAGGCCCTTGGGGAAATGTTGGTGGTGGAGGGGGTGGGGCTGGTGCTGAGGCAGATGTAGCACCATGTGGTAATAGTCGAGCCATGGATGTCATAGGCTTGGAGATGGAAATCTCAAAATCTGCAAAGTATGCAGCAAAATGCAGTGTGCTCTGTGGAATAGTCAGAAACACAATGAGAATGCACTCTAGGGCGTGGTCTTATATAGGGGTGCTTGTGCGTGGGTCGCGGACATGCGCGCCGTCCGCAAGACAGATCGAACATCAAAAAAGGTTCAAAAAGTCACAAAAACTATGTGGAAAGTTAGAATTAGTATGTGGGGTTTGTGGTATGGTGATTTTTTACACGAGATGAGTGTGGGCGCGGTCACATGATTGTTTTGTGAGCATGTTTGCTAAGGTAGCGGTCGTCCGCAGGACACCCAATGTATGGACATTGTTTTGCGCATGCGTGTTGATGTTCTACGGACACTGTTCGAGTCCTGAACTAATTAAAAGTGCATCACATGTAAAACGAACAGTTACGGACAGCCGTTTGTTCTTAGCACAGTTTAATTTATTTGCTAACAATACGGACAGACATAGCGTTTCAAGCACACCTCCATTTTCGTTAATTTACGAACAATTCAGGACACCAATGTGTTCTTAGAACAGTTTCTGCTTGCTATCGAACACTACGAATAGGCATAATGTTCTTAAGGACACCTCCATTTTCGTTTATTTATGAACATTTCAGGACACCACGAGTGTTCTTAGAACAGTTTCAACTTGCATGAGAACATTACGGACAGATGTAGTGTGCTCAGGACAGTTAAATTTTCGTTTATTTACGAACATTTCCGAACAACCGCGGTGTCCGTGGACACCTAAATTGGTTTTATCACAATGAACTGAAAGTAATTACAACACAATATAAGAAAAGGAACTTTATTTCATATATACATATACAATTATGACTGAGAAGGTGGGGCAGAAACGGAAACAAAAACAGGAGAATTAGGGATTTCTAGATAACTGGGATCAGGTGAAGAAGGGAAGGAAATCTCATCGAAATGCTTTGGTCCATAGAGAGGGTTTGGGGTTAACTGCGTGGGATAGGGTGAGGGGGAACAATTGCAGGTTGGACAATGGTGTGCTGTTGGGGGTTTCACATAATTTTCCACAAAGTTTTTCAAATCCATACATTTTGCATAAGGTCATCCATTTTTTGATTAATCTGCTGTAGAGTGATATCCTCTGATTGTTGTTGTGAGATGCTTGGAATTTTTGTATAGTCTGTAATAAAAAATGTATATGTTAAATGTATACAAAATAATATTTATTAATTGGTTTATATAGTAAAGTGTGTACCATTAGGTGGACTATTTTCTAACATTTCCTCTCGTGGGAAATGCTCCTCTAGCCAGTCGAGAGTACTACACATTTCTGTGAGAAAACAAAAAAGTAATATGTTTTTTTTTCTAATATAGAAAGTTTATAAATATGTGAGTAAAAAGAAGTGCTTTTACTATGTCTGGTGAGATATGTAATCAGTAGTGTATACGTCTGGTCTTGCTGTTGGTTGTGGAGCGTCTATGAGGTAATTATGGTGGAAGCCACTTTATCTTCTTTTGATATATTCCATTTTAAAACATATTGGCCCTCATTACGACCCTGGCGGATTTTTTCCGCCATCGACGGACTTTTCCGCCATGGCGTAAAGTCCGTTTACGCCATGGCGGATGGCGGACTTACCGCCCCATTCCGAGGTTGGCGGGGCGGTAAGTCCCCATTGACTCATTTACCCTTCCCCATTCCCATTTCGGCCCCATAGGGCTCAATGGGAGTGGGGAAGGCGTTAATTACGCCACCGTACATTACGGTGGCGTAATTAACACCAAGGTCCCATAGCGCCATGGATTTTTATGCCCGCAAAAAGCGGGCGTAAAAGTGACCATGGCGCTTTGGGAACTCGTAGTTGGCGGTAAGGGGTCGGCGCAGCTAACGCTGGCGTAAACCCCTTACCGCCAGGGTCCTAATGAGGGCCATTGTATTTACATGAATGGTTAGTGTGTTACATATATGGGTAACATTTTTTAAGTATTACTACATATACTTTGTATGTGTGCTGCTTTGTGAATTTGTTAAATGTTCCTATGTTATGATATAACTATTACACATACCCTCTCAGAGTTTTTAGGTGGGGGTACTGTTTTCCAAACATGTCTGCGGACCGTCAAATTCAGTAGAAAGGGTTCAGTATGTTCCATATTATATGTACATAAAGTCAAAGTTATGATTGTTAAGTTGTGCTCCTAAAAAACTATGAAATTCAGTAAAAAAACTTTGTTAAAGGGACGTTATCGTTAAGTTGCGCTACTAAAAACCTATGAAATTCAGTAAAAAAACTTTGTTAAAGGGACGTTATGGTTAAGTTGCGCTACTAAAAACCTATGAAATTCAGTGAAAACCCGTTGTTAAAGGGACGTTATGGTTCAAAGTAAAACCAAAAACCCCCTGAAATTCGGCCGTTATGGTAAGATAAACAACCATAACTCACGCTGCCACCGTACACTGCTAACACTAACACCCAGGACATCAAAGATGACATCACAAATGTCATTGATGACATCACTGATGACATCACATGTGCAGTTACCTTTCATGAAACGTCTGTACAAGCGATTCCTAGTGTAATGTTAATAAAAAAAGTGACAAAGATTATTGGAATAAATATCAAGTGCTAATCAGTGCATTAACCTATGCATTGATATAAATAGCATTCTATTATTAACTTCAATCCAGTATACTAAGGTACTCATGTAGAAACATAGGCATTGTGTGCAGCATACATGATGGCGGTGCAATATTCATAAGCTTGCCATGTTGAATATTGAAATGATAACTGTTTTCATATTAGAGTTTTGCGTACAGTGAAACTTGTGATAAGTAGGTAATAAAACCCACTTACTACATAATTGCATTATTATACACAAATCACAAAGAGACAACATCAAATACAAATATGAATATATACAATGGAATTGAAGTAGGAAAAAGAAATAGCAATAGAAGCAGAAAGTGTTCATAACCTAACTGATTACCTTTATGCAGAGAAATGATTGCTCTGTTTCAAAGCTGTTACTTACCCTATCTATATATATCACATGATGTGTCTGGACCCTAAGGAAAATAGTGTGAGTACAACATATAAAAATATGAGCATATACAGGGAAAGTACAGTAATAAAAAAACATCAAAAGTATCAGAAAGTGCTGATAAATCTACTGATAATTTTAATGCACAAAAAGGATTGCTGTCTTTCAAGGTTGTGACTTCTCCTATGTATATGTTTCATATGATATGACTGGACCATAAGGGAATTATTCTAAGAACATACTTGAAGGATAAGTCTGCGAATATAGTAATTTACAATTTTTAGTTCCTGACTGTTACTGAAGAAAATCATGTGGCCTAGATATGTCAGGAAAGGAAAAAAGGGGGAGTCAGACATGTGATGTCATCAGTGATGTCATCAATGACATTTGTGATGTCATCTTTGATGTCCTGGGTGTTAGTGTTAGCAGTGCACGGTGGCGGCGCGAGTTATGGTTGCTTATCTTACCATAACTGCCGAATTTCAGGGGTTTTTCGGTTTTACTTTGAACCATAACGTCCCTTTAACAACGTTTTATCACTGAATATTACATGGCCACGTTAGTGGCCATGTAGTTATGGTTAAGTTGGTGTTTCCATAGGAAGAACACTTTTTGGGCGGCTTATAATTTTGCTCCCCCTGGACGAATCCTCACCAAACTTTTGCAAAAAAGTATATGGCCCACTCTGAATTTTTTTGCAAAGTTTGGTGAGGATTTGTCCAGGTGGGGGGAAAGTTGCGCACGGCTACAGCCCGAACCGCTGGACGGATTTACACCAAATTTGCGGCAGTAGCGGCGGCCTGGTCCCAAAAGCGTGCTTTTACAAATTTGGTGTAAATCCGTCCAGTAGTTTTTTAAAAAATGACCAAAATGTCAGGCAAAAAAAATTAGTGATATCTGTGTTCGCTTCGCGGATGGACTTCCCTGTTCGCTCCGAGGACAGCACCCCGATTGACCCATGGCCTTGCATCATGTCCGCGGACATGTGACGTGTTCGCTGATTTGACGACGAGGGGCGTGGAGCGCGTCAGATTTTCTGTGGCGCCCGCCATCTTGTATTCCCCGTCGACCGCGTACAGCGCGGTGAAACGTGGATAAAAAATTGTATTTAGTGCCCTGTGTTGGTGTGTAAGAGTGTTTGGGGAGGGTGGGGGAGTATGAGATAGGTTCAATGTTTTGTTTTTTTATGTGCTAGACGTTTTGTTGCGTTCGATTTGTCCGCGGCTGTTCTGACATTTTGTAAATAAACTAAATGGTGGGGTGTTTAGAGGACGGAGTATGTGTCTTTTTTGTTCGCAAGGAAGGTAAAAATGAGCTATCAACACTCCCGGTGTACTTAATTGTTCGTAAATACACAAACTGGGGGTGTCCTCAGGACGCTGTCCGTATTGTAATCTGTCTAGTTGAATGTGTTCTAAGAACACTCACGGTGTCCCGAAATGGTTGCAATTACACAAAATGGGGGTGTTCTGAGAACGTTGTTTGTATTGTTCGTTGTCAGGGTGAAAGTGTTTTAAGACCACTCCTTTTGTCCGCTAATAGTACAATTTCCTATGGGCGTCAACCGACTTTTTGTCCACTAAAGAAACGATAAATCCGGCTGGTGTGCGCCGACATTATGTGATAATCCTATGACTGGCGCTATTGACCGGCTGACTTGCTTTTGAGACACTAAATCATATCTCCCGCCCCTAAGCCTGATATTATCAAAGCATTCATATTCCCCGCCTCTCTCCGTGACGTTACAGGGTGCGTCATCAAACGCGCCCAGTCCTCTCCAGTCCTAAGTGACTTTACACAGAACCCGGAAGACAACACATATTATGTCACAACACAGCACGCCACAATTCGGAATATGAAACAGTGATTTAAAAGCAAACAGCAAGATTGTAAATTTTGTAAAGTACATTTATTTGACATCAAATGTTTAGAGAATATTCAGCAATTTGCATTTGTCTTTGTTGTCGATCCGCAAAAGTTCATGTTGAGGCACGCGATGTTCCTTTGCGGTACAGAGGGTGTTAGATCAGTTTACAACTCAGTGCGCCACAATTCGGAATATGAAACTGTGGTTTAAAAGTAAACAGCAGGATTGTACATTTGGTAACGTACATATATTTCACATGAAATGTTTAGTGAATATTCAGCGATTAGCTATTGTCTCTGCTGTTGACCAGCAAAAAATTTATTTGGAGCCATGCGTTGTTCCTTTGCGGTAGATAGGCTGTTGGTTTATGATAAAAGCAGTAAATGGTCGCTCTGATAATCGGAAGGTTGCTCCAACAACGAGCCATTAGACCACCCTATTGGTTGGTATGTTGTTAGTAGCCGCTAGTACTGCGTGAGGGCATATTGGTCCTTGGCGATTGTCCCATAAAATGGTGAGGGTCATGAAGTTGCATATTTGGGCCTGCACCTGGCAGTTGAAGACCCCATCCGCTGGAGTCTGTAAACCGTGACATAGGCAAAATGGGGCCACATAGCTGTTTTAAAAAACATAAATTAGTCTCACCAGCCGATCTTCATTAAAAATCATCATTTTATTTATTAGGGCGTGAAACTATTTGCTATCGAAGATAGTGCAAAGGAGTATGTTAGTAATAAAATAATAATATTTTCCCGTTCATATAGCGCTAAGAACCGTGAGGTATCTAAGCGGTGCTTATTATTAACCACGGTGTGTGGTGCTCATTTATCGACCATGGAAGAATGAAAGGCTGAGTTTGGCCTTGCCGGGATTCGAACTTGCGTTAGCAAGCTGTGCTTGACTGCCTATAGACCGGTTAAATTATTTCTATTAACCCATAGCTCTCAACCATTTGTGCTTCAAAGGCGAGTGAAATCAACTGATTTTGTTTTTGGTGGGTGAGACGCCCCTTGGAATGAATGGGCGTGCAGGAGGCTTGGCGGGTGAGTCAGCTCTTTACATGGCGGGTGACACCCGCCAAAAGCGTGTGAGTTGAGAGCTATGTATTAACCCACCCTGTGTCGTCTGCCTTTTTCAGAGCCCTCTAAACGACAAGGGATCAATTTGGCGGTGATAGTGCGTGGTAGAAAACATTATGCCACTTTCAACGAACAAGTTCAACTTGAGCGGTCTTTAATGCTACACTATTGTAATTATATTTGGTATAAAATAATCTAAAGGGTTACTTACAGTACAATTGCAATTTCCATTGTCTATGAGTGGTGCAGTCCCAAAGTACGACTCTGCGTGTGCCAACGATCTTTCGCATAGTGATATAATATATAAAAGTGGTTTCGTTTCAGAAATTTCATCCTTATCTTCTCTTACGTTTTAGCAACACTACTTCAAGAGAAGTCTTTAATCACAATCTCTGTCTGTCAAGGTCAAAACACAATACAACCTTATAGTCCGCTTCGTGAGCCTCTCCGGGACCCGAGAAAAAAATTGAAGCAGCTGACCTTCACTGTGAACGAGCATACATTCTTACTTTGCAACATTCTGTGTAAAGCCATCTGTAGAAGTTGGTTTTTGCATGCCATGTTTGTATATTGTTTGCGTGATATTAAAAAAAGTTTGTTTAAAGGACGTTATGGTTCTAAGTACAGCCGAAAGACCCCTGAAAATCGCAAGTTATGGTAAGATATGAAAAATAACTCGCGCCACCACCGTGCACTGCTAAGACTAACACCCAGGACACCAAAGATGACATCGCAAATGTCATTTATGAAATCACTGATGACATCACATGTGTATGTACTTTTCATGGAATTTGTGTACTAGGGATTTTTATTATAATGTTGCGAAAAAAGTGTCAATGATATTGCAATAAATATCATACCGTTATTAGTGCTTTCAACGATGCATTGATATAAATAGCATTGTATTATGGGATTCTATCTAGTATACTGAGCTACTAATGGAGAAACATAGCATTGTGTGCAGAGTACAAGATGAAAGTATAATATTTGTAATGTTAATATGTTGAATAATGAAATAATTGTCCTGAAATGTTCGAAAATTCACAAAATGGGGGTGTTCTGAGGACGTTATTCGTATTGTGTGATTTCTTAGCTGTATGCAATGAGGGAATGGCACAGAGAGTAAAGTGGACGCCGTCCGCGGACACCGTGGCTGTTCGTGGACAGGGCGTGCTACATCCAGGTTTTTCCAGGAAATCCAACATGGAAAGAAGACTGTACAGATCAGCCAATCAGATGTCGAGGTTGTGAATTTGTGTTGAAAGAGACTGTGTGTGGTGAAGATGGCAGAAGTGGAGAAAGTCAGGGTGTTGGTGCTCATAGACATGTTTTTGCATGGTTTACAGCAGTACGCTGAATGCAGGCATGTTGCAAAGGACTTTGATGTGAAAGGAGTGGAGGTGGTGTGGAGCACTGTGGCTGATTGCAATGTACAGGGAATTGTACAAGTTTGTGAGGATAAGGCCACGATGAACAGTCCGCATGTGGTAGTTTTGCACTATGGTGCTTTCCATTTGGGCAACGTCAGTGCCCCTACTTTGTTGGCTGATTTGGAACGCTTGGTTCAAGCCGTAATGAAGATCCTTCCAAATGCGAAAGTAATTTTTTCTGGATTACTACCTAGGGCAATATGGGACAATAGTTCAGTTTTTTGTCCTCAGCAAAACATTGCTAGGTGTGTCATTAACCGAGGCATGTGTGCCTTCATGCTTAGAGCTGGTATGTTCTTCTGTAACAATGAGAATATTGATGCCAGTAATCCTGTTAATTTTAAAGAAGATGGCATTTCTTTATCTTTTACGGGAAATGCATTTCTATTTTGGAATGTAAGGGTTGCTTTGGAGAAGGTTATGTAAAGACTTTAGGAGTAAAGTAAGAAAAAAAACAAGAAAAAAAAATACAAAATAACAGGTGTCTGTCAATCATCTGTAAAAAAAAAACGTCTCTTTTCAGAGCCAACTTCAAAGGGGAAATGGGGCACAATATTTAAATTTACATTCACCACGCTCAGATTTTCGATGTGTCCGTGAACATGGCGGTAGTCCGCGGACATGAAAATCACTACGAGGGGTTAGTATGTTCTATGTTACATGTATGTGAAGTCAGGGATGTTATGGTTAAGTTGTGCTACTAAAAACCTATGAAATTCAGTAAAAAAAACTTTGTTAAAGGGACGTTATGGTTAAGTTGCGCTACTAAAAACCTATGAAATTCAGTGAAAAAACTTTGTTAAAGGGACGTTATGGTTCAAAGTAAAACCAAAAAACCCCTGAAATTCGGCAGTTATGGTAAGATAAGCAACCATAACTCGTGCCGCCACCGTGCACTGCTAACACTAACACCCAGGACATCAAAGATGACATCACAAATGTCATTGATGACATCACTGATGACATCACATGTGCATTTACCTTTCATAAAAAGTCTGTACAAGGGATTCTTAGTGTAATGTTAATAAAAAAAGTGTCAAAGATTATTGGAATAAATATCAAGTGCTAATCAGTGCATTAACCTATGCATTGATATAAATAGCATTCTATTATTAACTTCAATCCAGTATACTAAGGTACTCATGTAGAAACATAGGCATTGTGTGCAGCATACATGATGGAGGTGCAATATTCATAAGCTTGCCATGTTGAATATTGAAATGATAACTGTTTTCATATTAGAGTTTTGCGTACAGTGAAACTTGTGATAAGTAGGTAATAAAACCCACTTACTACAAAATTGCATTATTATACACAAATCACAAAGAGACAACACCACATACAAATATGAATATATACATGGGAATTGAAGTAGGAAAAAGAAACAGCAATAGTAGCAGAAAGTGTTCATAACCTAACTGATTACCTTTATGGAGAGAAATGATTGCTCTGTTTCAAAGCTGTTACTTACCCTATCTATATATATCACATGATGTGTCTGGACCCTAAGGAAAATAGTGTGAGTACAACATATAAAAATATGAGCATATACAGGGAAAGTACAGTAATAAAAAAACATCAAACGTATCAGAAAGTGCTGATAAATCTACTGATAATTTTAATGCACAAAAAGGATTGCTGTCTTTCAAGGTTGTGACTTCTCCTATGTATATGTTTCATATGATATGACTGGACCATAAGGGAATTATTCTAACAACATACTTGAAGGATAAGTCTACGAATATAGTAATTTACAATTTTTAGTTCCTGACTGTTACTGAAGAAAATCAAGTGGCCTAGATATGTCAGTAAAGGAAAAAAATGAGAGCCAGCCATGTGATGTCATCAGTGATGTCATCAATGACATTTGTGATGTCATCTTTGATGTCCTGGGTGTTAGTGTTAGCAGTGCACGGTGGCGTCGTGAGTTATGGTTGCTTATCTTACCATAACTGCCGAATTTCAGGGGTTTTTCGGTTTTACTTTGAACCATAACGTCCCTTTAACAAAGTTTTTTCACTGAATTTCATAGGTTTTTAGTAGCGCAACTTAACCATAACGTCCCTTTAACAAAGTTTTTTCACTGTATATATATATAGTTATAGTTAAGTTTGTGTTTACATAGGAAGAGCACTTTTTGGGCGGCTTATAACTTTGCTCTCCCTGGACGAATCAAACTTTGCGAAAAAAGTATTTCGGTCACTCAGAATTTTTATGCAACGTTTGGTGAGGATTCCTCCAGCTCGGGCAAAGTTATAGGGTGGGTCCCAAAACTTTTTTTTTCCCATATACATAATGGGAAAAAACTTTGCTCATGCCTACAGCCCAAACTGCTGGACGGATTTACACCAAATTTGCGGCAGGAACGGCGGCTTGGTCCTGAAAGCGTGTTTTGCTTTATTTGGTGTAAATCCGTCCAGTAGTTTTTATGAAAATGACAAAAATGTAAGTGAAAAAAATTAATGATATCTGTGTTCGCTTCGCGGACAGGACGGTGATTGGCCAAGCAGCTTGTTTGATGTCCGCGGACATCTGACGTGCTCTCTCATTGGATGCGGTGAAAGCGTGCAGTGCGTATGGCTTCAGAGACGCCCGCCATCTTTGTTCCTCGCCGCCTGCACAGTAAGTCTTGTGTCTGTCTCCTGTTCCTCCCACCCCGCTCATGCCCCGTGTGTCCTTCTTGTCCCCCCACCCCCACTCATGCTCCATGTCTCCTCTGTTGCTCCAGCCCCCCGCTCACGCCATGGGCGCACGGTGGCCAGCGGAGGGCCGAGGAGCGGGATCTGCCGCCTGCACATGAACGCCGTATGACTCTCTCCCTCCCCCCACCCCTGCTCATGCCCCGTGTGTCTCTCTCCCCTTCCCCCACCCCCCGCTCGTGCCCCGTGTGTCTCTCTCCCTCCCCCCACCCCCGCTCATGCCCCATGTGTTTCTCTCCCCCCACCCCTGCTCATGCCCCGTGTGTCTCTCTCCCACCCCCCACCCCCGCTCATGCCCCGTGTCTCTCTCCCCTTCCCCCACCCCCCGGTCCATGCCTCGTGTTTCTCTCTCCCTCCCCCCAACCCCCGCTCATGCCCCGTGTGTCTCTCCCCCTCCCGCCCACCCCCGCTCATGCCCCATGTGTCTTTCCACCTCCCGCCCACCCCCGCTCATGCCCCGTGTGTCTCTCCCCCTTCCCGCCCACCCCAGCTCATGCCCCGTGTGTCTCTCCCCCTCCCGCCCACCCCGCTCATGCCCCGTGTGTCTCTCCCCCTCCCGCCCACCCCCGACCATGCACTGTGTGTCTCTCCCCTTCCCCCCATCCCCGCTCATGCCCTGTGTGTCTCTCTCCCCCCCCACCCCCGCTCATGCCCCGTGTCTCTCCCCTTCCCCCCACCCCCGCTCATGCCTCGTGTGTCTCTCTCCCTCCCCCCCACCCCCGCTCCTGCCCCATGTGTCTCTCTCCCTCCCTCCACCCCCGCTCCTGCCCTGTGTGTCTCTCCCTCTCTCGCCCACCTCCCGCTCATGCCCCGTGAGTCTCTCCCCCTCCCGCCCACCCCCTGCTCATGCCCCGTGTGTCTCTCCCCCTCCCGCCCACCCCCCGCTCATTCCCCGTGTGTCTCTCCCCCTCCCGCCCACCCTCCGCTCATGCCCCGTGTGTCTCTCCCCCTCCAACCCACCCTCCGCTCATGCCCCTTGTGTCTCTCCCCCTCCCGCTCATGCCCAGTGTGTCTCTCTCCCTCCCCCCAACCCCCGCTCATGCCCCGTGTGTCTCTCTCCCCTTCCCCCACTCCCCGCTCATGCCCTGTGTGTCTCTCACCCTCCCCCCACCCCCGCTCATGCCCCGTGTGTCTCTCCCCCTCCTGCCCACCCCCCGCTCCTGCCCCGTGTGTCTCTCCCCCTCCCCGCTCATGCCCCGTGTATCTCTCCCCCTACCGCCAACCCCCCGCTCATGCCCCGTGTGTCTCTCTCCCTCCCGCCCACCCCCTGCTCATGCCCCGTGTGTCTCTCTCCCCCCACCCCCGCTCATGCCACGTGTCTCTCCCCTTCCCCCACCCCCACTCATGCCCCGTGTCTCTCCCCTTCCCCCTACCCCCCGCTCACGCCTCGTGTGTCTCTCTCCCTCCCCCCACCCCCGCTCCTGCCCCATGAGTCTCTCTCCCTCCCCCCACCCCCGCTCGTGCCCTGTGTGTCTCTCCCTCTCTCGCCCACCCCCCGCTCATGCCCCGTGTGTCTCTCCCCCTCCTGCCCACCCCCCGCTCATGCCCCGTGTGTCTCTCCCCCTCCCGCCCACCCCCCGCTCATGCCCCGTGTGTCTCTCCCCCTCCAACCCACCCTCCGCTCATGCCCCGTGTGTCTCTCCCCCTCCCGCTCATGCCCAGTGTGTCTCTCTCCCTCCCCCCACCCCCCGCTCATGCCCCATGTGTCGCTCTCCCCTTCCCCCCACTCCCCGCTCATGCCCCGTGTGGTTCTCACCCTCCCCCCCACCCCGCTCATGCCCCGTGTGTCTCTCCCCCTCCTGCCCACCCCCCGCTCCTGCCCCGTGTGTCTCTCCCCCTCCCCGCTCATGCCCCGTGTGTCTCGCTCCCTCCCGCCAACGCCCCGCTCATGCCCCGTGTGTCTCTCTCCCTCCCGCCCACCCCCTGCTCATGCCCCGTGTGTCTCTCTCCCTCCCGCCCACCCCCCGCTCATGCCCCGTGTCTGTCTCCTGTTCTCCCCACCCCCCGCTCATGCCCCGTATCTGTCTCCTGTTCCCCTCATGTGCCGTGTCTGTCTCCTGTTGCCCCACACGCCCCCGCTCATGCCCCGTGTCTGTCTCCTGTTCTCCACCCGCCGCTCATGCCCCGTGTGTGAGTCATGTTCCCCCCACCCCCGCTCATGCTCTGTGTCTATCTCCTGTTGCCCCCAGCTCATGCCCCGTGTCTGTCTCCTGTGCCCCCCACCCACTCATGCCCCGTGTCTCTCTCCTGTTCCCCCCACCCGCTCATGCCCCGTGTCTCACTCTTGTTGCCCCCCACCCCACTGCTCATGCCCCATGTCTGTCTCCTGTTCTCCCCACCCCCCGCTCATGCCCCGTGTCTGTCTCCTGTTCCTCCCAACCCCCGCTCATGCCCCGTGCCTGTCTCCTGTTGAGCTCATGTGCCGTGTCTGTTCTCCCCACCCCCCGCTCATGCCCCGTGTCTGTTGTTCCCCCCACCCCTGCTCATGCCCCATGACTGTCTCCTGTTCCCCCACCCCTCGCTCATGCCCCGTGTCTGTCTCCTGATCCCCCCACCCCGCTCATGCCCCGTGACTCTCCTGTTGCCCCATCCCCCGCTCATGCCCCGTGTCTGTCTCCTGTTGCCCCCCACCCCCTGCTCATGCCCCATGTCTGTCTCCTGTTCTCCCCACCCCCCGCTCATGCTCCGAGTCTGTCTCTTGTTCTCTTGTCCCACCCCCCACTCATGCCCCGTGTCTGTCTCCTGTTGCCCCCCACCCCCGCTCATGCCCATGTCTGTCTCCTGTTGCCCCCCAACCCCCGCTCATGCCCTGTGTCTGTCTCCTGTTGCGCCCCACCCCCGCTCATGCCCATGTCTGTCTCCTGTTGCCCCCCAACCCCCGCTCATGCCCTGTGTCTGTCTCCTGTTGCGCCCCACCCCCCGCTCATGCCCCGTGTCTGTCTCCTGTTGCTCCCAACTCCCGCGTCTGTCTCTGTTGTTTCCCCCACCCCCTGCTCATGTCCCGTCTCTCTCCTGTTGCCCCCCACCCCCTGCTCATGCCCTGTGTCTGTCTCCTGTACCCCCCTACCCCCCGCTCATGTCCCGTGTCTGTCTCCTGTTCCCCCACCCGCTCATGCCTTGGGTCTCTCCTCTCCTGTTGCCCCCCACTCATGCCCCATGTCTGTATCCTGTTCCCCCCACCCGTCTCTCTCCTGTTGCCCCCCACCCCCCGCTCATGCCCCGTGTCTGTCTCCTGTACCCCCCACCGCCCCGTTCATCCCCTGTGTCTCTCTCCTGTTGCCCCCCATCCCCTGCTCATGCCCCGTGTCTGTCTCCTGTACCCCCCACCCCCCGCTCATGCCCCGTGTCTCTCTCCTGTTGCCCCCCACCCCCACGCTCATGCCCCGTGTCTGTCTTCTGTTCCCCCCAGCCCCCGCTCATGCCCCGTGTCTGTCTCCTGTTCTCCCCACCCCCTGCTCATGCCCTGTGTCTCTCTCCTGTTGGCTCCACCCCCCGCTCATGCCCCGTGTCTGTCTCCTGTTGCCCCCCACCCCCTGCTCATTCCCTGTGTCTCACTCGTGTTCCCCCCACCCCCCGCTCATGCCCCGTGTTTCCCTTGTGTTACCCCCACCCCCCTGCTCATGCCCCATGTCTCCCTCGTGTTCCCCCACCCCCCGCTCATGCCCCTTGTCTCTCTCCTCCCCCCCACCCCCGCTCATGTCCCGTGTGTGCCCTGTACCCCCCCGCTCATGCCCCGTGTCTCTCTCGTGTTCCCCCACCAACGCTCATGCCCTGTGTTTCCTTCCTTTTCCCCCCCACCCCCTGCTCATGCCCCGTTTGTACCCTGTTCCCTCTCGCCCCCGCTCATGCCCATGTGTCTCCTCTGTTCCCACCCACCCCCCGCTCATGCCCTGTTGTGTTCTTTATACACCTCGCCTTCCCTTTCCATGGTGGCCATCTTGGTAAAAGATTTTCCTTCCTACACCGGGATGCCACAGGCGTCCCGGTGTAGGAAGGAAAATTATGTTGTTTTTTTTACCACCCGGCGTTCCCACTTTTAGGACATAAGATGTTAGTGGTCTTCATCTATTGAAAAGGATGTTATGGTGATGTTGCACTAATAAAAATCTTTAAAATTTAGTAAAAAAAAAATGTTAAGTGGTTAAGTTGCACTAATCAAAACTTATGAAATTCAATGAAAAAACTTTGTTAAAGGGACATTATGGTTAAGTTGCGCTACTAAAAACCTATGAAATTCAGTTAAAAAAACTTTGTTAAAGGGACGTTATGGTTAAGTTGCGCTACTAAAAACCTATGAAATTCTGTGAAAAAACTTTGTCAAAGGGATGTTATGGTTCCACATAAAACCGAAAAACCCTTGAAATTTGCCAGTTATGGTAAGCTAAGCAACCATAACCTGCGCCACCACCGTGCACTGCTAAGACTAACACCCAGGACATCAAAGATGACATCACAAATGTCATTGATGACATCACTGATGACATCACATGTCTGGCTCACTCTTTTTCCTTTTGCTGACATATCTAGGCCTCATGGTTTTCTTCAGTAACAGTCAGAAACTAAACATGTTATTTTATTTGTAGACGTATCCTTCAAGTAGGTTCTTACAGTAATATCCTTAGAGTCTAGTCACATCATATGAAACATATACATACAGGAAGACACAAGCTTGAAAGACAGCAATCCTTTTTGTGCCTAAAGATAATCAATAGACTTATGAGCACTTTCTGATAGTTCTGTTTTTTTTATGGCTGTACTGTCCCTGTATATGGTCATATTTGTATACATTGTACTCACACTACTTTCCTTAGGGTCCAATCACATCAAGTGATACATATACCTAGGGTAAATAGCAGCTTTGAAACAGAGCAATCATTTATTTGCATAAAAATAATCAGTTCAATTATGAATTGTTTCTGCTACTACTTGTGCTTTTTTGCTAACTTCACTTTCCCTGTATATACCCATATTGGTATGTGTTCTTGTGTCTTGGTGTTTTGTCTATAGTAATGCAATTATGTAATACATGTGTTTTATTAGCTACTTATTACATATTTCACAGTACACAAAAATCTATTAAGAAAACAATTATCATTTCATTATTCAACATATTAACATTACGAATATTATACCTTCATCTTGTACACTGCACACAATGTTATGTTTCTTTCTGAGTAGCTTAGTATACTAGATAGAACCCCATAATAGAATGCTATTTATATCAATGCATTGTTCAATGCACTAATTAGGGTATGATATGTATTGCAATGATCCTTGACACTTGTTTCGCAACATTATAATAAGAATCCCTTGTACACATATTTCATGAAAAGTACATACACATGTGATGTCATCAGTGATGTCATCAATGACATTTGTGATGTCATCTTTGATGTCCTGGGTGTTAGTCTTAGCAGTGCACAGTGGTGGCGCAAGTTATGGTTGCTTAGCTTACCATAACTGGCGAATTACAAGGGTTTTTCGGTTTTACTTGGAACCATAACGTCCCTTTGACAAAGTTTTTTCACTGAATTTCATAGGTTTTTTGTAGCGCAACTTAACCATAACGTCCCTTTAACAAAGTTTTTTCACTGAATATATATATATATATATATATATATATATATATATATATATGTATTATATATATGTTTTATTTTGTATTTGGTTCTTTTGCACCTTTACAAAAACAGAAAGAAGTGAAATAAGACGTCTTTTACAATAATTTTAAAAATTACGTAATTGCATAAAAACTTAAGTTAAAATCAGAATTGAAACACATAATCCTTATACAAAAATGGAAAAAGAGAAGAACAAGAACGAATCAAATAATAATGTTTCTCTACATCTTTAAAGTAAAAAAATGCTTATACATGGACAATATAACTTTACACTTAAACGAAGGTTTCATTTACAATATTCCATTATTTTTTAAAGGAGTTTTTAATACTCGCACGTGAAATATATCCTAGTATGAACATAACAAAAGCCAGAATGCATGAAGGAGCACAGCTCCACAGCATTTTTTTGGGCATTAATGTTTTAAACTGGCATGGCAAGGAGATCTGCTTCAATGAGCCTTTAAAATCTGACTGTTGCCAAAATCATGGCATTACTTGTCCCCCACATACACCTGGCCCATATGAGATTCCGACCAGAGGATGTGTTTGCATTTTTAAAATCTTTCATTGTGTGTAGTCTGCTCTGTTCAAAATGTTTTAAGGTTTCCTTCAGCTCTGCAGTGCAACAAAAACGACATGTCCTATCAAAGGTCAACTTTTCATTTGAGAACCAGTACTTAGTTTGCATTTTTGTGTGAAACAAATCAGAACGGAATCTCATGTATACCTTGTGTGCATCTTTACAAGGACATAAGACCAAGTATGGAAGACGAGGACATTGGCTGTGCCTAAAATATGCATATGAATTTGCATATTCAGAAAAAGAAGTGTATGTAGAGATTAGGTCTAAAGTTTCAGCCCAATCATTCAGAAAAACATTTTTTTGGCAAGGCCCATCCTCCATTGCAGATCTTCTGGTATAATATATAATCTAAGGATTCGTTTTTTAAAAAGAACGATTGAGGCAGGCTGTGATTTGAGGAGCATGATGGAAAAATCCTTATACAAAGAATTCAGTGGCGGAAATAACATTTTCGTGAAATTGTTTAACATTCTCCAATTGAAGCGAGATGCCAGAGAATTGAGCACAAGTTCATGTCATACCAATGCATTTGTGAGATAGTTTGAATGGCCCCAAGAGTGGTTTTCCAGATTTTCCCTTGGAGCTTGTTTAAGAACGGGTCCAATTCAAAAAGGCAAAGGACCAACCTGTAAAGACTCACATCCTCCACCTTCAAAGAGTAGAATTAAATTAAAGGGACAAGCGAAAATGTGCAATACTTGTGGAAGATTAATTTAATTTGTCCCATTAAAGGTAGGAATTTTTCAACAAGATAATTCTGCCACTTCAAAGTAGAGGTATTATTTGACATATTATATCCCAAATATGTCAGGTTTTGGACTAGGATTACGGTCTTAGACTTCGCCAAATTCACAGATAAATTGTTTTTAGTGCAATAATGAAAAAAGCATTTGAGCTCATGCTGAAGACCTGCTTGTGTTAAATCAAAACGAAAGACATCATCTGCATAAGCCAACCAGGAAAGAAGCAGAACGCCCAGACGGACAGTAAATGATTTAGAGAAATCCCAATTGCGGTCGATGTCTGCCAAATAAAGATTAAATAATACAGCTGCGAGGTTACACCCCTGTTTGACACCGATCACGTTGGAATTATTTCAGTCAATAGGCCTTCTTGTGCAATCCGTACCTTAAAGTTAGTGTTATGATGTAATAAGGCTATAAGTGCAACCAAGTGGGGTGGAAAGTTATACTCAAACTTGTTATGCCATAGAATTCCTCTTATCACACTGTCAGAAGCTGACGAGAGATCCAAGGAAGCAATACAAAGTGGACCACAGGTGGAAGAGTGAGATAAAGAGGTAAGATGGGCCAGAACTGTGCATTTAATTGCGTCCCCATGGATTTACGAAATCCTATCTGCGCTTTGCTGAGAATCGAGTTATCTATTACAAAAGCATCTACATCATGGAGAATCAGTAGTGCAAAGACTTTAGCAGCCACATCGATTAGCGTGATAGGACAGAAGTTGAGTGGGTCATTCAATGGACCTTTGTTATGTAAAGGAATAATTATAGAAGTCAACCATGAGGCCGGAATAGTTTTAGTTCTAAAGATGGAATGGTAAAGTTCGAGAAAAATGTTCGCCCAAAACAAAGGATCATCCTTAATCACCCCCTGTGGTAGGCCATCTGGACCTGCACATTTCAATGGTTTTAGCTTGTTAATAGCAGAGACAATATCCACATGAGACCATGGACACAAGTCAGGAAGATAATGAATTATGTTCGAGATTTCAAGCAGAGTAAAGGTCGAAGGCAAAGAATATTCATGTTCAAAGAAGGAAAACCAGATAGTACTATCAATGGCAGAGTCCAAAGCGGCATTTTCTTGGCCACATGAGGTGCGTAAAAGGTTCCAGATATCTCTGGTATTACGGTTACATATATTGCATAACATTTTTTGGTTGATTTCCAGAGATATTAGAAAGCGTACTCTTTTCCCTTCAGCTTTGTATTTCTGCAATAGGGATTTCTTAGAACTAGTATATGCATCTCTATCTAATAGATGTATACTCTTCTTTACTCTTCTTAGTTCAAAGTTTTTCCTATTTTTTAAGCATACAATAGCAGTGGAAAAAGGCGAGCAAGGGATAGAACCATGTGAAGAAGATTTAGCCAATAAGGCAATGGAAGCAAGGTGTAATCATGTTAAAGTTCCATTCTTACATTTTTTTCAGGAGGACATGTGTGTTCGTGTGAATATGTCCAAAAGCCGCGGTTAACTAAAAAAGTTAATTGTCTGCATGTGGTGGTATTCCAATGAATGGAGAGCATGGCACGATCTACTTGAACCAAAGCTGGGGCTGGTGATAAAGAACATTTCTTGACAACCAGCTTCAAGACTGACCCAATAGGAATGGGGTCACCAAGCTTAAAGGAATGCATCACAATTGGTGAAAGTAAACCCAAGAGGTTTCCTGAGGCAACTATAAACTCAATCGTGGAAGAAGCAGAACCTCTTTGCCACGTAAAGAATGTTAAAGCATTTTTAGGAGGTACCACATGTAAATCCCAATCTTTCAAAAAGCTGGTCCAGGTGTTGCCATTTGAAAATGAACGCTTGTTATACATGGACGCAGGGGTTTTAGAATCTAAAAGTGATAACGGGTAGAGTGAAGCATTAAAGTCACCCCTTATTAAGATTTCTGGATGTAGACTATGGGCCTCATTACGACCCAGGCGGTAAGTTACCGCCTGGGCCGTGACTTTACCACCATGGCGTAAACTACGTTTACGCCATGGTGGTTGGCGGACTTACCGCCCCATTCCGACCTTGGCGGGGCGGTAAGTCCCCAATCCCCATTTACCCTTCCCCATTCCCATTTTTGCCCCATAGGGCATAATGGGAGTGGGGAAGGCGTTAATTACGCCACCGTAAATTACGGTGGCGTAATTAACTCCATGGTCCCTTAGCGCCATGGATTTTAACACCTGCTAAAAGCAGGTATTAAATCCGCCATGGCGCTAAGGGACCTCGTACTCAGGCGGTAAGGGTCGGCGCTGTTTACGGCGCCGTAAACCCCTTACCGCCTGAGTTGTAATGAGGGCCTATGTATCAATATCTTAAGGAGTGTTGTCTGAATTGATTGAATAGCCAATCTGATGGGTAACACAACAGAATTCCAATACAGAGAAATAAGAATGAGATTTTTACAAGATGGAATTGTTAGGGAGAATTCTCTGTTTAGGATGAATTTCCCCTAACCTAGTGAGTCCCCCAGCAGCTTTGCTGGATTTTTGGGGTTTATTTTTTTCTCCTGCCAAGAGTGAGACTCTTTTACCCTCACTCTTGGGCATGATTTGAGTGTGTTTCTTTGAATCTAGATGTGTTTAATGGGCTATGGGGTCTTTTACTCCATAGGGCTTCTTGTGTTTTTGTGATGTGTGTTACACAGCACCCTCAGTGCAGTGACACAGGGGTGTCATAGTGACCCCCCAGTATAGACTCCATACCCTGGGACTGACTACTGTCTCCCAGGGCATGTAAAGTCACCATTGACTTTACTAGTCTCAAATTCTGAACAGAACCAGTACAAACCATCATATTGTGGACGTACTGGCTGGGGCAATTCAATTGCCCCGGGGTCTGTTAGTCGAGGGGGCACGTCTCCGTCCCCCCTGATTGAGTTTTGGCTGGTGGCAGTGGATACTACTTTTTATATTCAACCGGGAATATTTTCCTACGGGATTTCCCATTGTTTTAGGCTACTATCTTTATTTAATTATTTATGGTAGCCTCGAACATACCGCCGGTTTATTTAATTAATATTAATTCTCCGGTTGGTATTTTTTGCCAAAACTTGATTCTAAAATGGCGTTTTTGTTCTCTTCTGTGATTCCAACCCAAGTCGAGCCCTTTGTTTCACTTTTTGGCGGGCTTCTCCACAGAAGCCCTCCAAAGTGGTGCCACTCTGTCTGGGGTACTTAGGAGGGGTGGAGGGAAATTTAGGCACCCTGGACTGAGTTGCCTAGGCAACTCAAGTCGCACTCCATCCTGATTGGCCCAAGTGGTGAGCCGGCCGGCTCACCACTTAGCATGTTTGAGTGACAGCTAGGCTCAGTGAATGGGGTTTTGCTGCATAAAAGCAGGGCTTTGGGGACTGGAACTTCAGAAGTCGCCACAGGACCTAAGAATCCGACGAGGGAGAAGCTGAGCCAACCTGCCACAACACCACCACCGGTGGAGCCCTGCTGGACTGCCTCACCACTTTTCCCAACGACAGAGGAGATCTCCCGCCGGAGAGTCTTCTTCCTTTGACTGGTGGGGATAACCAGTTTCACCGTCTTTTCGCCTTCCTGACGTCCCTCGTGGCCGCCTTGCCTGTGCCAAGCACCCCGGCAACCGGGATACCACGTTTTACCATGACCGCTAAACAAAGGTACCACCTTTAACCGGAAGACTCCGCAGCTGGTTTCTTCCCTGGTAGTGCAACGACCTTCATCTTTCCTCCAAGTCGAGATCTTCTCTCCCCCTGGACGACGACGCAACTTGCACCCACTACCAGGAACAACTGCCACCGCTGGAGGATCCTTCCCACTTAAGGTACCGTGTCCTGCCTGGCTTCCCTTGCTACCGACTGTACGGGGTAGATTTAGCCCCCGGCTTTCGAACCTGGGTTAGCCTGGGACACCCTGGCTACATTTTCCTAAGCCTCTCTAAACTCCTTTTTGAACCCTCAGCAAGACTTTCTAAGCCTAGTGTAACTGTGTGATCTTGGGCGCATTTATGCTCTGCTCTCTCTAAGAGTGGGCCCAGCCTTTGGACTTTGGCTCACCAGTGACTTTTGCTCTTCTGCCTTGCTAACAGTGTTCCTGAATCTTAGAGTGGTGTACCTTTCCATATTCTGTCTTTTCCCCCCCTTTCTCACAAACCTATCAGAGTGCAATCTAGTTAAGTGCTCACCTCTGTATGAAAATAAGTGGTGTCTTACTGGGATTTATTTGATAGGAAACAAAGGGGTGTGTATATTACAATAGTAACTGTGTTTAGAATATTTTACAATAAGAGTGCTGGAGTGTTTCAAACTGTGTGTTTTTAAATAAATAATTATATACTTTGATACCAAAGCTCTGGTCAGTGTTTGCTTTGTATTATTGTATCTGGGTACCTATTGTGTATACTTTGCATACTGCCTAACTCTTCTTGAGTGAAGTCTGACTGCTCAGCCACAGCTACCAGGTAAATCTGGGTGGTACAGACTGCTACCAAGTGTGTTTACTGCCAACACCTGTAGTCTTAAATCTTTTGCAGTGGTCCCTAAGGGAACTGCACAGGTTTCTGCCTAACAGGAATATCAAGATTCAAGTCGACAAGGAGGAATCAAGTGGATGCAGTAGTATAATTAACTGTGAATCGCGTGTTATTATTAAGAAAAACTGTTAAGCCTCCAAAAGGTCTCCCCACATTCTTCTATACAGCTGGGTGAAAAAACGAGGTAAAGCCATCGAACTGTAAATCATTTAGGCACATGATTTCTTTGATGAACAAAATAGAGGGCGCCGTTGGTACAGCGTGTAAAGAAAACCATGTTTTAAGATTCTTTAACCCACAACAGTTCCAAGAATAGATGCACAATTCCTTTGATTGTGAAGGAGCTACTGACTGTGCATTAGTGGCCACTGCTTTCATAAGGGGTTCTAACCCTATTAGGCCATTGCGTGTTATTGTAAGGGAGGCCATTTGTGCTTTTTGCAGGCGTTAAATCCAACCCGCTAAGGGACCTTGGAGCTAATTACGGCAACCGTAATTTACGGTGCCGTAATTAGCGCCTTCCCCATCCCCATTATGCCCTATGGGGCAAAATGGGAATGGGGAAGGGCAAATGGTGAATGGGGAATTACCGCCCCTGCCAACCTTGTGATGGGGGAGGTAATTCCGCCTTCCACCATGCCGGAGACCGGCATGGACCATGGTGCTAATACCATGGTCAAGCCCCTGGGTCCTAATGAGGCCCATTGTCTTGAGAATTGCTAATCCATCCAATAGTGGTCTGTGTTTCGCTAGGAATTTCCAAAAAGGACAAAAGGCTTGCATTATTTATTATCAAGGGAAATGAAGACAGAGCAGGAAGAGAAGAAGTCTCAGCTTTCACGATGTCCATTACCCGCTTTGCGTTCCTTGTTTGGCTGCCCTGTAAACTGGTCCAGGGTTAGCGCAGCCCTTTGCGATGATTTAGCGATTTTGCTGGCTTTTCCTTGCGCGAGGGCGTTCTTGGGGGCGTTACTGGCGCTGCTGCAGGGTCGCTGCGATACTCTGCGCCACGGCTGGTTTGGGAGCATGAAATCCATGAATACGCTGTGCGCGGAAATCGGTTTTAGCGCACGTGCCTGGCGCAGTCAATCGCACGCGGACACTCTGCGCCAGCCGCTTGCGACACTTTTCTGCGAAATTCTATGAATTACCCTGTCAGTCTTCTGCTGATGCCTCCCTATCTTCATTAGAGACTCTCCGTAAACAGAATCTTAACGATAACATCCCTGCATGTGATCTTCCAAGAGGGCCTTCTGCTATGTCTTCTCAAGATATGGACATCGTGAAAGCTGAGACTTCTTCTCTTCCTGCTCTGTCTTCATTTCCCTTGATAATAAATAATGCAAGCCTTTTGTCCTTTTTGGAAATTCCTAGTGAAACACCTGTATTACAGGGGTACGCGGGAAGTTTAACACGCGATTGGCCAGGGTACGTGTATTACAGGGGTACGCGGGAAGTTTAACACGCGATTGGCCAGGGTACGTGTATTACAGGGGTACGCGTGAAGTTATACACGCGATTAGCCAGGGTACGTGTATTACAGGGGTACGCGGGAAGTTTAACACGCGATTGGCCAGGGTACGTGTATTACAGGGGTACGCGGGAAGTTCAACACGCGATTGGCCAGGGTACGTGTATTACAGGGGTACGCGGGAAGTTTCACATGCGATTTGGCCAGGTACGTGTATTACAGGGGTGCGTGGGAATTATCACACGCGATTTGGCTTGGTACGTGTATTACAGGGGTGTGCGGGAATTATCACACGCAATTAGGCTGGGTGGGTCCTCACAGGTGTTCCCTGTACACCCTCCACAGCCCCTGCAGGCAGCCCACAAAACAGGGGACTACCCTGCACACCTGCTCATGTCCCCCTGCACCCCCACCCCCCAGCAGTGCAGGGGCACCCTCCACCAGGCCCCCACTCATGTCTCCCACCACCCCCACCCCCCAGCCACCAGGGTCACCCTCCACCAGGCCCCCACTCATGTCTCCCACCACCCCCACCCCCCAGCAGTGCAGGGGCAGCCTCCACCAGGCCCCCACTCATGTCCCCTATCACCCCACCCCCCCGCCACCAGGGGCACCCTCCACCAGGCCCCCACTCATGTCTCCCACCACCCCCACCCCCCAGCAGTGCAGGGGCAGCCTCCACCAGGCCCCCACTCATGTCTCCCACCACCCCCACCCCCCAGCCACCAGGGGCACCCTCCACCAGGCCCCCACTCATGTCTCCCACCACCCCCACCCCCCAGCAGTGCAGGGGCACCCTCCACCAGGCCCCCACTCATGTCTCCCACCACCCCCACCCCCCAGCCACCAGGGTCACCCTCCACCAGGCCCCCACTCATGTCTCCCACCACCCCCACCCCCCAGCAGTGCAGGGGCAGCCTCCACCAGGCCCCCACTCATGACCCCTATCACCCCACCCCCCCGCCACCAGGGGCACCCTCCACCAGGCCCCCACTCATGTCTCCCACCACCCCCACCCCCCAGCAGTGCAGGGGCAGCCTCCACCAGGCCCCCACTCATGTCTCCCACCACCCCCACCCCCCAGCCACCAGGGGCACCCTCCACCAGGCCCCCACTCATGTCTCCCACCACCCCCACCCCCCAGCAGTGCAGGGGCACCCTCCACCAGGCCCCCACTCATGTCTCCCACCACCCCCACCCCCCAGCCACCAGGGTCACCCTCCACCAGGCCCCCACTCATGTCTCCCACCACCCCCACCCCCCAGCAGTGCAGGGGCAGCCTCCACCAGGCCCCCACTCATGTCTCCCACCACCCCCACCCCCCAGCAGTGCAGGGGCAGCCTCCACCAGGCCCCCACTCATGTCCCCTATCACCCCCACCCCCCGCCACCAGGGGCACCCTCCACCAGGCCCCCACTCATGTCTCCCACCACCCCCACCCCCCAGCAGTGCAGGGGCAGCCTCCACCAGGCCCCCACTCATGTCTCCCACCACCCCCACCCCCCAGCAGTGCAGGGGCAGCCTCCACCAGGCCCCCACTCATGTCCCCTATCACCCCCACCCCCCCGCCACCAGGGGCACCCTCCACCAGGCCCCCACTCATGTCTCCCACCACCCCCACCCCCCAGCAGTGCAGGGGCACCCTCCACCAGGCCCCCACTCATGTCTCCCACCACCCCACCCCCCAGCAGTGCAGGGGCAGCCTCCACCAGGCCCCCACTCATGTCCCCTATCACCCCCACCCCCCCGCCACCAGGGGCACCCTCCACCAGGCCCCCACTCATGTCTCCCACCACCCCCACCCCCCAGCAGTGCAGGGGCAGCCTCCACCAGGCCCCCACTCATGTCTCCCACCACCCCCACCCCCCAGCAGTGCAGGGGCAGCCTCCACCAGGCCCCCACTCATGTCCCCTATCACCCCCACCCCCCCGCCACCAGGGGCACCCTCCACCAGGCCCCCACTCATGTCTCCCACCACCCCCACCCCCCAGCAGTGCAGGGGCACCCTCCACCAGGCCCCCACTCATGTCTCCCACCACCCCACCCCCCAGCAGTGCAGGGGCAGCCTCCACCAGGCCCCCACTCATGTCCCCTATCACCCCCACCCCCCCGCCACCAGGGGCACCCTCCACCAGGCCCCCACTCATGTCTCCCACCACCCCCACCCCCCAGCAGTGCAGGGGCACCCTCCACCAGGCCCCCACTCATGTCTCCCACCACCCCACCCCCCAGCAGTGCAGGGGCAGCCTCCACCAGGCCCCCACTCATGTCCCCTATCACCCCCACCCCCCCGCCACCAGGGGCACCCTCCACCAGGCCCCCACTCATGTCTCCCACCACCCCCACCCCCCAGCAGTGCAGGGGCAGCCTCCACCAGGCCCCCACTCATGTCTCCCACCACCCCCACCCCCCAGCCACCAGGGGCACCCTCCACCAGGCCCCCACTCATGTCTCCCACCACCCCCACCCCCCAGCAGTGCAGGGGCACCCTCCACCAGGCCCCCACTCATGTCTCCCACCACCCCCACCCCCCAGCCACCAGGGTCACCCTCCACCAGGGCCCCACTCATGTCTCCCACCACCCCCACCCCCCAGCACTGTGGGGCACCTGCCAGCAGGCCCCCACCCATGTCCAACTCATGTCTCCCACCACCCCCTCCCCCCAGCACTGTGGGGCACCTGCCAGCAGTCCCCCACCCATGTCCAACTCATGTCCCCCACCACCCCCACCCCCCAGCACTGTGGGGCACCTGCCAGTAGGCCCCCACCCATGTCCAACTCATGTCTCCCACCACCCCCACCCCCCAGCCACCAGGGTCACCCTCCACCAGGGCCCCACTCATGTCTCCCACCACCCCCACCCCCCAGCACTGTGGGGCACCTGCCAGCAGGCCCCCACCCATGTCCAACTCATGTCTCCCACCACCCCCACCCCCCAGCACTGTGGGGCACCTGCCAGTAGGCCCCCACCCATGTCCAACTCATGTCTCCCACCACCCCCACCCCCCAGCACTGTGGGGCACCTGCCAGCAGGCCCCCACCCATGTCCAACTCATGTCTCCCACCACCCCCACACCCCAGCAGTGCAGGGTCACCCTCCACCAGGCCCCCACTCATGTCTACCACCACCCCCACCCCCCAGCCACCAGGGTCACCCTCCACCAGGCCCCCACTCATGTCCCCTATCACCCCCACCCCCCAGCCACCAGGGTCACCCTCCACCAGGCCCCCACTCATGTCTCCCATCACCCCCACACCCCAGCAGTGCAGGGTCACCCTCCACCAGGCCCCCACTCATGTCTCCCACCACCCCCACCCCCCAGCAGTGCAGGCTCAACCTCCACCAGGCCCCCACTCATGTCCCCCTGCACCCCCACCCCCCTGCCACCATGTGCAGCCCCCACCAGGTCCTCACAATCCCCAATCATGTGCGTAATGGTCAGCCTCCACAGCCAAAAAGACCTACCAAGTAACCCATTCACCCACATGGAAATGGAAATCACATGTTACACCCCCAATGTACATGAAGCAAATGAACCCATGTCCGTCACACACATATTTTCAAATTGAATGGGAAAACACACAACATGACATGCATGAAACCAATGAGATGAAACCACACAGTGAACAATGGAAAAAAAAATGTATTGAAAAAAATACAAATGCCAAAGAAAGAAAACTAACTACAATTTAAATGTGAAAAAATAAGCTGCATGTCCGCATAAAAACACAAAACTAGAAAATCAAATCAAAAAAATTATGTCCAAAGTGAAATGTAAAAACTCTCCATGCAACAAAGAACTATGTACAAAAATAACAAGGGTCCATCATCACAACTGAACTAAGGAAACCTCCTAAAAAACCTACCTAAATATCAACTATATACAAAAAGTGGAGCAGTGTCCGTCGACTCCAAATCATAAGAAAAAACAAAGGAAACCTAAAACTAAAGAACTATATACAAAGGCGGCGGGCAAGTCCAGCGGCTCACTCTGTGGTGTTCCGGGCCAGGGCATCATCGAACTCCTGTTCGATGTCCCGGAGGCGGTCCAGTTCCATGGCCCCGAGGGTCCGCAGGGACGACGCCGTGTCCTCCTCCAACCCCCTGCGGATTGCCTCGAGGCACTCGGCCCGCCTCAGGGCCCTCCGCATGGAGTTCTCCGCCCTGACCATTGTGAGCCGCGCCTCTTCCGCCCGCCGCCGCTCCGCACCTATGGCGTGGCCCAACCGCTGCCACACGGAAGACACTCTCTGTCCTGGGTCCTCCTGCCCTCCGGCCGTTGCCTGCCCCTCCGATGTCGAAGGCCCCGAGCCTTCATGGCTCCCACCATCTTGCTGCTGCTGCTGCTCTGCCTCTGCCCGTGCACTGCTTCCTGCTGCCTGCACATCCTCCGCCGGCTGGGGTGCACCTGTTGATGTGGCCACCCCTGCTGGACGTCCGACTCCCGACTGTGGCAGGGATGCCTCCTCCACCAGCCTGGCCGCACTGTCAGAGGCAGCTCCACAGGGCACCCAGGTGACTGATGGGTGGGAAGATGGCACAGAGGACGACTGGCGCGTAGGGGGTCCAGTTGAGGAGGGGGTCGGAGCAAGCCCCATCAGACAGCGGAATCCGGCCTGGGTGACCTGTCCCAGCAGGCTGACGTGGTCAACGAGCCATTCGAGATGACGTGCAGTCTCTCCATGAAAAGACTGCAGGTCACCTCGCATGGCCCGTTGACGCAACGCCACACCAGCCAGGACAGGCTCAACCCGGTCCTGGATGGCCACGTCCGCAGGCAGAGGAAGGCCAGTTGACGTCAGCTCATCCCCTGCCTGAAAACGGGTCTGGACGTAGGCATCCCTGCTGGTGCAAGATGATGCAGGGACAGGATCGGGGACAGGATTGCACACAGGCACCTCCGCGGCCGCCTGTGCTGCCTCCTGTCCCTGGTCCTGGACTGCACCACTAGCACCAGTGGGATCCCCACCTCCAGACCCTGTCTCTGGTGCTTGCGCGGCCCCCTCCTCCACCAGACCCCACACCAACCTGGATGACTCTGTGCCATCTTCCCCTGTTGGGCCCTGTGGGGTCCCAGCTGCCCCTTCTGCTGCCGAGGAGTCCAACTGCAACCTCCGCCTCTTGGACCTCCCCCCGGCAGCTGCGGCCTGGGACGCGGCACCGGACTCCTCACTCCCCGACGAGATGACAACACGGGAGGGGAGCCGGGCCTTGCGTCTCCGGCTGGCGGTTGGATCCCCGCCGCTGTGCTCCACAGCACCTTCTCCGCCCTCTTCATCAGTTGACGCTGCAGACAGGGAGAAACAAAACACAGGCATCAGGGCACTGTACAATGGACACATACACGCATGACAGTTGCACATGAGTGGCATTGGCAAACCTCAGACATGTCATCACAATCCCCAACACACATGTCATTGCAACTGGCACACATGAGCCATACCACAGCCATATCGCAACTGCCACCACCATCCCTACACATACAACAGCATCAGCAGCCAAAGGGGAGCCATACATCACATGCAACACAGGAAGTGCACCACACATGTACACACACCACCACACTTGCATGCATGTCTACACCTCTGCCAAGTGTCGCACTGTTCAGACGGGCATCCATGTCACATCTGCCAATCAGGCTTCCACATACCGCTGTCACATGCATCCATGTAGCATCACTGTTGCACCTTTGACAAATACACACACATGCACATGTACACAGTGCTCATACATGCAGCCGAAAACAACATACATGCCTGACATCACGGACATGTCTACTTACATACACATTCATCCAAACATGTGTGCACGCACAACTGCATTTGCCATGCAAGCCCACACACACAAGTACCATCCATGTCTCACACATTACAGCCCTCGCATGTGTCAGCCCCACGGCCCTGTACACCCCCACCCATACTCCACCCCATACAAACAGATGTGCAACCGGCACAATGGGGAATGATCACCACACGCCCTGCTCACAACCAGGATGCATGTACACTCACCGCTCGACTCCAGACGGCTCTGCTTCTCTAGGACCTGGACGTGGAGCGCTGGGGATATGCGTTCCAGGACCCCCATCTGTTCTTCCGACAAGTGGCCCCGGCGCCCCTTGGCATCCGCTGCCTTCAAGAGGCGCCGGGCCTTGTTCAGGGTCCTGGACCTGAAGTCCTCCCAGCGCTTCCTGACATGTTGTAAGTCCCGGACTGCCACCCCCTCCGCGTTGATGGCAGTCACGATGTCTGTCCAGATCCGAGTCCGTCCTTCCTTGTCGGCGCGGGAACTTCCAAAGAGGGCATCATACTGCCCCAGGACTTGCTCCACCAGGACACCAACTTCGGTGGCACTGAAGCTGGTGCCCCTCTGCCTCTCTGGCCGGGGGTT
The DNA here is from genome assembly GCF_040938575.1 of Ambystoma mexicanum. Lineage (NCBI taxonomy): Eukaryota > Metazoa > Chordata > Amphibia > Caudata > Ambystomatidae > Ambystoma > Ambystoma mexicanum. Next base: position 264,621,841 of record NC_090935.1, on the reverse strand, counting down.
GTCAGTGGTCACAGATGGTGTTAGCCCCGACATGACAACCCCAGAGGCAGGAGTGGGTGGGCAACTGGGTCCTGGGGCTGGGCTGTGGAGCGATGGAATTCCAGTCGGGAGTCTTCTGTTCCAGCAGGGGTGGTCACAGCAACAGCACCCCTGGCTGATGTGCAGGCAGCAAATGGCAGTGCACGTGGGCAGCAGGCAGTCAGGCAGCAGCAGATAGCAGGTGGGAGCGTGCTCGGGGCTCTGGAGGGCAGTAATTCGGCCTTCTGGGCAGGAGCGTGGTCTCCCGTGTGCTCACGCGTGGCCAGCTTGGTACGGAGTGAATTGGCACGTGAAAATCCTGCACGTCAGCGTGAAAACCGAGGAAAGGCCCTTAGCGCGTAAGCGCGTCAGCACGCATACGCGATTCCATTGGACCAAAGGCCCTCAGCGCGTAAGCGCGTCTGTGACGTGACCCGCACGGGTGTTTCCCACACAGCACGTGATGACAGAGCACACGTGGAAAGACTGCACGTCAGAGTCTCATCGCGTGTAATTGGACAAAAGTGCGTGTACACGCGATTGGCCTATGTACGTGTATATGAGGTGTGCGCGGACACTTACACACGCAAGTACGTCAGCGCACCTGTATCCCGGTGTACGGCCATTTCCACCAATCACACGCAATGAGACTCTGACGTGCAGTCTTTCCACGTGTGCTCTGTCATCACGTGCTGTGTGGGAAACACCCGTGCGGGTCACGTCACAGACGCGCTTACGCGCTGAGGGCCTTTGGTCCAATGGAATCGCGTATGCGTGCTGACGCGCTTACGCGCTAAGGGCCTTTCCTCGGTTTTCACGCTGACGTGCAGGATTTTCACGTGCCAATTCACTCCGTACCAAGCTGGCCACGCGTGAGCACACGGGAGACCACGCTCCTGCCCAGAAGGCCGAATTACTGCCCCCCAGAGCCCCGAGCACGCTCCCACCTGCTATCTGCTGCTGCCTGACTGCCTGCTGCCCACGTGCACTGCCATTTGCTGCCTGCACATCAGCCAGGGGTGCTGTTGCTGTGACCACCCCTGCTGGAACAGAAGACTCCCGACTGGAATTCCATCGCTCCACAGCCCAGCCCCAGGACCCAGTTGCCCACCCACTCCTGCCTCTGGGGTTGTCATGTCGGGGCTAACACCATCTGTGACCACTGACAACCCCCGGCCAGAGAGGCAGAGGGGCACCAGCTTCAGTGCCACCGAAGTTGGTGTCCTGGTGGAGCAAGTCCTGGGGCAGTATGATGCCCTCTTTGGAAGTTCCCGCGCCGACAAGGAAGGACGGACTCGGATCTGGACAGACATCGTGACTGCCATCAACGCGGAGGGGGTGGCAGTCCGGGACTTACAACATGTCAGGAAGCGCTGGGAGGACTTCAGGTCCAGGACCCTGAACAAGGCCCGGCGCCTCTTGAAGGCAGCGGATGCCAAGGGGCGCCAGGGCCACTTGTCGGAAGAACAGATGGGGGTCCTGGAACGCATATCCCCAGCGCTCCACGTCCAGGTCCTAGAGAAGCAGAGCCGTCTGGAGTCGAGCGGTGAGTGTACATGCATCCTGGTTGTGAGCAGGGCGTGTGGTGATCATTCCCCATTGTGCCGGTTGCACATCTGTTTGTATGGGGTGGAGTATGGGTGGGGGTGTACAGGGCCGTGGGGCTGACACATGCGAGGGCTGTAATGTGTGAGACATGGATGGTGCTTGTGTGTGTGGGCTTGCATGGCAAATGCAGTTGTGCGTGCACACATGTTTGGATGAATGTGTATGTAAGTAGACATGTCCGTGATGTCAGGCATGTATGTTGTTTTCGGCTGCATGTATGAGCACTGTGTACATGTGCATGTGTGTGTATTTGTCAAAGGTGCAACAGTGATGCTACATGGATGCATGTGACAGCGGTATGTGGAAGCCTGATTGGCAGATGTGACATGGATGCCCGTCTGAACAGTGCGACACTTGGCAGAGGTGTAGACATGCATGCAAGTGTGGTGGTGTGTGTACATGTGTGGTGCACTTCTTGTGTTGCATGTGATGTATGGCTCCCCTTTGGCTGCTGATGCTGTTGTATGTGTAGGGATGGTGGTGGCAGTTGCGATATGGCTGTGGTATGGCTCATGTGTGCCAGTTGCAATGACATGTGTGTTGGGGATTGTGATGACATGTCTGAGGTTTGCCAATGCCACTCATGTGCAACTGTCATGCGTGTATGTGTCCATTGTACAGTGCCCTGATGCCTGTGTTTTGTTTCTCCCTGTCTGCAGCGTCAACTGATGAAGAGGGCGGAGAAGGTGCTGTGGAGCACAGCGGCGGGGATCCGACCGCCAGCCGGAGACGCAAGGCCCGGCTCCCCTCCCGTGTTGTCATCTCGTCGGGGAGTGAGGAGTCCGGTGCCACGTCCCAGGCCGCAGCTGCCGGGGGGAGGTCCAAGAGGCGGAGGTTGCAGTTGGACTCCTCGGCAGCAGAAGGGGCAGCTGGGACCCCACAGGGCCCAACAGGGGAAGATGGCACAGAGTCATCCAGGTTGGTGGGGGGTCTGGTGGAGGAGGGGGCCGCGCAAGCACCAGAGACAGGGTCTGGAGGTGGGGATCCCACTGGTGCTAGTGGTGCAGTGCAGGACCAGGGACAGGAGGCAGCACAGGCAGCCGCGGAGGTGCCTGTGTGCAATCCTGTCCCCGATCCTGTCCCTGCATCATCTTGCACCAGCAGGGATGCCTACGTCCAGACCCGTTTTCAGGCAGGGGATGAGCTGACGTCAACTGGCCTTCCTCTGCCTGCGGACGTGGCCATCCAGGACCGGGTTGAGCCTGTCCTGGCTGGTGTGGCGTTGCGTCAACGGGCCATGCGAGGTGACCTGCAGTCTTTTCATGGAGAGACTGCACGTCATCTCGAATGGCTCATTGACCACGTCAGCCTGCTGGGACAGGTCACCCAGGCCGGATTCCGCTGTCTGATGGGGCTTGCTCCGACCCCCTCCTCAACTGGACCCCCTACGCGCCAGTCGTCCTCTGTGCCATCTTCCCACCCATCAGTCACCTGGGTGCCCTGTGGAGCTGCCTCTGACAGTGCGGCCAGGCTGGTGGAGGAGGCATCCCTGCCACAGTCGGGAGTCGGACGTCCAGCAGGGGTGGCCACATCAACAGGTGCACCCCAGCCGGCGGAGGATGTGCAGGCAGCAGGAAGCAGTGCACGGGCAGAGGCAGAGCAGCAGCAGCAGCAAGATGGTGGGAGCCATGAAGGCTCGGGGCCTTCGACATCGGAGGGGCAGGCATCGGCCGGAGGGCAGGAGGACCCAGGACAGAGAGTGTCTTCCGTGTGGCAGCGGTTGGGCCACGCCATAGGTGCGGAGCGGCGGCGGGCGGAAGAGGCGCGGCTCACAATGGTCAGGGCGGAGAACTCCATGCGGAGGGCCCTGAGGCGGGCCGAGTGCCTCGAGGCAATCCGCAGGGGGTTGGAGGAGGACACGGCGTCGTCCCTGCGGACCCTCGGGGCCATGGAACTGGACCGCCTCCGGGACATCGAACAGGAGTTCGATGATGCCCTGGCCCGGAACACCACAGAGTGAGCCGCTGGACTTGCCCGCCGCCTTTGTATATAGTTCTTTAGTTTTAGGTTTCCTTTCGTTCTTATTATTATTTGGAGTCGACGGACACTGCTCCACTTTTTGTATATAGTTGATATTTAGGTAGGTTTTTTAGGAGGTTTCCTTAGTTCAGTTGTGATGATGGACCCTTGTTATTTTTGTACATAGTTCTTTGTTGCATGGAGAGTTTTTACATTTCACTTTGGACATAATTTTTTTGATTTGATTTTCTAGTTTTGTGTTTTTATGCGGACATGCAGCTTATTTTTTCACATTTAAATTGTAGTTAGTTTTCTTTCTTTGGCATTTGTATTTTTTCAATACATTTTTTTTTCCATTGTTCACTGTGTGGTTTCATCTCATTGGTTTCATGCATGTCATGTTGTGTGTTTTCCCATTCAATTTGAAAATATGTGTGTGACGGACATGGGTTCATTTGCTTCATGTACATTGGGGGTGTAACATGTGATTTCCATTTCCATGTGGGTGAATGGGTTACTTGGTAGGTCTTTTTGGCTGTGGAGGCTGACCATTACGCACATGATTGGGGATTGTGAGGACCTGGTGGGGGCTGCACATGGTGGCAGGGGGGTGGGGGTGCAGGGGGACATGAGTGGGGGCCTGGTGGAGGTTGAGCCTGCACTGCTGGGGGGTGGGGGTGGTGGGAGACATGAGTGGGGGCCTGGTGGAGGGTGACCCTGCACTGCTGGGGTGTGGGGGTGATGGGAGACATGAGTGGGGGCCTGGTGGAGGGTGACCCTGGTGGCTGGGGGGTGGGGGTGATAGGGGACATGAGTGGGGGCCTGGTGGAGGGTGACCCTGGTGGCTGGGGGGTGGGGGTGGTGGTAGACATGAGTGGGGGCCTGGTGGAGGGTGACCCTGCACTGCTGGGGTGTGGGGGTGGTGGGAGACATGAGTTGGACATGGGTGGGGGCCTGCTGGCAGGTGCCCCACAGTGCTGGGGGGTGGGGGTGGTGGGAGACATGAGTTGGACATGGGTGGGGGCCTACTGGCAGGTGCCCCACAGTGCTGGGGGGTGGGGGTGGTGGGAGACATGAGTTGGACATGGGTGGGGGCCTGCTGGCAGGTGCCCCACAGTGCTGGGGGGTGGGGGTGGTGGGAGACATGAGTGGGGCCCTGGTGGAGGGTGACCCTGGTGGCTGGGGGGTGGGGGTGGTGGGAGACATGAGTTGGACATGGGTGGGGGCCTACTGGCAGGTGCCCCACAGTGCTGGGGGGTGGGGGTGGTGGGGGACATGAGTTGGACATGGGTGGGGGACTGCTGGCAGGTGCCCCACAGTGCTGGGGGGAGGGGGTGGTGGGAGACATGAGTTGGACATGGGTGGGGGCCTGCTGGCAGGTGCCCCACAGTGCTGGGGGGTGGGGGTGGTGGGAGACATGAGTGGGGCCCTGGTGGAGGGTGACCCTGCACTGCTGGGGGGTGGGGGTGGTGGGAGACATGAGTGGGGCCCTGGTGGAGGGTGACCCTGGTGGCTGGGGGGTGGGGGTGGTGGGAGACATGAGTTGGACATGGGTGGGGGCCTGCTGGCAGGTGCCCCACAGTGCTGGGGGGTGGGGGTGGTGGGAGACATGAGTTGGACATGGGTGGGGGCCTGCTGGCAGGTGCCCCACAGTGCTGGGGGGTGGGGGTGGTGGGAGACATGAGTTGGACATGGGTGGGGGCCTGCTGGCAGGTGCCCCACAGTGCTGGGGGGTGGGGGTGGTGGGAGACATGAGTTGGACATGGGGGGGGCCTGCTGGCAGGTGCCCCACAGTGCTGGGGGGTGGGGGTGGTGGGAGACATGAGTGGGGCCCTGGTGGAGGGTGACCCTGCACTGCTGGGGGGTGGGGGTGGTGGGAGACATGAGTGGGGCCCTGGTGGAGGGTGACCCTGGTGGCTGGGGGGTGGGGGTGGTGGGAGACATGAGTTGGACATGGGTGGGGGCCTGCTGGCAGGTGCCCCACAGTGCTGGGGGGTGGGGGTGGTGGGAGACATGAGTTGGACATGGGTGGGGGCCTGCTGGCAGGTGCCCCACAGTGCTGGGGGGTGGGGGTGGTGGGAGACATGAGTTGGACATGGGTGGGGGCCTGCTGGCAGGTGCCCCACAGTGCTGGGGGGTGGGGGTGGTGGGAGACATGAGTTGGACATGGGTGGGGGCCTGCTGGCAGGTGCCCCACAGTGCTGGGGGGTGGGGGTGGTGGGAGACATGAGTGGGGCCCTGGTGGAGGGTGACCCTGCACTGCTGGGGGGTGGGGGTGGTGGGAGACATGAGTGGGGCCCTGGTGGAGGGTGACCCTGGTGGCTGGGGGGTGGGGGTGGTGGGAGACATGAGTTGGACATGGGTGGGGGCCTGCTGGCAGGTGCCCCACAGTGCTGGGGGGTGGGGGTGGTGGGAGACATGAGTTGGACATGGGTGGGGGCCTGCTGGCAGG